>NC_080377.1:126191328-126502615 GCF_014773155.1 Arachis stenosperma
ATATTTACAAATGAGTAAATTATAAGAAAAAAATAATTATATAAAGACAATATTTTGTATTTTTTAATTATAAAAATAACTTCTCTTCTCTGATCCGATGTTTTGTAATAATTTTTTTATTAAAAAGAAAACACAAAACCTCAGTATTAAATTGCAAAAACATTTTTTGGACCGTAAATTGTAAAATATACAAAGACGTTAACCCACAGTTTAGATTTATTTTAGGGAATTTAACCTTAGTGGCCCAATATAAAGAAAACAAAAATAAAAATATTCATACAACGTGCCTCTTTTTATTTAATACGTTGGATACAAATCGACATACATGGATTGTGTATTACATAGATGGAGAAATTCTCTATTGCACTGACAACACCAGTCCTTTGAATTTTGAGTAGTTTTATTTCTCCGAAGGAAGAAGAGAATGCACGCACATGCAGCAATCATATTTATCTCCTTCTTTAATTTCTGTTCCTCGAAGAGAGGATCTTCCGAAAAGAATTCCTCGATCTATATGAAAGATAACTAACAGTTTCATCATATCATATGGTTTTATTAATTTAACCATCCACTGATGTGATCCATCAAAATGGTTATGGCGAATGAAATTTATTTATTTACTAGTACTTGCTTTCTCTTCATTTGCTTTCTCTTCATCTGTCTTTGAATTGGTGCAATCGCAAGGGTTAAACCCTTTGTGAAGCAACTTCTCAACTTCTTCAAACTGAAGTCCTTTGGTTTCTGGTACCAATAGATAGATGGCAACAAGACTAATTGTAGAAAACCCAGCAAAGAGGAGGAATGTTCCTGCAGCTCCAAGTGCATGGATCAATGACAAGAATGTCAAACTCACTATCAGATTAGCACACCAGTTTGAAACTGCTGCTATGCCTCCACAAATTCCCCTGAATCTCAATGGATATATCTCTGAGTTCAAAACCCAAGGTACTGTTCCCATTCCTGGAGAGTATGCAAGGATATATAGCCCCAACACTATAACTGCTAATACTCCAATTTTGCTTGGACATCCGTCAGAAAACCACACGCGTTTCTGCTCACCACACACAGCTCTCACGTCCTTTGTTTCTGCCAGACACGCTCCCGGAAGATGCTGCACCATGTTCATTGATTACGTTAGATTAGATTAGACACATACATTGATACATATATGTTGAAAGAGAAAAAATAACTGAACTTACATTGCCCCCAGTGCTGGCACAGAAGGCACATTCAGCTTTCAAACACTTCATGCAGTTCCATGAAGAGAAATTGGGGGCATCAAGATAAGCCTGGCATGTAGCGTTACCACCGAAACTGAGGGTGTCAACGTTGTCAATTGGAGGAGCGGTGGTAGCTGCCTGATAGAAAACTCCGGTGAGAGTGAGGAGGCAAACAATGATTGCGATAAGGGAGAGGAGCATGAGCTTTCTCCTTCCATATTTATCGATACAAAGCATGCTGAGGATAGATCCAACGGCGTTGAGACCAGATGTGACGAGGGAGAGTGCAAGTGCTGTTGATTTTGATGCAATGCCGGCAAACTGAACAATGGTTGGGCTGTAATACATGACGGTGTTGATACCAACGAATTGTTGAGCGACTTGAGCAGTCACGCCTGCATACAATCCTCTTCGGACAGCAACGTTGCTGAAAGCAGCTTTCATTTTCTCTCCAAGAGTTTGACCGATCAACCCTTTCTGTTGCTTCTCTTGTTCTAAGCCTTCTTTCATCGCGTTTATCTCCCCTTCAATCTCATCTGCATTATAAATCTTTTCTAGGATTTCCCTTGACTCCTTTTCTAACCCCTGGTTGTACAACCACCTGGGTGACTCTGGCAGGGTCAGCATTAAAACGAACTGAACCACTGCTGGAAGTCCGGCCACCCCAAGCATCCAACGCCACGTTCCAGGAGTCTGCATATTATGTTAAACAATTTAGTCAAATATATTAAATTATCTAATCATTATTAATTATTAAGTAGATATACCTTAGTGAACGCGAGGTTGATAAGGTAGGAGAGAAATTGGCCGAAGGTGATGAGGAGACCATTAATACACACGAGAGCTCCTCTAATGGCAGTTGGAGAGGCTTCTGAGATGTAGAGAGGAGAAGTCATAGAAGCTATGCCAACTCCAAAACCAACCAAAATTCTTCCAACAACGAGAACCCAAGGAACTGGGGCAATAGCCATGACAATTGCGCCAAGAAAAAAAACAATATCTGCTCCTAAGATAGAGGTCTTTCGACCAAGCCTATCGTTCATCCATCCACCAAGTGCGGCACCAATGATGGCACCCGCTACAGCCATACTTACAATAACTTCTTGCAACCATAATTTTTTATCAACTTCTACGAAGTCCTCACGAATATAAAGCAAGGCTCCTGAGATAACACCGGTGTCGTAACCAAAGAGAAGACCTCCAATTCCGGCCGATAAAGCAAGGCGCATGATGTAGGGCGACCTGGTTGCTCTTCTCCAAAATTCCGTAAACTCTTGCTTACTTGCCGCCTCTGGCCCTCCTTCCATTCTTACTGATCACCTTAATTTAATATCAACCCTATTGAAAATTTCTAGCTTACCTCTACTACTTGCACTCCACGCTGAAAACATTATTCCATCAATCATAATTATTAATTATATATTATTTTTTAAATCTCATGCCTTATAAATACATTTTAAAAATGCTACTCAATTACTTTTCATAATATCATGCAGACTTTCAAGTTAAAGTGAAATTTGATCACAACGATAATTAGTATTATTATTCTGCGTAATAACCTTTAAAGCCTAGTATATATCTACTCTTTTTTATTAGAGTATAATTTCATTCAAGAATTTATGTAAAGTTGAGAACAAAACAAGAAAACAATTAGAAATATATCTTATCATATTATATCATTGTTATTTATTTATGTATAAAGAAAAAAGTACGATACAAAAAGATTAAGATAAACTATACAGATGAAACATGTTACTACGTACTTGTACTACAGAAAAAGCAGAGAGAAAATGAGCTTTGCTATGGAGACCACAGCACTCTGATATTAATTTTTCGTTGAATCTCTCTAATTTGTGTAATTGAGATCGATCTTATGTAGCAGATAGAGTCGCACGAGTTCTCTCAGTTGTGTGGTATTACGCTCCCTTTTGTCTCGGAAGTCCGAAGTTACTGTCTTGTGTTGTTGGTTTAAAGTTTGTGTTTTCTCTCTTTTATATATAAATCTGCCACGTTAGTGGCAGCTAATATATTCATATCTTTAACAAATAACAAAACACCAAAATCTGTCTATAGTAAATAATAAGTGAAAGTTGCCTTATTCAACTCTGTCTTAACCATAGATTGGTTTTCTTGACCCTATCCAATTTCTTGTTTTTTTTTTTCATAAAAACTGATCTGTTCTTTCATGTATCTTAATAATCTTAACAATTTATAATCTAATTAAAGCAAAGTTGATAACTTCTCTAACAAAATAATAAAATAAAACAAAAGATTAAAATAAATAGCTGTAAAATTTTGTTTTGGGAAAATTCCATTCTCCTCTCTTGACAAATACTAAAATAATACTCTTTTTTCTTTTATTTGTAAAATATACATTTTTTATAATTTTCAAAAAAAAAATTATTTAAGAAAAAATATACTTTAAATTTTTTGTGTTAACTAATGTTAAATTTATCCAATTTTTTAAGAAAAAATAAATTATTTTTTACAAAAATATCCTTTAATAAAAATTTTATTTTTTTTATCGTTAAATTTTTTTTACCAAAATATTTTTTAATAAATTATTTTTTATTAATTAAATTATATTTTTATCGAAATATTTTTTAAAAAAATTTTAATAATTAAATTTTTTTTAAGATAACTTTCAATAATTTTTTAATTATTAAATTGTGATTTTATCAAAATTCTCGTTAACAATTATAGTTATATTATATTTTACTATTAATTTTTTGATATTAATACATATTACTTTAATATTAAATAAAAAATTTTACCATTGTTAATATATATAATATTTAATATATATTGATATTAGAAAATAATCTTACCAAAAAAAATTTTAATGTTAAAATAATATATATTAATATCGAAAAATTAATAGTAAAATATAACTATAATATAATTTAATGATAAAAAATAAAATTTTTGCTGAAGGATATTTTTGTAAAAAAATAATTTATTTTTTTAAAAAAATAGATAAAGTTAATATTAATTAACACAAAAAATTTAAAATAGATTAAAAAAGAGATATTTTAAAAGTTCTAAAAAATATACATTTTACAAATAAAAAAATATTATTTTGACATTTTTTAGAAAAAAAAAAGATAAATTTTCTTTTTTATATTAACCAATATATAAAAATCAAACCCTTCAAGTTATGTGATTTTACTTTTACTTTATTCGGAAAAACAAAATTGTGTTGGTGCCTGGTGGTACACTTTAAAGGAGACCCATGATATTTTAATGTTTTGGTAATTTTCAAAAGAGGAAATATAGAGAGTCAATGGAGTATTTATATGATGTGGATAATGGGATATAGGAATGTTCGATTCAGTAGAATATCAAATGTTTATTATTCCTGGTATTCGGATGGTTATTATGGATAGTATGGATGTATTGTGTTTGAGAAATTAGTAGTATTTTACCCTGAAGTTCATTTTTTAACTCATATTGAGATAAATAAATAACCCATTGTATACATTGTACAAATACTCTATTAACTCCCTAGCGAGATTTTTTTCAAAATATATTCTATTCATTTCTAACGACTAACCAACAGTTATTTAATTAATTCAGAACATGTTTCGGAGTGAATATTTACTTTAATGGTTTACACTAAAATTTTAAGTTGGTTTTTAATATTTTTCTTTCAAATAATCTTAATAAAAAACTTGAAAGATTAATTTTTTATCTTTTAGAATACTAAATAAATTAATCTTTAATAAAACAAAAACAAATGAATGACAAATTAATCTATAATTTTTTTTAAAGAATCATAGATATCACTAAATTAAAAAAAAGCATGATTGACAAATTAAATTGTTAATATTTTTTCATCTAAACAAATTCTGTTTCCAGACAAAATAGTTATAATATTCACTTTAGTAGAATAACAATATCAAATTTAATAACATAAATAACAATCCACTTTTAGTTTATGTTGTGAAAAATAATCGAGATTCATATAAGAATTTATCTAACAGCAGAAGTATCAAAATAAAATTTTCACAATTTATATAATTAAATAGACAACTCTAAAGACATTCTAAATAATAAACATAATGGTAGAAATTAAATAATTAAATATCAAAATTTTTATCGTAAAAACCTCCAAAAAGAGAGACAAAAAATCTACGGGACCTATTCCAATAAAATCTTTTATTATAAAAATAATAGGTACACTATCAGTCTTTCTAATAGCACTAAGACATTTCAAAAATCAACAAAATACATCATCAAAATGGATAAAAACAACATAAACTCTCTACAAAGTGGGTATTTCAAATCAGACAAAAGAGACGATAATACAACTAGCATGTTATATCCTAATATTCATCTCTACATCAGAAATAACATACTAAAATTTCATAAAAAAAAAATTGAACAAGTTTACCAATTTAATATGTGCAATATTGGATTGTCTTTTTTCCTTTTTCTTCTTTTTTCGACACTAACCTTTCCTCTCTCTCCTCCTCCGTTTCTTTTTTTCTTTAAAAAATGAGAGATTTCAAACTTTCTCTCTTCTCTTAGTGTGGCTTAAAGACACTTTTTTTCTTTTTATTATTTTTTATTTTGTTTTAAAATGTGGGTTCCACTTGAGTTGGGACTCACCAACAAATTGTTAATATTGCAAGTGTGAGGAGTGAGGAGTTTATAAGGAAGATCCATTAACTTAACACCTTAAGGTTGAGTTGGATATGGTGTATTCTCATCTTATGTTCTCTCATTTGGTTCCTCTCCAAAGTCTCCCTGGTGGTCGAGAGCTCCTCGCGGTGGCCCAACAAGTGGTATCAGAGCTGATGGTTAGTCGGTCTGATAGTTCGGTCTGGTGGTTTAAGGAGTATTCAAGGTGAAGAATGCGTGGTCCGGACGGTGTGTCCCACAATGTGATGGACGAATACTCAAATGTGTGGTGGATGAACTAGAAAGAGATGGAGTTGATGTTTGATGTAGAGGCTCACACTTGAGGGGAGAGATTATTAATATTGCAAGTGTGAGAAGTGCATAAAGTTAGTCCCACATCAAGAAAACAAAGAAGAGTGAGGAGTTTATAAGATGAGAGACCCATTAAGTTAAACTTCATTTCTTCTTTTTCTTTCTCACATGCAAGACATTGCTGCGAACATAACTTGAAATGACTAATAAGTAAAGTAGTAACAGGTTTAGAATTACTCATGTTAAACCTCTCTAAAACCTTCTCAATATACTTCTGCTGCGACAACTACAATTTTTCATTCTTTCTATCACGAGTGATACTCACGCTAAGTATTTTTTTTTTTTTTTGCAAGATCCAAATCCTTTGTAGCAAAGGATCTATTCAAGTCTTTCTTAAGACTTTCAATTTTTTTAGTGTCATGACCAACAATCAATATGTCATCAACATAAAGTAAGAGAATTTCTTAACATACATACAACGATCAGAAGAAGTCTTACTATACACATGACCTTCTATGAAGGAATCAAACTTCATGTACTACTGCATTGGCGCTTGCTTCAGCCCATATAAGTTATTCTTCAACTTGCATATAAGGTGCTCCTTTCCTTTAACCTCGAAACCCTATGATTGTTCTATATAAATTTCTTTATCTATGTCACCATGAAGGAATGCAGTCTTCACGTAAAGCTGCTCAACCTTTAAATTCAAGCTAACCATTAATCCAAGCACAACTCGAATAAAGGACATATTCACAACTGGAGAGAAAATCTCTTCAAAATGAATACATTTTTTCTGTTCAAAGTCTTTTACAACCAACCAAGCTTTGTACCTTGGTCATGAAGTATTTCATCTACTTTCAATTTAAACACTCATTTGTTCTTGAATGATCTCTTATCTTTCGGCAGCATCACCAATTTAAATGTATTATTCTTATGCAAGGATTTCATTTCTTGCATGGCCTTCAGCCAATCTTTATTATGCTAATCAGACATAGCTTTCTGGTAGCTCTTTGACTCTTCAGTCTCAGTGTTCATCACATACTCATGGGAGAGTATCTCTAAGAAGGATGGTGCTCTATAGTAGATCTTCTCAATTTATGCTCAACTGGTGGTTCAAGTAGAATTTCAATATCTGGCACCTCAGGTTGAGGTGCAAGTTCATCATGCAAATCATTACCATTATTATCAACTTGTACATCTCCCTCTTCAATAGGAGGTCAAATAAAAAGATCAGGTTCATCATCAGTAGAACATCTAATAGATATTATTAACTTATCTGTCTTCTCAAGATCTTTAATATTTTAGTCTTCAAAAAATATTACATCTCGACTCCTAATTATTTTCTTACTCACCGTATTCTATAATCTGTAACCAAAGTATTCGTGACTATAACCCATGAAGATACACTACTTTGACTTTCCATCAAGTTTGGACCTTTTATCTCTTGGAATGTGAACAAAGGCCCTACAACCAAATACTTGCGAGTGACTATAATAGACATCTTTCCTTCTCTAAACTTTCTCTGGAACATCATCATTTACTGGAACTGAAGGAAAAAGGTTGATCAAATCTATTGCAGTACTCATCGCTTCAACTCAAAAGGATTTAGGCAACTTTGCATGAGAGAGCATACACTTGACTCTTTCATTGATTGTGCGATTCATTCTCTATGCAACTCCTTTATGTTGAGGAGTCTTAGAAACCGTATTCTCAAGCTTGATCACATATCCTCTACAATACTCTTCAAACAGACTCTTGTATTCACTATCATTATCTGCTAAAAAATATTTCAATTTTTTTCTGTTTTTCTTTCAACACTTGCATAAAAGTGTTTGAAGATATCGAACCCTGGTCTTTAGATTTCAAAACAAAAGTTCACACTTTTCGAGAATAATTCAATAAAAATAACAAAGTATGATGCACTGTCTAGTGTTTTAGCATTCATATAGTACAAACATCAATGTGAAATAAATCTAGAACATGTGATTTTCTATGAGGTCCAGACCTATGAAATGATACTCTAACATGCTTTCCAAAAAAAAAATAATAAGTACAAGTATTTAAAGTTGTACTTTTCACTGGAAGTGAGTGCTTTTTGGCTAAGACGCTTAATCTTTTCTTACTCAAGTGACCAAGACACATATGCCACAAATCAGAGGAGGAATCATTAACTATATTCACCTCTTCTTTGCACAACTTAACTTGCAATCGATATAGAGTAGTGAGGCTATAGTCTTCTTTAGCAACAATGAGAGCCAGTTTGATAATCTTGTATTTTTCACTACCAAAAAAAGTACAATATTCCTCTTGATCCAATGCCTTCACTGAAATCATATTAAACCGCATATCTAGTGCATACCTAACATTCTTTAACTGCAACTTGCATCCCATGTTGGTTTCAAACCACACATCACACATGCCAATGATATCAAACACTCCTTTATCTCCCAATTTGATCTTGTCAAAATTTTTCACAGTATAGGAAGTGAAAAATTCACGTCTCGGAGTGACATGACATGAGACATCAAAGTCCATAATTCAAGTGGAATCATCACAAACATTAACATAATTTTCATCATAGGTGATACGAACATCTTCATAAATCATCCTAGCAGTCTCTTTATCACTATCATTATCTTTGTCTTTGTTTCTTTTCCTTAATTGTTCTCTTTTCAAGAACTTACAATACCTCTTGATATGCTCCGACTTGCCACAGTGGTGACAAATGAATTTCTTTCTTGACTTGTACTTTTCTCTTGTCTTGTTTCAACTCTCTGACCTGTCAGAACTGTAAGATTTTTTGCTTTGACTTCTCTCCTATGATTCTGAAACAAGTGTTTCTAAATGAGAGGAGGCATTAATCAAACTTTGCTCTTTTCTTCTGACTTATTCATTCAACATGCTATCTTTAACCAATGCTAATGTCAACTTTTCTTTTGGAATTGAATTAGTTAATGTCACAACCAGAACTTTTCAACTATCAGGCAAAGAACTCAACAATAACAATGCTTGTAATTCATCATTTAAAGTGATGTCATTATTTGTCAGTTAGTTCACAGTCTCCCGAATTATGCTAAGTGTTCTGGCATTGATTTACCTTCAATGTATTTTTTATTAATTAGCTTCCGAATTAAGAATGCTTTATTTTGCACATTCTTCCTCTCATATAACTCCTTCAATTTCTTCCACATCTTCTGGACATTAGTTTCAGAGTCAATATGTGAATACACGTTAAGATCGAGCCATTGCCTAATCAAAGCAACTGTCTTCTGATTCAACTTCTTCCATTTAGCATCGGATTTGGTATCTTTAGATTTATTCCCCTCCACAGGATCATACAAGTCCTTGTTGTACAACATATCTTTCATTAGAGTCTTCCAAGTCAAGTGATTTCTGGAATTTAATTTGACCATATTCATCCCTGGAATATTTTTCTCCATTTAATCAATACAGAAATAAACAACCAAAGCTCTATATATTACTTTGTTGGGAAAAAAATCGAGGTTCAAATAAGAATCTGCCTAACAATGGAAGCACTAAAATAATTTTTTCATAACATGTGCAATTAAATAGGTAACTCCAATGACACTCCAAGCAATAAATATAGTAGTAGAAATTAAATAATCAAACATTACAATTTTTATCATGAGAAAACTCCCAAAAAGAGGGACAAAAAATCCATGAGATCCAATCTAATAAAATCTTTCACTATCAAAATAATGGATACACTATCAGTCTTCCTAATAGCCTTAGGGTATCTCAACAATCAACAAAACACATCATTAAGACCGATAGAAACAACATAAACATTTTACAAAGTGAGTATCCTAATATTCATCTCTACATCAGGAATAATATATTAATATTTCATAAAAAATAAAGCAAGTTTATCAATTTAATGTGTACAACATTAAACTGTTCTTTTTTTCTTTTCTTCTCTTGTTGAAGCTGAATCTCTCTTCTTCTTCTCTGTTGCTTTTTTTTACCTTTAAAAATGAAAAAATTTAAATTCTCTCTTTTTTCGTATTGTGACTTAAAGCTATTATCTTTTTTATTATTATTTTTTATTTTAAAATGTGGATTCTACAAGAGTTGAGGACCCATAAATAATTTATAATTCACACAGTATATGATCAACTATAGAGATATATGTTTTGGTGATCAATAATGTTGAGTGATATTGTGAAAGATATGCCACTATAAAGTTATTGGGACAAAAATTAACAAGATATACAATTGATCGAAGGATTATTATATGTGTTTATAATACGGATCAAAAGTAATAAAGTAATTATACAAATTTATTTTATAATTAAATTTTATTTTAATCAGATAGATAAGATTCAAATATCTGAGTATGCTAGTAAAAATAATTTTTTTTAAATAATACAAAAGTACTATATATATTCACATCAGGACTAATTTTTATTGTAAGCTCTTTGAATAATGGATATCTTATTTAAATTAAAAAAAAAAACTCTTTTTAACTTTTTGCATGTCATAAATTTTTTTTTTCAAAAATTATGCTCACATATTTATGTGTGTGGAGATAGAGGAATAAAACTCCTTTTGTTACTTATTTCTTCTACTCTTGTTATATATCTATAATTTAATTGAGAAGTACTAGCTAGGTAGCCAAAAATTAATTACAATATAAAAATGTCATATAAAAATTCTTATTCTCTTGATAAGCAAATTAGATACACCTTCTTATCACTTATTCTCTTTATCATCTATCATTTTTCCACGAACTTGGAGTCATTAATGTTCTTTTCAAAATTAATTTCAGTTTTTTCCAAATTAAATTCCTAAAATTCCTCACTCACATTATTACCCATTAAAATGCAATTTTCCTGCACAAATTATGGAGGCTAAATTTAAAAATTTTAACAACTTCTAACGTATAACTCATATTTTATATATAAACTATTAGAAAATAAAAAATAAAAGATAAGATATAAAAAATTAAAAAATAAATTTTTAAAAATAATTATTCATTCGTCATATTAAAATCAATAAATAAGCATATATATGAATATTAAATAAAAAATATTAAAATAATTAAAATCATGACCTATTAGTGCACATATGAGATCATTTGAAAAATACAATAAGACACATAGTTTAAAATTTGATAATATTAATTATAAAAATTTATTAATTATATACATCATATGTATGAAATTATGAATATTATGAGTACAAAATTATGGATGTTATTAATATGAAATTATCAATGTTATGCATATTAATTTATAGATGTTATGAGTAAATTTATCAATTGAATCAATTAATTTAAAAATTTGACATTTTTTCAAATTTAATGATGAAAAAATTTAAAAACATCTGTGTTAATTTGATAGTTACTTATGCAATAACTAAAAAATAATGTGTATGGATGTAATATCTAATAAACATGAATTTAAATTTTAGATGTTAGTTTTATGTAATTATGGATGTTATGTATATGAGCTTATGAATGCTATGTGTATGAACTTAGTTAGTACAATATAAATATAGATGCACATAAACAAAAAATTAAATCAGTTTATTACCATACCTCATCAAAGCTAGTGTAGTCTTTCATATTCTCGAAAATTGATTGACGGACAATAATCTCATCGGGTGAGTTTGTCTATTGTTCAAGTTATTCTTCAACTCCTTCTTGTAAATTTTCTTGGTCTATTCCAATTGTGCTTGTAATTGAAATAGAGTTGTGTTTTTTAGTTAGAGGGAATTGATGATTGGGATTTTTGATGGTATAGAATTTCACAAATGAATTCTCGTTGCAAGTATAGTTTCTAAACCAATCAATAATCCTTTCATACAAAAAGTTGTTTGTCACTAGTACAAACCCCTAAAATTTATAAACCGAAGTATTCAAACCTCGGGTCGTTCTCCCTAACTAGTAGTAAAGGATCTTGGCAAGGGTTGGTGGTCAAGGATCTCTATCATAATCACTAACCACAATATGAGAATTGGCAAGGATTAATCTCATTAAATCATCCTCTAACTAGTAGTAAAGGAAAGTCAAATGAGCTATATCAATCCTAGTCCATAAGTCCTAACTCTCCACTAATTCAATTAGTGAGAACTAGAGTCAATGGATCCCAATCATCAATTACTTGGACATTAGTAACTCAAGAGGTCCTAAGTTACCTTTCCAAGCCAAGAGCATAAAATTCTACTCTAAAATCCAACCAAGCATTTCATCAAACACTTGGAAGGCATAAAAGGAAAGCATAGTAAAATTGCAAGAAAAGTAAATCTACACTACTCAATTGCAAGGAACTAAACAACAACAAATCAAATGAACACAATTATTATGAATTACCTCTAATTGAATTGAAAGAGAATAGGAGGAACAAAAGTAGATCTACAACAAAGTATAAGAACAACATAAAGGAAATTACAACAAAAGAATAGAGGAAGATGAATGTAACAACAAAGAATTGAAAGGTAGAAGTAGAAGAAAATGAATTAAAATCTAGATCTAAGAACTAAACCTAATCCTAATCCTAATCCTAGAGAGAAGTGAGAGCTTCTCTCTCTAGAAACTAACTTCTAACTCTAAACTATGCTAATGGTAACTAACATGTGTTTTCCTCTTCATTCCTTGGGTTAAATAGCATCAGAAATGAGTTGGATTGGGCCCACAAGGCTTTAGAATTCGCTGGCCACGTTTTGCTTTAAGTGAACCAGGTGGCAGCAACGGCGCGTGCGCGTACTATGCGCGTGCGCGCCACCATACGTGTAGCAACTATGGCAAATCTTATATTGTTTCGAAGCCCCGGATGTTAGCTTTCTAACCCAACTGGAACCGCATCATTTGGACCTCTGTAGCTCAAGTTATGGTCGTTTAAGTGCGAAGAGGTCGGCTTGACAGCTTTCCGGTTCTTTCATTTCTTCATGAGTTCTCCAACTTTTCATGCTTCTTTCTTCATTCCCTTGATCCAATCTTTGCCTCCTAAACCTTAAATCACTTAACAAACATATCAAGGCATCTAATGGAATCAAGGAGAATTAGATTTGGCTATTTTAAGTCCTAAAAAGCATGTTTTCACTCTTAAGCACAATTAAGGGAGAAGTTATAAAACCATGCTATTTCATTGAATAAATGTGGGTAAAAGGTCATAAAATCCCTTAAATGAAGCATAAGATAAACCCTACAAATGGGGTTTATCAGGAATAAACAACCTTCATGATCCAAATTAACAATGAAAAACCTATTAAACCAAGCTTTTACATTTGTCAACATTTGTCATAATAATTGAGTTAAAGGAAATAAAAATCAATTACAGTTAAAATTATTTAATTAATATTATTACCGTTTTTAATTGTTATTAGTGATTATTGTATTCTTAAATCTAAGATTTGAACCTCTCTCCAAATATGTCATTCGGTTGGTGTCTATTTATTAAGTATGGGTGAGAGAATCATATGACATTATAACATTCAAATTATAAAAGAAAATATTAAATAGTGATTACAAGAATGTCTAATAGTTAGGGATATGATATTATAATTAATATCATTAATAAGTGGGACTGATAAGAATATGATAAATAGATTGATAAGAGAGTGAGATAGAAAATTAAAATATTATTAAGTTATATAAATGAAGTAAATTATGAAAAGTTTTGGCTAATTATGGCTGAAAATTTTTTGTTATCAAAATTTTTTCAATTTAATTTTGATACACGGTCAATATAAAATTATTTTACACGTGTATTTAACCACATAACACCGCATTAGTAAAAATAAATACTTTTTACATTAATTGCATGAATGGTCATAAAAAAATGATTGTGATTGCACGACTATGTAAAACATTTTGTACTATCAATGCATAAAAACCAAACTCGTATATGTATAATATGAGATTTGTTACTAATTTCAAATTTGAATCTCAATTCAAATTTAAATTATATTTTGTTATTTTAAATTTAAAATTTTCAAATTTTATGAATCATATTACAACTTAACTTGAAATAGAATCAATTATGATCTCATCCAAACTTAATTAGAATTTAAATTTAAAAATAGAATAATTAATTATTTTTAATTTTTATTTAATATTCTCAATTATCATATTATTATTATATTTTTAGTACTAGCAAAGAATATAATAATATTCTATTTGAATTAATATAATTATTTATTTTATTAAATTAAAATAATAATTAAATAATTTTTTAATAAAAATTAGAATACTCGTTAGTGTGTGATTCTATAGGTTCAATACTAAGCAAATAGTAAATTAGTCATACTTAATTTACTAATTAAGGTTGGTGTCTAACAACACTTTTCAACGACCCGATGGTATGAAATAATATATTTTTACTAAGAATTGGAGAAGAACAAAGTATTAGGCGTGTTCAAATCCAAACCGATCCAAATTAAACCGTTCATCTAACCCAATCTAAACCGAAAACCAATTAAAAACCGCACTAATTCGAATTCGATTGGATTCAATCTTTTGCAAATTGTTGGACGGATCGAATTTCAGATCTGCTTTTCATAACTGATCCAATCCAATCAAACCGCACAATGTGCTATAATATTATTATTTTATTATTATATTTACAATTATACTTATAACATGTTTAATTTGTTATATATTTTTATATTATTCATGTATTATTATTATGAATAAATATTTTATGTTCAAAATGTGATTTATTTATTTATTTGTTTATTTTAACTAACTTATAATTTTATTTCTTTTATTATGATATCATTGGCTTTTTAAAATATTGTTGAGACTTGTTATGTCATTGTTGATTATTTAAAATGTGATGTTGTGACTTGTTATATGTATTTAATTTTCGTAATTTACAAAACCACAAATCTAATCAATGCAAGCTGCCTAAAATCGGATCTGATCGGATTGGGTTTTTTAAAAAAATTATCCAATCCAAACAGCACCGCAAGTGAAATTAGTGTTCGGATCGAATGAGTTTTTGACTCAACCAATCCAAATTGTACCGCAAACACCCCTACAAAGTATAATTCCTTTTATCTTTTCAACCATTGGTCCTTAGAGTACGAATTAGTTGTCAAACTCTAACTTATTACTATTATTATAATGAATCATGAATGACCTAAAAAATTCATTTCTTCATTCATTCAATCTAATTTACCAAGATATTACTTATCTCGGTCATTATAATCATAGAACTCAAACTCTATCATAGTTGATGAATTTCTTATCGACTAAATTATTAATTCTACAAGAATTTAAATGATAGTCAATATCTATTCAATTAGAACACTATGACATTAAATGTCTGAAATCAAAGTATAATAAATACATTGTTAATTACCATGCAATTTTAGATCAAAAAAACTCTATTATTATGTTCATTTAGAGAATATCCTCAACAAATATGAATTAATTATAACAATTAGAAATTCTAAAAATGGTCAGTTCAATAATCATATATCTATGCATCATATATACATATATATATAATTTAATAAATAAAATTTTTTAATATTCATCCTATAAAAATACATATCCAAATTATTAATATCCTTTTTAATAATTCTATGACCTAAAACAATTTAAATTAAATTATAAAAAATTTATCTTATATTGTAATATCACTATCATGATAAATTTTTAAATTTAATCAATGACTTTATTATATTAACTCTTTAATAATAATAATAATAATAATAATCACAAATTATTTAACACGTAATAAATTAAATTATAATTATACTATTTATTCCTAACAATCTCCTACTTATACAAAAGCTAATCATAATAAATTAAATCTTGAAAATACTGTTATACCAATAATTTGCAAAATTACACATCAAAATAACCATTATGTGAATAACAAATATTAAAGTAATATCATAAGCATAGATTTGTTTTTCATCATTGATAAAGTTTTTAAGGTGTTAAAAACACACTTTTTATTTTAAAGCTAGTAAATAAAAAACTTATGTACTTATACTGGTAGACTTTTAAAATATGTAAAATGAAACTTTTTAAAAATAACTTTTATTTATTAAAATTTTTTATATAATCTCATAAATTAATTAATTTTTAAATTTAAATCTTACACTAATAACAAATATAATTTTATTTATACTTATAAAAAATAATTTTTAATTTAATATATCATATATAAATGTTATAATTTTACTAAATTAAATCTAAATTTGTCCACTTGCAGCTATATTTGGTTAGTGCCTTCGACCCATTTCTTGTTATCTAAATCATAAATAGCGAACTTATGTGGCTGTAACAAATCGTGGTCTATGGTCATCTGAATATTGGTGGTTGAACAGAGAAATAAATCTCCTCTCCATTTTATGTTACAATCGAAGAAATAAAGTATGATTTGTAATTCTTCAATATTTTTTCTATCTCATTTTCTCTTTATACCACATATAAACTAATAAAATTAATGATGACAAATTACCCTATACCCTATCCTCCGATGTGAAAAAAAACCGAAAAACAAAAAAATTTGAAAAAATGCATTCCGTTCAAAATTGACATCCATTTTAAGTTATACTTTCTAATTTTTGAAGGATAAATTTGTCGGTTCCATTCAATATAGCTTAAGATCATACTTACTTTGATCCAAAATCATAATTCCATTCAATATAGCTTGAGATCATACTTCGGTTAAACTTTGATCCAGAATCATGTACTGCAAGTTAAACTTTGATCCAAAATCATGTACTGAAGTTATCGTACATACATTTTGTTCTCTGATTTACCTAAACAATCCTATTTTGCAAAATAGGTTCCGAATTGATAATCCTAGCTCAGTATAAAGCCTTAACAACATACAGCAAAAAACTGACTTTTTTATTAGTTAAAAATCAGCCCGTTTGTTTTAAAACTTAAAAAAATTTGAGACCCTCCAATTAGCAAAAATTTAAATTTTCTCTTCCCCGCTAATCGGTCCAATTCCGACCGGAGAGTGGGACGGGTATAGAAGGATGTCCACTGTGAAAGGCCCCTTGGAATCCAAGGATACTTGATATTCTCCTTTCCTTTTTCAAAAAAGTGGTGGAAGGCAGTCCCGAGACTCTAATAATCAGTGGACTGCTCGCCGCATTGATTCTATGGTCTGATTTCTTCGTCTCATGCATTAAAAAAAAATCATCTCTAATCCATGTCTAGCACCACATTTTTCACAACAATTACATTACACACATGCTTCCCATATCCAAAAAAATGAGCCCAAAAAATTTACCAAAAACACATCATCAGCGATGGAAATTTCTTTCTCATCCACAGCAATTTGCTGTGTAGGAAGGTGTCCTAAGATTATTTCCACTTTCATCACCTGATGTGAAGTTGGAAACCACAGACAAATGAATATGAAAAATACTAACAAAAGAAAGTGAGATTGAACAAATTCATACAGCAACATGGTTTTATCAAAACTCTTTCTCAGTTTATCGTAAAAGAATGTCATAGGTAACAATATTATACAAGACTAATACTTTAAAAAATATGAACCAACAATATAATATTTTTAAAAGGACGTTATCATGGAAATTTATTTCTAATTCACAGCAAATTACAGTGTAGGTAGGTGTCGTAAGATCACTTCCACTTTCATGAACTGAACTGAGATAAGATATTATTTAAAATCAGATAATTTTGTTGAAAATGAGATCTAGCATAAAAAACAGCAAAGCTAGGTAGATTCAGAAGCATATTGATTAGTTTACCATCACTCTTAAAGAACTCAGATCAAGTGTTGGATTATGAATTTTGCTTCATCCTTACCTACCAGAATTAAGATATTAAATGTGCAAAATAATACCGAAACTTGAGAAACACAAAAACCTCAACTTTGAAACACACAAGAGATTTAGTTCCCCGACGTCCTAATGGAGCATCAAAATTGCAACCCAGGATAGCGAGGGGAACACACATCTCGGCTCCAAACATAAACTGCGATGCACAATGAAATAGTACATGCCAAATTTCATTTTAATTTGAAGCCCTTCAATCAGTAATTAACAACCAATTAACAATAATAAAAATACAAGAAATAAAAGTGAAAAACAGATTCTCCAAGAGGAAAACTCAGTCCCTTAGATGTTCATTAATGTTTGCGATCATAACCGCAAATCATTACAGGTCTGTAGGCTCATCATAGTAATAATAATTGAATAAAAGAATATGAAAATGACAAGGTATGAATGAAATGTAGCTGCTCCAGTGTTCTCCCAAAAGCAGAGGGCTCTGGGAGTGATATAGAAGAACAACACACTGAATGTTGCTTCGAGGGAACGAATCGAATGGGAATTGAAGAGGTCCACATCGACTAGATAGCGAAGCATAATGAATTTAACATAATTAAGGTTGCAATTGCAGAAGACGGTAGTTGGTAACTCAGGATTTTGAAAATGAGCCTCAGAATTGCAGAATGATAACATCAAAGACAATTTCAGTCCCGAAAGATGGTATTTGGTGTTTGATATCATCATTGGCATCATTTTTCACAGAGAAAAGAAGGTTAATAGAGAAGAGAAGATAAGAGAAAGGAGAATGTTAGTCTCATGGCCAGTCCCAAGAAGTAATGGCAGCAACGCCGCTCTACAAGGCGATGGAATATGAGACTCGCATCGACGGAGGAGCTCACCCGATTAAGGGGAGGACCATCAACGTCGACGACCATTGCTAAGTGACGTTGACTAGGGATTATGCAAACACACAAATCAATTTGCCCCCTTTCTAGTTAGGGATTTTCGCAAATCCCCCGTCACCGAAAACGAAAACATTTAAATGAGTTCGGCTCTTACAAAAACTAAACTTGTATGGAAGTGGAAGTGGAACCGGAAGCTGAGGCGGATCTGAAGCTGCGGAAACCCTAGACGAGCTGCTCTGAATCACTTGCTGCTAAGATAGATGAGAGTGGGAGACCCATAAAGCACTTCTTATAGAGAGACAGAGCGGGAGTAGCGTGGTCGCCGCTATTCACAAATTAGGTTTTTCTGAGAACCCTGACAACTTAACCACTATGACTCAACTGGGCTTCTTTTGTATAAGCCCATATTCTATGTCTTTGAAGCTATACGGATTCCCCGATCCAAATAAGCGTTTAGCCTTTTACAATATGGCCCAGTACCACTACCAACTATGGTAAGAACCTAAATTAAGACATAAAAAGACCCCTGTCCAAAAAAAAAAAAGACATAAGACCCAAACAATGAAGGCATTTATTTAAATAAAAATACTAAAACTATTTTTTATGATGAGCCTCACTCCTCAGTGTTAAAAGTATGATTTATTTGTTTAGTCATATTTTAAAAAAAAATAACACTTCTATAATATATCAAAATCAAACTCCATAATTTATAAAAAAATATTTTCACATGAAAACCGATGTAAAATCTTTCACCAATAATGAATTAGGATATATTTTTTCTTTTTGAGCCAAAACAACAAGGTTGTGTTTGTTTATTGAGATAGAGACAAATTATGTTTGACATATGAGATGTGAACAAAGATATTATATCCAGAAACATTGAATTAGTATATTTTGTATCCATCCTGATAAAAAGAACACAAAAATACTATCAAATAATAAAGAACGAGGTAAAGCAGGTTCGAAGGCGCCATTTTGGAACGGATCAAACGCAAGGGTCTTGATGTTTATGTTAAAGAATCAAGAAAGACAGGGACGCACATATATAAATTCATCCTTAGCATATGCACATATTTCTTCTCAGACAAACACGCACGCTTATTTTGTAGGACATCATTATGTTTAGCAGCTAATGCAGATTCGAATAATAGTATTGACATTTAGGGTTATTTTATGGCTCAAAAGGGTACATACTACATACTACATACATATTGGAACATTGCTAAACCGAA
Source organism: Arachis stenosperma (assembly GCF_014773155.1). Lineage (NCBI taxonomy): Eukaryota > Viridiplantae > Streptophyta > Magnoliopsida > Fabales > Fabaceae > Arachis > Arachis stenosperma. Next base: position 126,211,351 of record NC_080377.1, read on the forward strand.
AAAATCAATGCTAAACTGAAGAGAGTCAGCACTCAGCACCAAGCTGAAGAAGTAACCATAGCTCTCCTCATCCATCCTAGATAGAGAGCATCATCTCTCTGCTCAACCCTATAATTTCCATTGAATTCTTTCAACATGTTCCGGACAGCAGCCATCACAGAAGGACTCAACGGCCATTGTCTGAAACCAGCCATGGAGAATCTCATTCTCCACTTTCCTAGAAGTTCATGCCTCTCAACCCTCTCCACCCCCTCGCAAGCCACCATGTTTACTATGTCCCGCGCCACGCAGTGCTGCTCCGCATTCAGCCTTTTCCTGTCATCTCTCGGGCACCCGGCATCTATTGATTCAAACATGGCAGTGTAGTAATCCATTATCTCCACAAACCTGTTGAAGAAAGATGAAGTGTTGGTGTTGGATTCTTGCTCAACAAGTGTCACAACCTTGGGAGACAAGCTCTTAACCAATCTCAACAATCTGTCCCTGTGATTCTCCGTGCTTACACTCTCATCCTGCATGTGATGCAGAACATAAGGAAAATTTACAGCCAGAGCTTCCCCGGCTCGAATAACTATATTTGTTCTTTCAACTTGGCTGCCACACATTGCAGCAATGTGAAACTCCAATGGCACTCCGCAAGACCTGGCGAAATCCGAGAGCCGTTGTCCAACAATCTCAAGTCCTCCGCCGCGAGCATGAATGGATTGGGAATCATCCACGGCGGTTATGCGAATGGACGGCGGTCCACCTGGCCTATGTGCAAGAGCTTGAATAAGTAAAAGCCACTGTGTGCCCTGTGTGATTTGGAAATCGAGTATATGAATCATGGACTCAGTTGCCATTGCTTCTAAGATGACTGCGTTTGCAGCTACATAAGCAAACTTCCAAAATGGGCAAATCTGATACAATATGTGCATGTAACTCATCAGTTCTTTGCTTGTTGGTTGTTCACACTTTAAGGATTTGTATATCATGCTCCCAGATGACTCCAATCTTGCTCTTAGCCCCTCCAACAAGTAAGCACCTAGCCTCTGCAATGGTTCCCCATAAACTGATACCATCTTCCCCAACACATTATCCATCCAACCAATTGCTGTGGCTATATCATCATCAGACACGGCCTGCGCGCATCGAACCAGCACATCTCTCAGCTCTAACTTTGGAATCATCTGCACAATCTGATCCCAATCATATTCAATTGTTGGAGAGGCTGTGGTGAGGCCACCTTGGACACAGTTGTTGTCATAACTGTCAGCAGCATCTGATTCATTAGGCTCCAACAACGAAATCTCGAGTTCTCTGAGCTTGTGCTTCCATTCATTCCCATCATCAACGCTAGAGTAAGGCGAGCCATAGGTGTTGTCGGATGAGTGGTGGTTATCTGAATAGCATGACTGAGAGACTTGTGGGGAAAATGGACTCCTATTTGAAGATAACCCACTGGCATAGGAAGGGGAATCAGTTTCACAACCTATGAGCTCAGTGGTTGCTGGGGATGATTCCAGGGTAAAGTATTGATCCTTGCAGGATTCAAAAGAAACAGTGGCTCCCTTCATCATATTATCATGGTGGATACTGTGGCATAGATTGCTTTGTAGCATTTGATACATGCTTTGCACAGGTTGGTGGTAGAATTAGATACCAGCTTGGCTTGGATGTCTCTCAGATATTTGCATGTACAGAATTGTTTGATTTACTCAGCCAGACAAGAAATGAAGGCTCTTAAATAGTGTCTAGCGCTAATTCACAAATGTATTGACGAAAAGTTTGATCTGCATAATAAGAGAGAGAAAATGAATTAAAATTTCATAAAAAACCAAGATCTAATGATGAAGATATGTCATGAAAAGCAAGTAGAAACTCAGAAAAATGATGAAAATCTACAAAAGAATCCAGAGTCACTAATCAATCCATGAAATAAATAAAGAAATTAGAAATACATAATGAAAACATGGAAGATCCACTAGTAATCCTGATCTAAACATACCCTCTACCAGGCTGAAACTGAATTGGGGAAAGTCTTAGAGGAAAAGGACACATAGATGACCACAAGAATCCTATATGGAAGTAGTTACAATTCTTTCTGGGTAATTTCAGAATTTGAATAACCAAACTAAAGGGCTATTAGCTATCAAGTAGTAAGAGGTAAAATCCTCCAACCAATCAAAAAGTAAGAGACAAAAATAGCAATTTATCTATTCATATTCCTGAGAAATATGGTTTAACTTTTAGCTCTGAAGTTCCAACTTCCAAGATGGCCAAGTTTTCAGGGAAATGATGATTAGTCTACCTCAAAACTACGGAAAAATGTTTGCTTGAGTTGGTAATTTGAAAAGTTGAATAAGTGGAGAGCATAGGACGGCAAATAAGACCCGCAAATAAAAGAATTTTCAAAACATACTCAATTATCCAGCACATAGAGACCAATAGAGAAAGAAACAGAAATGAGAAATCCATGTAGCAGTGTACCTCAGTGTGGTAGTTGGAAGTTGTGGTGACAGAGGGCAGAGATGAGAGGGAGGAACCTGATTGCTTTCTTCTTTTCTCAAAGGCTTATTATTGTTAGGTTGCGTGTTATGACTTGTAGCTATAGCTTATAGCGGGGTACCGCGTTATACTACCATTTATTAATATTAATATTAATAGAGAGTGAGAAAAAAACATGCACGTTGCAGAAATAGAATAACTAATTAATAACCACTCGGTTTCGTTGAACGCAGCAAGCAATATCTGACTAGTGACTCTCTTGGAAGCAACTAGGAAACCACATTATGAGCTTATCTCATCTCCAAATTAAAGGGCTCACTAGCTACTGCTTCAGTTCCAACTTACCTTTCCGCTAAAACTATTCTTATCTTTTCACTTACATGTTTTTATTAATCTTATCCTCTCTTATTAGATTCTCATGTTGGCGTTTAATATCATCATCATCATCTATCAAGAAAAGATGGTGTTGCATTTCAGAACAGCTGCCTCCACTTAATCAATAAAACATATGTCCTTGTTTTATTTGTTTAAACAATTCACTTGCTTATGTACGTATATATATATTTTATAATAAAAAATACAGATCATTTTAACTATGCATTAATACATGAATTGAAAAACATTTTTTTAAAGAAAGGAGGGGGTGGATTGGGCAAAAGAATTTATGGAAGTGAGGCGGTTGCACTCATTACTCATTAGAAGAGTTAGAAGCACATGAGAGAACTTCCATAGCCAGCAATTCTTTTTTTTTTATTATTAAAAGTGCAAACTATCTTTGGGACTCATGTCGATCACCGCCCACCAACTGCAACAAAGTTGTCTGGCTTCTCCAACTTTGCTTAATAAAACAATATTAAATAAGTTTGTCATCACTCTCACATGTTAAGTATATGCAAATTATTAGCTTAGTCATCGATTCAATTATATATTCTTTAAAAATACATAATATTCAATTTTTTATTACAATAATTAAAAAAATAACAAAAACACATCTAACAATTATAAATAGATTTAATATCTTTTTAAATTTCTATTTCAGATTTAATATATTTAATTATTAATATATTATAATTTAAATACATCTCCAAAATTTAAATTAATTAAAATTCAAAATTCAATTTTAAAATTTAAAAATAAATCTTAAACCACATAATTATTAACTAATACCGTACAAAACTTTGAAGGAAGCAGAACAATCACATTTGCCACACATCATAAACCCAGAGGCACACATCGTCCGTGGTTCGTCATCCTCCGTCGCGGTTCATTTGCGCTATCTTCCTCCTTGGTGCTCATCCTCGACGCCGCCTTCATCCTCGGCGCTCATCCACAATGCCGCCTTCCTTCTCCTCGACGCTCATTCACAACGTCGCCTTCCTTTTCCTCGGCACTCATCTTCATCGCCGCTTTCCTCTTCCTCGTCGCCGTTCGTCCGCGGCGAAAACATACCTAAGGTTTGGATGCATTTTTGTTCATAGAGTTTTTCTAACATCATTGCTTTTCTTATTATTCTGTACAATATTCTTTTTTTAATTAAAAATCGATTAAAATGGCTTGAAGAGATTCTCATATATTTTGCAATGTTAAATTATTTTTGCATGTGCAATTTATATATTTTGGAAGTGTTTACTTTTTTACTGTTTACGTGAGTTTTAGTTGTCTGCAAGAGAATATTATGTGAGTTTTACTGCTACCTAGTTGTTCTATTCTCATACTTGTGTTGAGGATTAATTTGTTTTTATTGGTGATTTTTGTTGACTATTAGTTATTTGGTGTGAAAGTTTGTAAATTGGGTTGTGTAAATGTATAATTTTACATGTGTAATATTATAAATTTTGGGATGTGTAATAGGAATAAATTTGAAGCATCATCTTCAAGTTCTTAAGGTGGAGATATTACTATGACTACTAATCAGTGTTTTAGCTGGTTTGTGCAGTGTGTCTAACTTGTTAATTGTTCATTCATTGTGCATAAATTACACTTGGTTATAACAGATAAAACTTTTTCCAAACAGTTAACTAGATTGATTTGCAACACATCCAAAATAATATTCCATCTTTTAAATTAGTTCATGCACACATCTAAAACTCATTTATTTGAACCAATGAACCTGGCCTTTACAACTAAGAGCGGTCTCTAGTGTCTAAAATTGTAGTGGTTAAAGATGATTTTTTGTTGACCAACAAGTGCTTTGTCCACATCTGGTAGTGGACAATGCAAGAGAAATATTAGGACCAAGGGCAAAAGAATAAGTGCATGCCCAAAATCTATTTTTTGTTCATACGGATCATTAATTCATTATTAGATCATGGCCCTTGTTTTGATCAGTTTTTGTTATTTCTTTAAAATTATATAATAATATGTAATTTACGTTCATTTAAAAATAATACAAAAACTATTTGAAATTATATTTAAATTAAATATTATTTTAAAATTTTAAATTTATTTTAAATATAATCAGTTAAATATAATTTGAACATATATATTTTAAATTTTAGTATTTATATTTAAAATTATATTTATTAATTTAAATTAAATAGTGTATAATTTTAAATTATAAGTTAGTATATGTAAATTATATTAATTTTATTCTTAATTATAAGGATAACTAATTAAAATTAAACTCTAAAAAATTATTTCTATTAAGCAAAATTCTACCATGAATTTTTTATGAAATATTTAAAATGTAACCTAAACTATAGTAGCTTTTTTTAATATTTTCTATATGATTAAACTAGAAAACCAAAAAAAAAAGTTTATTTCTAAAAGTTTATTAAATTAATAGATTAAAATTTTATATTTAATAATATATAATAAATTTAACTATTTCTCCTGGAATATATATTTAGAATTTCTTTAAATTTTAAACTATTTTAATTTATTTATTATATATGTAATGCATGATTAATATCAGTTATCTACTAATTTATTTAAGTTATAACTATATTAGAATAAAATATTTTCTAAATAAATAAAAATTCACCTTCATTTAAATTTTGTCAACAAAAAATTAAATTAATTATTTTTCTATTGGTGCCATGAAATAAAAGTAACAAAAAATTATCAATATTTATTTATTTTTTTTTTAAAAAATCGATAAAGTGATAAGTTTTCTATTTTTAGTTGTCTAAAAACTTTTTTTTATAACATTTTTAACTTATACTTTAAAAAATTTTATAACCATGTATTTAATTATCTCAATTATTTTTTAAGATGTAATATTTTATTTATATTTATTTTTTATTATTTTTATTTTTATCTCATTTGACATCAAACTTATAAAATTAGAATATTTAATCTATTATATATTATTAAATATAAACTTTTAATCTATTAATTTAATGAACTTTTAAAAATAAACTTTTTTTTGTTTTTTAGTTTAATTATATAGAAAATATTAAAAAAACCTACTATGGTTTAGGTTACATTTTGAATATTTCATAAACAAAAATTAATGGTAAAATTTTCATGCTTAATAGAAATAAAATTTTCAAAGTTTAATTTTAATTAGTTACCCTTAAAATTAATAATAAACTAATTAATATAATTTACATATACTAACTTATAATTTAAAATTATACAGTATTTAATTTAAATTAATAAATATAATTCTAAATATAAATGCTAAAATTGAAAATATATAAGTTCAAATTACATCTAACTGATTATATTTAAAATAAATTTAAAATTTTAAAATAATATTTAATTTAAATATAATTTCAAATAGTTTTTGTATTATTTTTGAATAATTGTTAAATTATATATTATTATACAATTTTAAAAAATAAATGAAACTCACCGAAACAAGTGCCGTGATCCAATAATGAATTAAAGACCCACATGAACAAAAAGCAGTTTTTGAGCATGCACTTATACTTTTGCCCTTGGCGCACTTTACATAATAGTCTCTTTCATTAGTTTTATACTAACGCTACTCTTACATTAACCAATGCCAGGAGTCGACAAAGCACTTGTTGGTAAAAAAAAGTCATCTTTAGCCACCACAATTTAAGCCATTAGTAGGGATGTCAACGGGGCAGGGCAGGGGCAGGGGATGCCTCCTTGCTCCCTATCCCCGCCCCCAGATTTGCTCCCCGTCCCCATTCTCATTCTCCGCCGTGGGGGAATATTGTTCCCCATCCCCATTTTTCACAGGGCACCATTCTCCGCGGAGACCCCATTCTCCATTTATCTGATAGTTTTAACTAATTATTAATTTCTATATGAATAGAGCTACAAGTATCCATCTTATATAAAAACAACAAGATTTTATACAAAAAGCTTAAACGACAAGATGTTACTTCTTTCGAAATGACATAGTGGGGGACGTAACCGCGAACTAGAGGATAGAGCAGTGGACGAGGTGGGAGATACGGCAACAGAGGGGAGAATGGACACGACGACAGAGTTACGGAAATGAACGCCGCAAATAGAGAGTACGACGCAGTGAGGGTGATGGCACGGTGAGGTGTGACGATGCAGAGGGAGAGTGGCGGGGGGAGGGGTGGCTGTAGAGAGGTTAGATGGAGTATGGAGTATGGACAGCGTTAGGGATCTCTGAATTGAAAAAGGGTTATGCAAATGAGAATTAGGAGTGTTGGGTTATATATATATATATATATATATATATATATATATATATATATGTTTTGGGTTTCGAGAATTAGCGAGGACGGGGCGGGGATCCCCGCTCGAGTCCTCGCGCCTGCTTCGAGGAAATTTTGTCCCCCGTCCCCATCCCTGCAGAAAAAAATTTTCACAGTTAGATCTCCATTCGGGACAGTCCCCACAGAGATTCTCGCGTCTCGAAAAATTTTGCCATCCCTATCCACCAGAGATATTTCCTTATAACTACTAAGTAATATAACATAAGGAACGTAAAAGAATTGATCTTGTACAAAAGAAGAAAACAGTGTTACAGAGAAAAGGAAGGTAAAAGAAGGAAACAATAACTAACTATGAAGTAGATAGATAGGAAGTTAGAAAAATTTTAGTTTTTAAAATTTAAATTAATCTTAATTATCAATGTGTATCTAAAAAATAGGAATATATTTTAATTAAAAAATAATTAAATAATATTAAAAACTGACAAAGGCTGAATTTTGTTATACAAGTAGTATTTTTCCTTAGCTATATGGGTTTTTTTCTAAACTAAAATAAAAAAATCTTTAATTTTAAAAAAATATTATGTCTAAGTTTTTTTTATAAGGAGTTCGTCTAATTTCTGGCGAACTTCATATAATGAGTAAAGTTCACCTAATTTCTCGGCAAATTTTATCATACTCATCCAATTAAATATACATTATAAATAAAAAATAATACATTTTGTAAATTAAAAATGTCATCTATCTTCATCGAATATCTATAATATTTTTTTTTATGTGTGTTATTGACCATTGATATATATTGTAAAAAATTTTAAACTATGCTCTTAAGTCTTAACCATTTTTTATTTTTTTAATTATGTTCACCCTATTCTTTTTTTTTCATTTTCTACGTGTGTTATTGACCATTAGCATATACTATAAAATTTTTTAAATTGTACTCTTAACTAATTTTTTTATTATGAACATACTTATTTTAAGGATAAACCAATAAAAAAGAAAAATAAATGGTTAAGAATACAGTTTAAAGAATTTTATAGTATATTCCAATGATCAATTACACACATAGAAAGTGAAAAAAAATATTATAGACATTCGATGGAGATAAATGACATTTTTATTTATAAAAAGTATCATCTTTTTATTTATAATATGTATTTGATTGAATGAGTATGATAAAGTTCGTCGAAGAATTAGGTAAACTTCATTCATTATATAAAGTTCTTCTAAACAAAAAAAATAGATTCTGAATTAAAATTAGAATATTTTTTTGAAATTAAAGATTTTTTATTTTAGTTTAAAAAAAAAATCCTAATTATATGGCATGAGGATTAATATTATTCGTACATTAGAGTGAGAGTCGAGCATGCACGGAGAGATAAATTAATTATATTATACAATGTATTTTAATAAGTGTTATATTATTTAGAGATTGATTAGATAATAGATAATATATAAACTAATATTAAATTTAAATTGTTTATATTAAAACTATTTTATAGAATATTTATTTAATAATTTATATATAATTTCATATAATTATTCACCTATATAAAAGTAATATAAATTAAAATATAGTTTATTAGTTTAAAAATTTGAATTAATTTATTTAAAAAAAATATAAGTCTTTTATATTAGAGTTGTACAAAACTACATCTTTATTTGTGCTTCTATTATTTAATGTAAATTAAAATATTATTTATTAGTTTAAAAATATGAATTTATTTAATTTAAAAAAAGACATTACCCTTTTATATTAGAGTTGCACAAAATTACATCTTCATTTGTTGCTTTTATTTGCTTTAGTTGGCATACTTTATCTTCTTATATGATGTTATTTGCCTTGCAAATAGTTAAAAAAAAAATTGAAAAATATTAATAAAAATCAGAAACACCAAAAATATAATATATTAATTTTATAATCATGATATATTTGAATATACCTAATAAGAAAATGTGTCAAATTTAAATTTATTTTAGTTTAGAAAAATAAATAAAAATAAAAATAAAAATACCAAAAATATAATATAAAATAATAAATTAAATTTATAATCTGGTATATTTCAATATATTTAATAAAAAAATGTGTCAAATTTAAATTTACTTGGAATAGTAAGATAGATATACTATTAACATGTTAAGTTGTAAAATTTTAATATTTATTATTTAATTTTTATAATAATAATTATTATAATATTTTTAATGTATATTTATTGTATTTAATTAATATTTTATATTTTAATAAATAATAATAAATAAGAGTTTTTTCTTTTATTTTTTAAAAATTTTTATTAAAAAATAATTAGTTAATTTTTAAGTTTCGCCAAATTATTATAATTGTTGATGTGATATTATTAGAAGAGAAATATATTACTTAAATTTATTGTATAAGAAGTTGGTGCTAATTATTATAGAAAATAGATGAGTGACTCGCCGACTAAAATAAAAATGAAACATTATATATAGGGCAACGTCACGAAAGTGGGACCAAAGAGTGTTTGGCAATTAAAAGAAGGCAGTGTTGCTAATATGCTAATGCCTAATGCTATGAACACTCAACACATCAGAGAGATTTGTAGTGATCTTATTCTTCCCAACTTATTAATAAATGAGACTAATAATTTTGTATTCGGAGGAGCCTTATCCCTCAAAAATAATAATGAGGTTTGTCTCACCCAGATTCTCAAATCTCAACTACCATCGGCATTGTTTAATGCTGCATTTGTCCAAGCATAGGGCCGGGGAAAAGAACAATAACATGATCTCAGCGTTAACCTTATGGTTCAAGCAACTATCCATAGGCAACAGAAAAAATATAAAATACAAGATTATGACATACAAATCCATTCATCTAAATCTCAATTGTTGTTACTAGCAGTAGATTTCCTCATTTCCAATAGCCTTATGTCTCAACTACAGAATTCTTTCAACTTTCAAGCTTCAACTAACTTCAAACTCGATTCAAGTTGTTGAAAGAAAAGTAGGAAAAAATTGGGGAAGAAATTTAAAAAATATGGACATTGCTATGTATGTTAGATATACTTCTCGCACCCTTAATTTCATTACTTTTCAATGTATATATACTCTATAATATGAATACTTTCTTACTATAGAAATTTGAATAGCAGAGCGGTACGGTGTTTCTACCAATAGTCCCTACAAGAGCATGAACCTCCATAAAAATGATGGAAACGATTTCTATCTCTTACAATTATTTTCCTTTGGTACACCTTGGAAATAAATTTAATACTCAAATGGCAATCCTCACAAACTCGCAGGTTCTTGAAGATCCGGATGGGACTCCCAGGAGGAGTGGTGAGTAGTCCATAAGCAATTGCTAACTTCTCACTATGAGTAGCTAATGCATTCTGTTTCTCTTGTTCATTAACATCTTGTACGGTTGAAGTTGTTAATGGCTCATATCCAGCACATTGAATTCTATCAAGTACTTCTTCCAACATTTCATATATCTCCAAGGATTTCGGATGAGATTTGTCTCCAGAAACAAATTCATAAACTGTATTATCAACTTCAACTGAGCTACTTCCTGGGACTCTCTGAATATTTGAACATTTCATACTCCTCCTCAACATCACAACCCTGTCCCATTTCTTTGCTTGGGAATATATGTTTGACAGGAGAAGATAATTTCCATCTACATGAGGCTCCAATTCAAGAAGATTTAACGTGGCTTCTTGCGCCAGGTCAACATTTTTATGAATTTTACAAGCTCCAAGAAAGGCCCTCCACACTTTGGCATCTGGTGCAAATGGCATAGTCCTGATAAGTTCCCTAGCCTCTTCAAGGAGCCCTGCCCGCCCTAAAATGTCGACCATGCATCCATAGTGCTCAATCTTTGGAGAAAATCCGTAAAGACAACTCATTGATTTGAAGCATACCCATCCCTTGTCAACCAATCCACTATGGCTGCATGCACTTAATAAACCTATAAAAGTAACATCATTTGGTTTGATTCCTTCAGTTATCATCTTGGAAAAACATGCTAGAGCCTGCTCCCCAAATCCATGATTTGCAAGTCCCATTATCATGACACTCCATGTAAAAACATCCTTATGGTCCAAGAGCTCAAACATCCTCAGTGCATTATCTATGTCCCCACACTTGGCATACATGTCCAAAAGACTAGTTCCCAGCTTCATGTCAATTCCAATTCCATTCCTTTCAATGTACTCATGAACCATCTTCCCCATTCCAAGGGCACCCAAGCTCGCACACGCGGATAAGACACTGAGCATGGTGACCCTATCAGGCACCACATTAGCTACTTGCATTTCATGAAATAGTTTCAATGCCTCATTAGATTGCTGTCTATGTTCAACATCAGTATGAGACAACTTGTGTGCCGTCCCAACATCGCCTAGCGAGGCATAACCATGGATCATTGTGTTCCAAGAAACCAAGTCCCTCTGAGGCATTCTGTTGAACAGTTGGTGTGCCATCTTAATTTCCCCAATTCTAACATACTCAACCAACAGCACATTATAGGAAACCAAGTCTGGCTCTTCCATGGAATCCAAAACCTTGCAAGCATAATCCAAATGACCACATTTTGCATACATTTCAATTAGCGCAGTTTGGACAAACAAATCAGGAGCAAAGCCAAGCTTGAGCACATGGGTATGTATCTTTGTGCCATTTTCCCAATCCAACAACCTCCCACATGCCTGAAAAACCAAGGAGAGGCTGAAGCTATCAACGGAAACATGTTCATCATGATGAAGGAGCATTTGGAAGTAAAGGGTAACAGAATGTTGAGGGTTTTGAGCATAGAGGTAAGCGCGGATCATGGTGTTCCAGATGAAGGTGTCGCGAAGGGGAAAAGAATCGAACAAAGCGCGAGCGTAGTGCAAATCAATGGGAGTAGGAAGCGAAACAAGTGTGCCTAAGAGCTTGGCTTGGAGGAAGCGATTATGAGAGGAACATGTTTTGATGTAAAAGGCGTGAACTTGAAGCAACTGCTTCTGGGTTTTGGTGTCCTTAAGAAGGGACGCGATTCTCTGCTCTATGCCCTTTCGCATTCTAATCGCATTCACATTCACATTCAAACAGCAACCATATGCCCAAATCACTTTAGTTAGGGCATTTTAATTTCATTTTTATTAATTGGGAGGGAACTGGGAACAACACCCGAAACCGATAGCCATTTTCATATTTAGGATCTAATGGGGTTCGCAGTTTCTGTGACTGTATACTTTGATTGAACAAGTATACATCTCTTGTGGATTATGAATCTACTGTTAATTGAAAACGGTAGCTATGTTAAATTACAAAATAAAAAAATATTAAAAATATTAAAATTTAAATTTTTAATGTATTTGTTTTATATTTATTAAATAAAAATATTTAAAATTTTTATTATTAGTAAATTTATCATGTATGTTATATGTGTCCTAAACTCAATTTTAAAACTGAGGAACACTTCAAAATATTTTTAAATTTTTAATGTATTTTAAATATAAGAGAATTTAAATGTTGTAATTATTTTTTATTTTAAAATTTTTTGTTTAGTTGAGATTGTTATATTAGTTGTATTTTAAAATATTTTCTTTAATAATGATAGTTAAATTACCTCTATTAGTAAAATATGTAGTTAATTTTATTATTATTAGTTTTAACTTTTTAAGTATTAGTTAATGCGTTTTTTGGGGGACTTTTAATTAATGTATACAAATGTATTTTGAGGTGAGATAGAGATAAGTGTGGTACCAGGACGGGGTAGTGGTATCCTATTTCATTCTACTTTATAATAACTCGTATAAAATTTGACTCACTCTTATTTATACGTAGTAAAAAATTAAACTATAATTTTCTCTGACAAGTATATGCTTTGTTTTTATCTGTCTTGATAATTATTAAAATTTAATAAATAAAATCTCACCAAAAAAAAAATTTAATAAATAAAATAAAATTTTAAAATTTATATAATTATTATTACATATAATATAAATTAAAAATAAAAATTTAAATATGAAATAATATTAATTATTTTATATATATTATATATTAAAATTATATATTTATATATAAATTGGACCGAGTAGGAATAGATTATCTAAATCCAACTTTATTCATAGGGATAAGAATAGAGTGGATACTCGCGGATAGTGTTACCATCTTTATATAGAAATAGGAAGAATTTTAAATTGCTATCTCTTTCGGAAAATTAAGATTCTACAATTTTTAACTGTTAAAATAAAAATTTTACTTCAAAATTCAAACCATTAAATTTGAATTAAATTTTTCATAATCGATTCATTTATTTAAAATTTTCAGAATTAAATAGCTATTTTAGTTACATAATCAACATATCCGTCGGTATGTATATGTGAGCTTTAATTTAAATTTATATTTTTTTTAATGACTATTTAAATTGATATTTATATACATATATAATACATGGAAAATAAGTTCCATAATGGTATTGGCACACAGTAATAAAAGGGAATTTGAACGCATTCAAACTAGTTCTGAGGAGTAAGAATGCTAGAGATTTGTTCTTAGCCATCTTATAAGCACATCTACCAACCAATAGGAGCATATTTTTATGTGAGCTTTACATGTGCATGGAAAACGAATTCCCTAAATGGTAGTTTAGTCTTCAAACATTATTGGTTTAAACCAAAAAGACAAAGTGCAAAGAAATGACACCACTTTTTCTGCGATGATTTGTCCATTCAAAAAGAAAGCCACACAACATGCATGTATCTTACAATAATAGTATAGTAAACTGATCACAGGAGTCAGAGCAGTAAACTGTTGCAAACACATTATTTGACTGTGCATGTAAGTAAGTACACATGGTTGAGTTCAGAGTTCAGTAGGTACATTTCAATCTAACTGTTTAGTAATGTCATGACTCATTTGGAATTTTGTTGATACGAAATATCACCATTCATATTTTAGTTTGAAGTAACTTATTTTCTGAAGCTGCTATGCATGTATGTCCATTCAAAGTTCAAACTCATCTCCACCCTCCAACTGCCTTTAATTTTTTCTTTATTGGACATACACCACAGCACTAACTACTTTTGTAGACAAATCCATCTGTAAAAAATAATGTAGCGCACTAACCTGTAGTAGTGCTAGTGCTTCATCAACTTTTATGCTTGTATTTTGTTATTTTTTGGTTTAGATTGGCATGTCCTTACGGCAAATTAAAATCTGCTTTTATTATTATCTAATTCAATGGCCAAAGGATGAAACTAAATATAATAGGATATATCTAATGCACGCCTTCCACATCTTTTGAGTCCAATATTATCAATCAATACTTGTGAATTATCTCAATCAGTCAAACTGTGTTTCAAACTTCAAAAAGATAGAGAAAAGTAATGGACAAGAAGGGGTGGGGGGGCTTCTGCTTCATAAAAGAAGCATCCAACTAAAGCATTATTGGTTAAGTGCTGCTTGCATATCTGCATGCCATGCAAATCCAAACACTTAGAGACAAAGAAGTTGCATAGAGAGAGAGAGAGAGAAGAATGTTGGTATGTTTGTCTTTGTCACACATAATTGTTTGATCTCAAAGCATGATGATAGTGCCAAAGATTATTCCTCCTTCTAACCCTTGTCCTTATGCACTTACACTGCCCCCAATTCATCAACTTCCCCTTCTCCCAACAAAAGGAAAAAGCTATAAGAGGCATATTGATTAGGAAGAATAAAAATAAAAATAAAAAATCTAAAAGGGAAAGGAAAGTGAAGTATTCCCAACAAACAAAATAAGCCATCCAAAAAGAGTCTCTCACACACACACACACCAAGCCCAAAGCTGAAGGAAAGTACTTTAGTACATGTTGGTAGAGCAGCACAGCACTGGACTTATTATTCCTCCAAACACAACCTTCCATGCACTAATTGCAACATTCCCTTTGGACTATTCTGGCAGCAATTTTCTGCTTTACCAATGTTTTTGCCTCTTTGTATCCCAAAAACAGGAGAGATAATATGTTTGTGGCATTTCCCCACACATAGCATAGCCATTAGGCACTATATGAAAATCGTTAGCTACCTAGATTGACAAATCAACATCTTCTTTTTGGACTTTGCACCTTATTTGCCGATTCTCCTTCCTTTACAATTTTATTGAGGGACTCAAATTTATTAAACCATGCTTCCATCACACTATATATAGACACGTAACTCACTTCATGCCTCCTTAGACTTCTGATATGATAATCATGCACTCCTCAATAGCTCTGCTGCAAGAAAGGTTTAGAGAACTGCAGAGGGTGAAAGAAATGAGAGAGGAAAGAGAGCTGCTCAAAATGATGCTCAACTCTGATCATCAACCTTCTAAGCAATATTTCACTTCCAATTCAATTAATCATCCCTCTACCATGATGACTTGTTATTATGAACCGAGTACGAGGCTGTTTTTCCAGCCTGAACTTATTGCCATCCCTTCCTGCAGGTCACCATCATCGCCTTCTCCGCCGCCGCCTCTGCCGCCACCCCGTGTTTCTCTTTCTCTATGGCCAACATCATCGCAGGACGACAAGAAGAAGAAGACAAATGCAGGAGTACCCTTGATGATGACAGATTGTGCAAGTAAACACTGCCTCCATGCTTGTTCATGTGAAGATTGGGATTCTAACTCTGCTGATTCTGATGGTGTTGATACTACTCTCCGTCTTTAGTATACACTGTACTATACTTGCATTGTATAACTATTAATGTAGTTTTTATGATATATATAACAACGAATCTGTGATGATGACTATATATAACTGCCCTGTTTCATTTTCTCGGATTTCGTCTTTATTGTATTAGGCTATTAGCATGAGGTCGTTAATTCGAACTAGGGATGGAATAATGTATGTGTATATGTTCTTCAATCAATGTAAGCAATTAGGCCTAAATGCGATGTTATTGTTGGAAAGTACCAAAGTGGCAATCTTTGATCATGGGCATGGCGCGTATGGGAAATATCAAACATGTATCAAGAAAATGACATATGAGTAGATGAACATATATTATAAATATAATATATACATGCAGGAATAGATCCCTTTGGACGAGTAAATGATTGCCATGCAACAACGGTTTACCAAAATAATAGAACAGGTAATGAAGATGAATTCAAAGCTCAATGAATCTAAATTGTCTTTTTCTTTATGTTTTTGTGTGACAGAATACACAAAAACTCCAAACAGTACCTCATTTCTTTCTTACAACATTATTACTTCTTGCATACTGAGATGAGGTACTGTTTTTAGTGAGGGTCCAGTCAATTGATCCAATCTACGATACACTCATTACGCCTAGATTTAAGAACTAGGGGGAAAAAGAAAAGAAAAGAAAAAAAGGTGAAAAAGTAAAATTCAAAACCAAAAAGAGCAATGGCTCTCAAAAATAGGTACTAAATGGCTAAGGAAAGAAATCTGAAATGGTTTGTTATGCTTTTGAAATTTTCACTTTATATATTGTGCCCCCAATAGGATAAGCCTTTAGAACTTAATCTTGTATGATAAGGACTATTTGTTCTTTATTTCTTGTACAAAATTAAAAGTTGAATCACTTCTTTATTTGAAGCTCCTGTAGGGATTCTGACTTCTGCTTTGATCTATAGTCTTACATATATATAGCTTGCTTGGGAAGTTGGTAATCTAGATTTCTCATTACAAAAGAAGAATATATATATATGTGTGTACAATATAATGGACCAACTGCTAAAGAGGTCATCTTAATTTACAAATTCTGGCATATGCAATTATGCACTCTTGTGAGACAAGAAACTGATAGATAATTAAGAAAGTTGTTATTAGACAAATATTTGGGATTTCCATATCTAACAGTTGGGTATAAGAAAAGGAAAGAACTTATATCATGGTGATACAGAAAAAAAGTTATTGTAACTGTTAATTATTTGCTTTTGGACTGCATTAAGTTTCTTTTTATTATTGTTTCAGTTTGTTGTTTTAGTCAATTAGTGGTTCCTGCACTTTAGGAGAAAAGTAGTTTTTGTTATTCCACTTCCTTATCTAGTGGGTATGTGGCAGTTTCTGTTCATCCCACTTCCTAGTTTAGTGGTGATGTGGTAGTGTCATGGATTAAAATCCTATAAATGTACTGCTTCAGTAAAGTAAAAATGTGTGATTCTCATTCCTTTCACCTACGTATTTTTCTTATATCTCTGTCCTAAATATTTCTGTTTATACCATAAACCAACAAATTGGTATCACAGCATTCTTCTTACAGGGCCTGTGAAAATGGAAGGTGAAGCAAGTCTCTCACAAATTGCTCCGCCCACCTTTGATGGAGAAAACTATGACCTTTGGGCAGTTAAAATGGAGTCTTATTTGGAGGCATTGGACCTTTGGGAAGCCGTGGAAGAGGATTACGAAATTCCTCCGCTGCCAAACAATCCTACCATGGCTCAAATAAAATTGCACAAGGAGAAAAAAACAAGGAAGGCAAAGGCAAGATCATGTCTCTTTACTGGTGTTTCATCAATAATCTTCACCAGAATCATGACTCTCAAAACACCAAAAGCAATTTGGGACTATTTAAAGGAAGAATACGCAGGGGATGAGAGGATTCGAGGCATGCAAGTGCTCAACTTGATGAGGGAATTCGAGATGCAGAGAATGAAAGATTCTGAGACAATCAAAGAATACTCTGACAGGTTGCTTTCTATTGCAAACAAAGTTAGATTACTCGGCACCGAATTCACTGATTCTAGAATTGTGGAAAAAATTCTAGTTACAGTGCCAGAGAGATATGAAGCATCAATAACTACTTTGGAGAATACGAAGGATCTGTCCAAAATCACCTTAGCAGGAGTGTTACATGCCTTGCAGGCCCAAGAGCAGCGAAGGCTTATGAGACAAGATCACGTGGTTGAAGGTGCTTTACCAGCCAAGCATCATGAAGTTGGAAGTAGTCAAAGCAGCCAAAGCAAAGACAAAGGTAAAAAGAAAAATTACCCACCTTGTGAGCATTGTGGCAAAATGGGTCACCCACCCTTCAGATGTTGGAGAAGACCAGACGCAAAGTGCAACAAGTGCAATCAGCTTGGACATGAAGCTGTAATTTGCAAAAGCAAATTTCAACAACATGAAGCTAATGCCAATGTTGTAGAGCAAAATGAAGAAGATCAAATCTTTGTGGCAACATGCTTCTCAGCAAGGAGTAGTTCTGAATGCTGGCTGATTGATAATGGTTGTACAAACCACATGACATATGATAAAACTCTTTTCAAGGATTTGAAGCCTGCTAAATTCTCAAAAGTCAGAATTGGGAATGGTGACTATATTTCTGCAAAAGAAAAAGGAACAATTGTAATTTCAACTAGCTCAGGTATGAAAACCATTTCAGATGTTCTGTATGTGCCTGACATTGACCAAAATCTGCTTAGTGTGGGTCAATTGTTAGAAAAGGGACTTAAAGTTTTTTTCGAAAATCTACATTGTCTTATCTTTGACACTACCGGTCGGGAGATTTTAAGGGTTAAAATGAGAGGAAAAAGCTTCTCATTTGATCCAATTGTGGAGGAGCAGACAGCTTACATCACCCAAGTCAGTCCCACTGAACTCTGGCATAAGCGACTTGGTCACTGTCATATTCAAAGGATGCTGAACATGAAGAGGAAAGATATGATTGAAGGTCTACCAATACTCTCTGATCATTTGCCAAATTGTAATGCCTGTCAATTTGGTAAACAAAACAGAGTGTCATTTCCCAAAACAGTTTGGAGAGCCTCTCAAAAGCTGCAACTCATCCACACTGATGTGGCAGGACCTCAAAGAACTCCATCGTTACAAGGTAGTCTATACTTTATTCTTTTCATAGACGATTTTACAAGAATGTGTTGGATTTTTTTCTTGAAATTCAAGCATGAAGTGGCTGGAGTCTTTGTAAAGTTCAAGAATATGGTGGAAACTCAAAGTGGGTGCAAGATACAATTTCTAAGATCAGATAATGGGAAGGAGTACACCTCAACACAATTTGATCAATTTTGTGAAGAAGCTGGTATTGTACATCAACTCACAACCCCATACACTTCAGAGCAAAATGGAGTTAGTGAAAGGAGAAATAGATCAGTAATGGAGATGGCCAGATGCATGCTGCATGAGAAGGAATTGCCTAAAGAATTTTGGGCTGAAGCGGCCAACACAGCCGTTTTTCTTCAAAATCGACTTCCATCCAAGGCTTTGAAAGACAAAACTCCTTTTGAGGCTTGGTATGGATATAAGCCTTCACTAACCTTTCTTAAAGTGTTTGGTTGTGTTTGTTTTGCACATGTTCCACAGGTTAAGCGCGACAAGCTTGACAAGAAAGCAATTCCGGGTATTTTTGTGGGTTATAGTTCTGTTTCAAAAGCCTACAAAGTGTATCATCCTCAATCTGGAAAGTTGACTGTGTCTAGGGATGTGCATTTCAATGAAGATCAACAATGGGATTGGAAGAACCCACGAAAAACAATTGGACCTTGTAACAATATTGAAGATGATTATGGCGGAAACCAAACAACAGAGTTGTGTCAAAATGAATTAGAAGATGATCATCCCATCAGAGGCACAAGACTGCTGTCAGACATTTATCAAAGATGCAATGTAGCAGTATGCGAACCTAGTTGCTGTGAAGAAGCACTCAAGGATCCAAAATGGAAAAGGCAATGGAGGATGAGATTTCAATGATTCAAAAAAACAACACATGGGAAAAGGTTGACAAGCCTCAAGACAGAAAAGTTATTGGAGTTAAATGGGTGTTCAGAACAAAGCTTAATGCGGATTGCTCTATCAATAAATACAAGGCCAGACTTGTAGTAAAAGGGTATGCACAAATTTTTGGTGTTGATTATTCTGACACGTTTGCACCAGTGTCCAGATTAGATACAATTAGATTGGTGTTAGCAGTTGCTGCTCAACAAGGCTGGAAAGTATTCCATTTAGATGTCAAATCAGCTTTTTTAAATGGAGTTTTACAAGAAGAGATATATGTGGAGCAGCCAGAGGTATTTGTTATGCATGGAGAAGAAGATAAAGTCTATCTACTAAAAAAAGCCCTTTATGGATTAAAACAAGCACCAAGAGCTTGGTACAGGAGGATAAATGAACACCTATTGAGCATAGGCTTTGTAAAAAGCTTGTCTGAGGCCACTCTTTATGTAAAACATAAGGGAAAAAATTTTCTCATAGTTTCCCTCTATGTTGATAATCTTTTAGTAACTGGAGATGATACAAGTTTGGTTGAAGAATTCAAGCAAGAAATGATGCAAGTTTTTGAAATGACTGATCTTGGTCTTATGTCTTATTTTCTTGGAATTGAGATCAAACAAAATAAGGATGATGTGTTCATATGTCAAAAAAAATATGCTAAGGAAATCTTAAAAAAATTCCAGATGGAGGAGTGCAAAGCGGTTAGCACACCAATGAACCAAAAGGAGAAGCTGAGCAAAGAAGATGGTGCTGATAAAGTTGATGAAGGCTATTACAGGAGCTTGATTGGATGTTTAATGTATCTCACTGCAACAAGGCCGGACATTTTGTTTGCTGTAAGTCTTCTCTCTCGATTTATGCATTGTGCTAGTGAAATGCATTTAAAGGCAGCAAGAAGGGTATTGAGATATATTAAAGGTACTGTTGATTATGGTGTGAAGTTTGAGAGCTGTCAAAATTTCAAGTTGTGTGGATTCTCTGATAGTGACTGGGCTGGATCCATTGATGACATGAAGAGCACTTCCGGATATTGTTTCAGTTTAGGCTCAGGAGTTTTTTCATGGTGCACAAAGAAGCAGGAGACAGTAGCACAATCCACTGCAGAATCTGAATTCATAGCAGCAACAGCAGCTGTAAATCAAGTTTTGTGGCTGAAAAAGATCTTATGTGATTTACATCTCCAACAGAATCACAAGACAGAAGTGTTTATCGACAACCAGGCAGCAATTGCGATTTCAAAGGATCCAGTGTGTCATGGCAAGACTAAACATTTTAACATCAAGCTCTACTTCTTAAGAGAGATGCAGCAAAATGGAGAAATAACTTTGGTTTATTGCAGGTCAGAAGATCAATTGGCAGATTTATTTACAAAGCCACTTCCTGTCAGCAAGTTTGAGCTATTGAGGCAGAAAATTGGAGTTTGCAGATCCTAAAGCAAGGAGGAGTGTTAATTATTTGCTTTTGGACTGCATTAAGTTTCTTTTTATTATTGTTTCAGTTTGTTGTTTTAGTCAATTAGTGGTTCCTGCACTTTAGGAGAAAAGTAGTTTTTGTTATTCCACTTCCTTATCTAGTGGGTATGTGGCAGTTTCTGTTCATCCCACTTCCTAGTTTAGTGGTGATGTGGTAGTGTCATGGATTAAAATCCTATAAATGTACTGCTTCAGTAAAGTAAAAATGTGTGATTTTCATTCCTTTTACCTACGTATTTTTCTTATATCTCTGTCCTAAATATTTCTGTTTATACCATAAACCAACAGTAACACCAAAGCAACGAAAGTAGGACCATATCTTGGTGTCTCAACCTTTGGGAAAAGAAAGTGTCTATTATGTCCTTGTAGCTTTATCCTATTCAAAGAGAAATTTTATACATAGAGCTTCACTTATAAGAATATTTCTCGCTATGTTATTGTATGAATCATAGTTCCAGGTTATTATATCACGCCCAAGAAATATGAGTTGTCCAATTCACAAACTTTTGATATCTCTGCTCCTTTTGAACCTATGTTTTCAAGCATCTGGTAATGGAATCAGCATTATTATCTCTGTTTGTTTTACACTTATAATTTATCAAAGACTCATGTAAATGTACTTAGTAATTTTTCATCTAATTCTGAGTGTTGGAAAATACTTAGGACAATATATGGAGTGGTGCATAGCTGATGAGCAGACCCCAGATGAAGATCTTGAGAGGGCCATGGAATGGGCTTGTGGAAATGGAGCAGATTGCAGCAAGATACAATTGAACCATCCCTGTTATCTACCAAACACTCTGAAGGACCATGCCTCTTATTCCTTCAATAGTTACTATCAGAGGTTCAAGAACAAAGGAGGCTCTTGCTATTTCAATTCTGCTGCAATCACCACTGACCTTGACCCAAGTAATTATCAACATTTCTAAAGAATAACTTATAACAAGACAGTATCAATTGATATTGTTTAGTCTAATTTGTGATATTGCAATTGAAAAATATATCTGATGTTTTGGTTCAATGACAGGTCATGGCTCGTGCAAATTTGAGTTTATCCCATGAGTGGAACTTGAAACAACATATTCTCTTATTTTGAGGTTAAGCTTTGGAAGGAGTAACCAAGTCAGTGCTGCTTTTGTCTCTGTCTGCGCCTCTCAAATTCATGTTGCTCCCTCTGTTGCACAACAACTAATACTTTCAAACCGTATGTGAAGGAAGAAGACCAATGCTATTTGTAATTATATATATATATATCAGTGAAAATTTACAGTTTTTTTAATTCAAATAAATAGATAAAATTCAATAATTCCAGACACGTGAATTTGGAGAAAGTTTGGTATCTACACATGTAACATGCACTATTTCGTATGAGGATGCTGCGTTACACAATTAACCATCATTTTGCTTAAAAATCATGCGAAATAAAATCTTCGAAACGGTGCTCATTTCGCATAAGTTAATAAGGTTAGTGTGAGCATTTATTAATTTTTGAAAAAAATGAAACATGGCAAAATATGGCAAGGATTTGCAAAGTAGAATCCACTTTTGTTGCATGGAACAAGTCTGATACGGAATGCCCATAGGCCATAGTTAGATGGAATGCAATATGTTTTAATACTGAACAGAATAATAAATGGTGTTCCGATAAGTAGATTAATTGTGAATGGAAGTTGATTTAGTTGGCTTATATTATAGTTGGCCCTTAAACTTTTTCATTGTGAATTGGTAGGTACGCAATATATAACCTAATTGGTGAAATCATGTAACTATGGTCATTGTCACATAAAGTTATGATACCCAAGAAAGAAATCTTCTCAAGTAAAGCACATCAACTTGATCACACACTCAAGGAGTTCTAGGATCAGAAAATTTCTCTTGGAGAAAAATGGGAGAAAGAGGAAAAATTGTTGTATTAATGAAGTTGAAGAATTATGACTTTATATTTTGAATGGTATTTATAAATTTGATTAATTAATTTTATTAATATTATTATTAATATTAATAAACGATTATTAACTATTCATATATTGTCAAATTATAATAAAAGTACATAGTATTATTTGGCTAAAGGATACATTATAAAGTTTTGTCATCTTCTGAATCATAATTACCCAACACATTTCAGCTTTTAAATTGAAGCTGGTACATAATAATCAGCCAAGAATGGAACAATATAATTAATTATAATTAGTTTTATTAATTTATAATTTAATTTATTTCTTAAATTATTGTTGACCACGTTCAAAATATGAGGGAAGATACGCTAGTGATAGGAGAGAATCACGGAACAGATGTTTTGATCATTCATTAGTTGGTTCCATATAATTAAGTATGTTTTATTCATAGAAATCATATCGAAAACCATCTAATTTACAAGAAAAAGAAACATCCGTGTACCTATCAGTAGCAACATCCGGTTAAAGTCACCGGAGTCTCTGGTTTACCAATTGGCTGATTCTTGGCTTATATAGAGTTGGTTCCCTAGCATTGTTGTATTCCAAAATATCCTACATCTTATTGTATACAATAGTCAACCTGTCATGCTCTATGCTAATTCAAGTTCCTGTGTTTATTATTCCTCACTTCTTTCTATCTTTTGAGACGAGGTTTGTTACACATACTATATACTGCTTCTGATGACTTCTTCTAAGATATTCTTATACCTATTAAAAAGGGTCTTAAAGAATGCTTAGAGAAGTACAGTTCATATGTAGCGATTTACTTCAAGCTTCTGTTAAAAATTTAAAATTTTGGATGATCAAATATATGACTATGCTTACTGCTTACATGCATATTGTTGCAGCAAAATATTATCCCAATATTTGCCACAACTAGTTCAAATAGAATCCTGATTCAATTTATTACGAGCCCGATTTCTCACCTCCATACCGTGGGTATGAGCCTGATTTGTGTATATATGGAATTATTAAATTTTATTTATTTGAAAAAATCAAATTTTTATGTAGCTTACTAGCCTCGTCATCTAAAATTTTGTAGATTTTCACGACTGAGTGAAAGGGAAAAGCCTACTGTTATCTGTGCACCAACATTTTTGTGTGTGTACTAATTAATTTTACAACTGACTTCAGTTCGGGCTCCTTTATTTTGTAGAGTAGGGCTAAAAGGGAGGCCTAGTAGCCTAGTGAGTCGTGAGGCTTACTTTCACTAACAAAATATTCTCTAGAATGTCATGAACTCATGATCTAAAATTTAGTTACTCATGTCTAACGAAATTTTTTTAAATAAAGTTCAGATTTGTAGTAAATTAGTTATTGACCCGCTAGGATGAAAAATACCATGCAAAACCACAAAAATTAAAAAATTCTCTAGAATATCATGATCTAAAATCTAAATACCAAGAAAAGGCAACAGATTTGTGTTGCTAGATGACCCAAAATTAAAATTATTGTTGATATAACTTCCAAGGTTGTATTGTATCCATCAGTATCTTGCGTATCTCACTGTATGGAGGGTGTAGAGTTAGCATTCATTTTTCTAATTTTATTATTTTATTTTTTACGTGTCTCTGTCTCTGATGGAGCCTTCTAGTATGATGCAAGTGGCGTTATGGTCTTATGGACCATCATGCTCCTTGAATCCTTAGCCATCATATAGATTCATAGATTCATAGATACAGCAAAATCCCAATTCCGATGCACCTTACTTCCCTAATCTCCTAAAAAGCATGCACCAACTAAACAATTTATTGTGTTATGGAAAGCTTGAGTAAACTATTGCTGAAATAGTTATTACAGCATAATTAAATATGTGTTAATCCTCAGATACTATTAATAGTGATGGTATGATAGGCTAAAACCTGAAACTGAAAGCACCAAGTCCAAGTGTGAAGTCTTGAAATGGCAAATAGATAAAGGGTTGCGCTTAGTGGAATGTAGTAGTTGATATATAGTAGGGTCGTCAGGCAAATGATTTATCTAATTATCTTCCTTTTGTTTTATATTACTTTAGCACGCCTTGCAATCGATTGTTATGTGACACTCCTAAGTTATGACATCGATATTCTGGTTCTGATAATATACAAAATTTGGCAACAATCATTAAAGAATGAGACCAATGTGAACACAAATTCACATCACAAAAGCAACATACGTGGCCCTCCACAGTATCACAATGATATTCCATGATTCGATTTTCTTGTTTCCACACCAGGCAATAGAAGAATTAATCTCCCTTGTCATTCTGCAGTAGAAAAATTAAATTATGTTGAGATCTCCACAAAGAAAAATTGAAAAAAAAAAAAAATTAGGAGGCATATATTTACTTTACCATAAGATATGTTTACAATGGCATGGCCTAATAAAAAGAAATGACGCACCCCAAAAATTGAACCCACCGCCCTTTAAATGACTTAAATTTAGGGACTCCTTACCCCCTATCAGAAACTTTCTAGGGACGAGAAGCTGTTCCTACTCTCTAGAAACCATGAATGAGCTCTCAAAGCCACACATTTTTTCTTTTTCATTTAGCAGTACTTAAATGCAGACCCATTTAATGGCCCTTATTTTTACATGATATGATATGATGATAAATAAATGCTCATCAAGTTGCTTTTGGGTTTGTCCACTTGGCAGGCTCTGATGTATTTGTAGCTAAAGCTTCATCATCACCACCACTTTACAATTTTAAAGCCAAAACATTTGTGTGTGAATGAGTATATATAAGTAGTGAAGTTCTTAGGATTGTTTGTCCCTATTGCTAACTCCTGAGTGTGTTTGTGGCATTCTGCTTTGTGCTATACACATAGACATAATAGTTTTCTTTCTGGTTCTTGTTTTAGAGTGTTGTTGAAAATGAGTTACTTGGGTGTGGGTGTTAGTCCTGGAACTGTGCCAGTTTATCACAGCAAGGACCTGAAGATGTTGGATAGGAGGGTGAAGATAGCAGAGGTGGTGCTGAGGTGTGTGATCCTTGTCCTTGGAGTTCTTGCAACTGTTCTTGTGGTAACTGATACACAAGTCAAAGTGATCCTCTCCTTTCAGAAGAAGGCTAAGTATACAGACATGAAGGCTTTAGTGTAAGCCCTTCTTTAGTTCTTTCTTTCTTCTCCTTTTCTGTTGGAAAAATGGAAATGGTAGTGTACATGCATGTCCGGTCCCTGATGTTTTTGTATTCTGATATTGATTGTAGGTTCTTGGTAGTGGCCAATGCTTTGGCTGCTGGCTATTCCTTGATTCAAGGACTGTGCTGTGTTCTTAGCATAATTAGAGGGAGTGTACTCTTCAGCAAGCCCTTAGCTTGGATTATTTTCTCTGCTGATCAGGTACCTTATGTATATATTTCTAGTTTCTACATTTTAGTAGTTGAATTTGCAATTGATCAAAGATATGGATTATTGAGTTTATATAAAGTAGTAACTAGGCAACAGTATCTTATTCACTTTGCATGTTGACACCTTGTGTCAGAATTTTCAGAGTAGGGTCCAGTTGGTTATGGTTTACTTTCATGGCTTAAATTTTTATAGCAATCCAAATCAACAGTGACCATAAATTCATACATGATTGATACTAGCTACAGTCACTGTCACTCTCACCACAAGGCATGTTTGGGTTTAGGATCTCAAATGTGAGAGCTTTTAATTTCCTTTGTCATGCTGGGTTTCAAACAAGCATTAATAAGATAACGGGTTATGGTTTATGAAGTATTATCCTACTACAACTTACAATCACATAAAGTATTTTTTATTCAAGTGAAGGTTTAGATTCATTTTTCAGTTGAATGAAGTCTCAAATATAAGGTATAACAGAAAGGTATGTTGAACTTGGTTTATTCAGGTAATGGCATATGTGACGATGGCGGCAGTAGCAGCATCAGTGCAATCAGCGGTGTTTGCAAAGGCAGGGCAAACTGAACTTCAATGGATAAAGGTTTGCAACATGTATGAGAAATACTGCAACAAAGTGGGAGAAGGGGTAGCTTGCGCTGTTGTGGTTAGCCTTAGCATGGTTGTCCTCTCTTGTATTTCGGCTTTTAGCCTCTTCCGTTTGTATGGCGGTAACAAAAACAAGAATGCAGGTTGGTAGGCTTAGGAACTACCATGCTTTCTTGGCTATTGTGATAGTTTTGAAATTCATTACAATGCTCATTTTGAATATGTAGTAATGCTTGAATTATGATACCAATCTCAATGTAATTGTTCCTTATTCTTAACAATCAATGCCACATTAGCCTTTTACAATTGTTTTTATCTTTCTAAGAGCATATGCTAAATTGCTAAATTGATTGTGTTGGATTCATGTTATACCAATATGGCAATACATAGGAAATGAAGAACACACATGATATTATTTATTAGGCACTATGATGAATCTAAAAATGGTAAGGTGTGGGAATCAAGCAGAGGTTGTTTTTCCTTCCAACCACAGCTCCTTGTGCTTCATTCATATCCAAATCCTCTGGCTTAATTCCTTTAGGGAGTTCCCAGTTGAAGTGGTAGAGTAGCATAGCTAGAGCAAACTCCACGTTGGCTAAACCAAAGGTAAGTCCCGGACAAGCTCTCCTTCCTGCTCCAAAAGGGATGTACTCGAAGTTTGATCCTTTGAAATCCATAGGAGTGTCCTGGAACCTTTCTGGTAGGAAGGTTTCCGAATCATACCAGTAATCGGGATCTCTTCCGAGCGCATATGCATTTACCATGACTTTAGTCTTGATAGGTATATGGTATCCATGGATGGTGCACTCTTCTCTGGATTGTCTTGGAAGCAACAGAGGAAGAGGAGGGTGTAACCTCATTGTTTCGCTGATCACAGCCTTCAAGTAGGGAAGCTCTGCAACATCTGCCTCCTGGATTGTTTGCTTCTCTATCAAGGCTTGTTGAATCTCAGCCTGTGCCTTCTTCATAGCTCTGGGGCTTCTCATCAATTCCGACATAACCCACTCTATCACTACTCCTGAAGTGTCTGTTCCAGCAGCAAATATGTCCTACATCATAGTTTCAAAGGCCTTAGTTATCATAAGCAAAAGGAATTGTATGTAAATGAAGTTACAAAAGTTCAGACATACTAACCCAGATGACTGCTTTGACATTGTTCATTGTAATTTGGGTGTCAAGAGTGCCACTATGTTGGACTCTTAGAAGAACCTCAACAAGATTCTCATTCTTTACTTCTTGTTCTTGCTGGTGTATACCTTCCAATTTCCTTGATTCATTCTCCTTTATGATCTTGTCTAAGGTCTTGTCGATCTTGACATGCATCTCCTTCAGTTTGGCTTCAAAACCAGTGATGAAATGCAGAGGTTTCAAGGAAGGAAACAAATCCGCAAGGTCAAATCCATCGGATAACGCTATTGTCTTCTTCACAAAGGACACAAACTGTTCATGGTCTTCGGATATGTTGCCAAAAACAGCTCTAGAAATCACAGTGCTTATGAGATTGTTAATCATTTTACTGAGATTGATGGTTGCACCTGCGGATTTGCGAATTGTTTCTACCATGTTAGCTACCTCCTCTTCTCGGATAAAGGAGAAAGAGTGAACCTTCTTAGAACTTAGAAGCTCAAGTGTGCATATCTTCCTCATCTGTCTCCAGTATTCGCCATAGGGAGAGAATGCAATGTCTGTTGATCCATAGGTTATGATCTTGGAAGGAAGGAACTCAGGCCTGTCTGCAAAAGCAATATCATGAGTCTTCATGATTTCTCTGGCCATGTTGGGGGATGAGACAATCACTGCAGAAATCTGACCCAGTTGAAGGTGCATGAGTGGACCGTGTTTGTTTGCTAGTTTTCTGAGAGCATGGTGTGGAAGTGATGAGCCTGCAAGTTGATGCAGGTTCCCTATGAGAGGTAGTTTCCATGGCCCAGGTGGCAATTTATGGACACTCTTACCCTTCCTTGCAAGCCATAGCAATAGCGCAGAGATGAGGAAGCTTATTATGATAAACACCATGGATGAACTAACTTCCATTGGCAGATCCAATACTCGCTGAATGATGCTTTCATATGATGTACTTATGCAACTGATTCATGTTTATTTTATGCTGTACTTTATTTGTCTGAGTCAACGAAAACTTAAATGAGTAGTTGGGTATCTCACGCCATTGGATTATGTACATGTAATTTTGATTCTTCACCACGGTTTTATTCTTTCGGCTGGAATGTTAGGTAGCTAACAAATTTTTGTTTGTTTAATATTTGATTAAGGAATAAAGGACAAAAATACACTTAAAGTTCATAAGCTGGACATTATAGTAAATATGTTTGTTTGGAGTGTATAAATAGTGTGCACGCATAACTCATTAAATTATTAAAGTGTAATTGTGTTCATGAACTTTTTAATGTATTTTTGTCCCTTCTTCTTTTGATTAATAATTTATATCTTAAATATTGAATTTTAGAGTAAATTAATAATTAAATTTATAAAATTTATATTTAGAATATATTAGTCTTTAAAACAAAAAAAATATCAATAAAAATCTCCAAAATAATAAACATGAACAGGGACAGATCCAGAAATTTAAGAATGGAGGGGTCGAAAATTAAAATATTGTATAATCAAATATAATGCTATATATTTGATAATAGATATAACTATAATTAATTTTTTAATTTAAAAAATTAATAAATATTTTTCAAATAAAAGAATTATCTCAGTTTTTATAATTTTTTCATAATTTTTTTATGGTTTTATATTTAATAAAATATCAAATTATATATTTTTAAATATTTTGTTAATTAATTTACTTTATTAAATATTTATATGACGGTAAATTATATTTTTATGTTTTATATCATTAAGAAATATGACATAAAATAATATAAGTTAATTGCATTAATAATTTTGTTATGTGAATTTAAAATATATTAAAGTATTTTTATATAATAATAGGATAAAAATTAATTAAAAAAACAAAAAACAACTAAATAAAATTAAAAAAATAATATTATTATAAATAATATTAAAGTATTTTTATATGATTATAAATGTTAAAATTAATCTTAAGAAAAAAATGTAAAAAAAATTCGAATTAAATAAAAAATACAAATAATAAAAATTTATGTAGAAAAATTTAAACCCTATTACTTAAAGAATAATAACTCTTTTTTTTACCAAAAATAGAAAGACTCGAACCCGCAACCTCTTAATTGAGTATGAAGAGACTATATCATTTAAACTATAGCTCATTAACAAGAATAATAACTCTTTTTATTATCACTACATTATTAAATTTTATTCTATATAAGATATCTATTATAATAGTATATGAACTTTTAAAATTTGTTGGGGGTCAAGACTACTACTTGCCCCCCTTGAATCCGTCCCTTACATGAATAAGTTAATTTAAATTAAGGCATTCTATCATAATCATACAAGAGTACAAGACTAATTTAAAAATAATGTGTTCATATCTGATATCATAGAAAATTTTATTAGTAATTTTTTTAAAAATTAATTTATCCAAAATATAAATTTTCAGAAAATTATTTATCATTTTAGTTTTTACTCTAAATTTTAAATTCTAATAATATCAAAACAAAAATATTAACTAATTGATTAATTTTAATAAAAAATATTGACTCCTAATATTTTCTCTACTTATATTCATTAGCAGTAAAATATCTTTAACCCAACCATTTAATATTATATTTTTTAGTTAATATTTTTAAATATTACTAATAAAAAAATAATAAATTATATTATTCCTAAAATATTACCCTAAAAAAGTATTTCCATAAAAAATTGAATTAATAATTATGTAATATATTATAATACATATACATAAAAAATAACCATCAATCAGTATATAAAAATACGTCTTTGATATTTTATAAAACAAAATTATTATATCTTTATAAATAAATTTGAGTATTCGTTTAATTTATTATAAATTTGATTATTTAATTACAAAAAATTAATTATTATGATTAATCGTTTAATTAAAAAATATGTGATTAAATATGTAATTTTTAAACCTTTTTTCTCTCTCTAATTGATTAAACATTAGCTATTCAACTTTAGCTAGATTTACATGCACGGTGCATGAAAAAATGCAAAAATATAAATGAAATTATTTTTTTAGTTAGTGTTAAAAAATAAAATAACATAAAGTTGCTTAATAAAATATTTTCTGATAATATTATTTAGTCTAATCTTAAAATATATAAATATCGTATTATACTATATATTATATATAAAGATATATGTACGTTATTTATTATAATGTTTTAAATGACTATATACATAGATCTCTTTTATATTATTACAAACTAAATTTAATATTAACATAATGAATTTGTAGAAAATTAAGAAACTTAAATATCATTAGTTTATTACACTATTTTAATCTCTTTTTATATATTATAAAAGATTAGAAATGACAATACTTGTTGAATTGCATAGGGATCATATAGGCATATAGCCTCAACGAGGGACCAAGTCATAAGTGAGACAAAGCCTATATAAGGACATAATCCTTTACCAACTCAAACTTGCAACGAAAATGTTTACGCTATTCGTTTTGGGAGTAGATCTTTTCAATGTTATGATATTCTTTTACTCTATTTAAAAAATATATGATAAAAAACCATATTTTACCACATCAATTGAGAAGAGACGAACATGAATTGAGGAGGTTGATTTGCTTTATTTCTTTTTTTTCCAAGTGTTGTCTTACAAACACAAAATTCGGCGGCAATAGCCTCATCCTTTGACTTGATTCAAAATTTGCATTTAATTAGCTTAAGAATTTGTCTTAGACTCTTAGTTTTTATGTTCTAAAAATATCAGGGAATAACATTTTTTATAATACTATTAGTAATATTTTTAATTAACACTTCATTTTTATACTATTATAATTTAAAATTTAGCACAAAAATACTTTTGTTGATTCGATATTAATAAAAAATAATAAATTTTATTAGTCATATAAGATTATTTTTTATGTTTTAAATCATGTTATATCGATTTATTTCCATAAGTATTTATTGAATTATTTAAATTTTTTGTTTCACTATCAAATATTTTGACTCTTTAAAATCTATCAAAGTAATAGAATTACTAACAAAGATGAATTCAGAGCTCAATAAATCTAAATTGAATACCAAAATTTTTTAATAAATACATGAAAAATATATTTGTACCTTGTTAATTTTAGACCCATTTACATTTATAATTTAAGTCGACTTAAGTATTTAAAAAATTCTTTACAAGCCACAACGTAGAACTAATAACTAACTATAATTCATTTCTGAATTTTTATTTCTTATGAAGTCTAGCTTCGTCGTTTGGCTGATAATAAACATCTCATCTCAAAAGTTTAAGCTAATTTTGGAGTTCACCAAGGATTAAACTCTTACCTTTTAGAACTCATCTAGAGCTCTGATATCATGTCATGATACTACTCATTTCAAAAGTTTCAACTGATGAAAAAAAGTAACACTAATAGTTATATCTCTAATACTGAATCGGATATTCCTAAACTTCTATTGTACATATTGTACAAATATTTCATTGGCTCCTTATACTAATTGATGAGGTTGGAAAACTTCAAATTAATGTGATGATCAAACATTATTAAAAATTGTTAATTACAAAATTATTAATTTATTTTATGCATCCAATTGTTTGTTTAATAATTTTGTTAGTGTGCAGATTTTGTTATTAGGCCAAAAATTAACACAAGCCTAATGTGATGAGAACTATTCAGTTGTTGTACAAAAATATTTCAAGAATTGGTGCTGAATTATTTTTGCATTACAAATGATAATTGGGCCATGAAAGATGTGAAGAGCCCAAAATAAATTTCTTTGGATCCAACAATTTGTTGGTCCGAAATTAAAAAGAAAAAGAAAGGAAATAGAGCATGATGAGTTCCCTTACCTACTTTCTCTTTGGAATAGAATTTAAAGTTAATTCAATTGGTTTAATTACATGCATTGGTAATAAAAAAGAGCAAATTCAAATTGATTTGATGGCAATTAAGACTCCACATGTTACTATGCATAAAAAATGAAAGAAAAAATTAAATTTAATTTAATATCATTCATTACTTCCATTGAAAGTTCACTTGTTACTTCTCTCTCTTCTCTCTCTTATTTTCGCTTGTCACTTCCATCAAGAAAAGAAGATAGTAGAAGCTATCAGAGAAAATCACAGAGAAGCTAGAAGCAAGCAAAAGATGGCCTTTGAGAAAAGAAGATCTACAATATGACATGGCTGAGATTTTTGTTACTAAAGGCAAGATGTGAAGAGGAAGCTTCAAGATCTCCATGCCTAAAGTAGAAGCAATCCGTTTCGGTCAGAGAAGAAGATCTCTGAGGTGAAACTCGTTTCCACTTTTGTTCATCCATCACAGAAGGTAGCTACTGTAGCTACATGGAGGAAGAAGCAAAAATAGAAAAGACGGAGCTGTCAAGGATAAAGAGTTCATCAAGGGTCAGAATTCTTTTTTGGGGACAAAGTCAAAATAGAAGGCTCAGATTGATGAAACTTGATGAAAAGGGATGAGAGAGATGTACATGCATGTTGATTTGCTTTCGGTTTTTCCTCTCTCTTCTCTCTGTCTGAACCGGCCTTGATATTGAAGAAGAAGAAGAAGGTGGCTTGGTTGAAATGGTTTCAACCTTAGAAGCTTCCCCTTCTATAATAAGGGTGAACGGCCAAGACTTGAGACAAAGAGAATAAGCACAGAGTTCTCATAGCTACCATAAGTTTACAGAGTTCTTCTCCTTCAATGGATTTTATTTTGTATTCTTTTCTTTAGTTTTGTCTGTCTGAGTCTCATGGTGAAAAAGGCAAATAGAGTGAGGTTTGTAAGAAAAAGCCAGTGAGAGGTAAAAGGCAGAGGGTATAAAATTAAAGAAAAAGTCATAGATGTCTTAGAGGTCTTTTGTACATCTATATGTTGTGTATCATGATTCTGTGGAAATTCCCTTGCAAGTTGTGTTAGCACTTTACAGTTGAAAGATTGGTAGGTGACCAAGTCAAGTTCAGTTTTGGAAATAGATTCTAGACTTGTTCCGGATAAGAATGGGTAGTTCCTAGGGAAGAATTGGTGTCTGTAATCAGTTGATTATAGTAAAATTCTGGCATAGTTGTGATGGAGACTGGTGTAGGCTACATTGCATTCAGTAGCTAAACTAGGATACTTTTGGGTGTGATTCTCTCTTTCTCTTCTACTCCTTTTCTATTTTTGTTCGTGGGAGACAAAATTGAAAAATATCTCCTAACCGGTTACAATACAAAAAAAATGTCTCTTGATCAGTTATGAGACAAAAAATAGAAATATCTCCTGAAACTATTCTAAAAGACAGAATGTAATATTCAGAAAAAGAGAACTAAGACTTAACTCTCGATTCTCTTAGCCACTAATAACTATCACTAATAATAATAAAAAATATTATGTGCACATCATAAATTAGTAATTATGTATTTGTATATAATATATGTATAATTTAATTTATTTTTAATATATATTTTATATAAATAATTAATTTTGTAGTCGATTTGTTATGTATACCTAACATCATTGATAAATAATAGAAATGATAATAAAAAATAATTTCATATATAAACTTACAATCCAAACTATTTGAAAATTACTGGTACTTCCTATTTTTTCTAGGAGATAATTTATTTGTCAGTAGTTTAGTTATTAACAGTTTCTCTTCAAGCAAGGTCCAAGTTCGTTCCAAATATATTAATATGTATTTTTCAAATGTAACAATAATTTTCTTTAAAAAAATTACATGTTCAAATATTGTATTATAATTTTTATTGTGCATTATCTGTGCCTTTTTTTTTATCATTTTTTATCATTTTTCAACATATATAAAAAGTTCAACACGCGTACCTAATACTGTAGATTGTTAACATTTTAATATTTAATTTCAACACACTTAGCTTGTGCTGTTGTTATCATTTTAGTGTGTGTTTGGATTAGAGTTGGCTAAACTAGAGTTTGAATAAAAGTGATTTTGTAAAATTGATTTTGGATAAAAGTGAGTTTGTGTCAACATGATTTATGTTTGGCAATTTTAAACTAAAAGTGATTTTGATAAAATGAAATTGTTTGAATAATATTAATTAAAATCACTTTTAGATAGATAATTAGTTAATTACTAAAAAAATATAATATTAAATTATAATATTATTTTTTAGTATATTTAATCCTTTTTATACTTTTTTTAGTATATTTTTTATAAAATTTTATTTTAGTTTGTTATAATTTTTTTAATAAAAATTAATATTTATTTATTAAACTAAAAATAACATATAAAATAATATATTTTAGTACTTTTTATGAGTACTCTCAATAATCTGTTTTGATTCTAATTTTTTACTAATTATATTTTTATTATTATTTATAATTAATTTTTTATTTAATTTATCATTTTCAATAGGAACAATAATACATATTATAACAAATAGAATAATAAACAATGAACAAGAATTATAATAATAAATTTCACAATGTCAAACAAAAAAATATTCTATAATTTTATTAGTATTCTCAGTATTCTTTTATTTAGTATTATTTTGGACTGTAAAATTTTATTACTTATGATTCTATTGTTATGTATAATTAGTTTTTTATTTACTTTATCATTTTTAATAAGATCAATAATTCATATTATAATAGAATTAAAATAACAAATTTAATAAAAAACCAAAATATAAAAAATACTAAAAATTCAAAAAAAATTTAAAATATTTGAAATGACTTGAAATAAATATGAAAATTCTTTTGGAAAAAACCAATAATGATCATTAAAGGTGAACTCACGTTGAAGTGAACGCAGAAGCAACAATTTTTCGCTTCCAGTAAACGCGCTTTTAAGCTGCAAAATCACTTCTGCGTTTAGAGGAAAAAGATTGCCAAACATAAAAAAACAGCGTTCAAGGAACTTCAACGCACTTTTATCCTCTGAAACGGGTTTGCCAAACACACCCGCTCTTCCGTTTGGACGGCAGTTGTTAGAATATAATTATGAATAATTAGATTAATTAATATTATTTAACATATTTTAATATTTATTATAAAATATTATGTATTTATTATTTTGATTCTTTTAACAGCTATAAATATTTTTTTATATTATATTATTTCAAATAATTTAAATATTTACATACTTTTTTTGTATTTTTTTTTTTAACAAATTTAAATTTTTGGAATAACTAATTTCATGATATATCTTATGATATATCTTATTAGACTAACAGAATATTAATCTATGACATGCATTTTCACTTGGTGCTTAGGAAAATAATATACAGAGGACTTTCTCTCTTAACGAGAATGAATTTTTCATATATAGGCTTATGAGCTTTCAAATTTTACACTTTGTTCCTTTAGTTTCCTCTTGTTATTAGTGTTATTAAAAAAAAAAAAAAACACATAAACTGATACAGCGAGTGCAGGCAGGAACTAGTGGTAACAAAAACAAGAATGCAGGTTGGTAGGCTTAGGAACTACCCTACTCTTTTCCCCACTCTTTGTTTCAAATTCATTACAATGCTCATTTTAAGTATGTAGTAATGCTTGAGTTATGATGCCAATATGATCTCTTCCAATGTAATTGTTCCTTATTCTCTGTAATCAATGCCAGCAATAGCTTTTATTCGATGGTTAAATCTTTTTAAGACCTTATGCTCAAACGCTAAATTGATGATGTTAGATTTATTTTATACCGGCAATACATAGCATAGCAAATGAAGAACACTCATGATATTATTTATTTGGCACTATGATGAATCTAATGATGGTAAGGTGTGGGAATCAAGTAAAGGTGGTTTTTCCTTCCAACCACAGCTCCTTGTGCCTCATTCATATCCAAATCCTCTGGCTTAATTCCATTAGGAAGCTCCCAGTTGAAGTGGTAGAGTAGCATAGCTAGAGCAAACTCCACATTAGCTAAACCAAAGTTAAGTCCTGGACAAATTCTCCTTCCTGCTCCAAAGGGGATGTACTCAAAGTTTGTCCCTTTGAAATCCATAGGACTTTCCTGAAATCTTTCTGGCAGGAAGGTTTCTGCATCGTACCAATAATCCGGATCTCTTCCGAGCGCGTACGCATTTACCATCACTTTAGTCTTGATCGGTATATGATATCCATGAATGGTGCACTCTTCTCTGGATTGTCTTGGAAGCAACAGAGGAACAGGAGGGTGTAACCTCATTGTTTCGCTGATCACAGCCTTCAAGTAGGGAAGTTTTGTTACATCTTCCTCCCGGATTGTTTGCTTTTCTTTCAAAGCTT
The DNA here is from genome assembly GCF_014773155.1 of Arachis stenosperma. Classification (NCBI taxonomy): domain Eukaryota; kingdom Viridiplantae; phylum Streptophyta; class Magnoliopsida; order Fabales; family Fabaceae; genus Arachis; species Arachis stenosperma. Next base: position 126,248,811 of record NC_080377.1, read on the forward strand.
GTTGAATCTCAGCCTGTGCCTTCTTCATAGCTCTGGGGCTTCTCATCAATTCCGACATAACCCACTCTATCACTACTCCTGAAGTGTCTGTTCCACCAGCAAATATGTCCTACATCATAGTTTCAAAGGCTTCAGTTATCGTAAGAAATTGTATGTAAATGGAGCTAGAAATGTAGACATACTAACCCAAATGACTGCTTTGACATTGTTCTTTGAAAGGGTGCTAAGGGTGCCATTGTGAAGGATTCTTAAAAGAACTTCAACAAGATTCTCGTTCTTTTCTTCTTGCTCTTGGTGTCTATCTTCCAACTTCCTTGATTCATTCTCCTTTATGATTTTCTCTAAGATCTTGTCGATTTTGACATGCATCTTCTTCAGTTTGGCTTCAAAACCAGTGATGAAATGCAGAGGTTTCAAGGATGGAAACAAATCTGCAATGTCAAATCCATCGGCTACTGCTATTGCCTCTTTCACAAAGGACACAAACTGTTCATGGTCTTCAGATATATTGCCAAACATAGCTCTAGAAACCACAGTGCTCATGTGATTGTTAATCATTTTACTGAGATTGATAGTTGCACCAGTGGATTTGCGAATTGTTTCCACCATGTTAGCTACCTCCTCTTCTCGGATAAAGGAGAAAGAGTGAACCTTCTTAGAACTTAGAAGCTCAAGTGTGCATATCTTCCTCATCTGTCTCCAGTATTCACCATAGGGAGAGAATGTAATGTCAGCTGATCCATAGACTAAGATCTTTGAAGGAAGGAACTCAGGCCTGTCTGCAAAAGCAAGGTCATGAGTCTTCATGATTTCTCTGGCCATGTTGGGGGATGAGACAATCACTGCAGAAATCTGACCCAGTTGAAGGTGCATGAATGGACCGTGTTTGTTTGCTAGTTTTCTGAGGGCATGGTGTGGAAGTGATGAGCCTGCAAGTTGATGAAGGTTCCCTATGAGAGGTAGTTTCCATGGCCCAGGTGGTACTTTCTGGACACTCTTACCCTTCTTTGCATGCCATAGCAATAGCAAAGAGATAAGGAAGCTTATTATGATAAACACCATGGATGAACTGACTTCCATATTGGCAGATCTAATTCTCTGTTTGAAGGATGCTTTCACTTATGAATGTACTTGTGCATGCAGCCGATTCATCTTTGTTTATAGTTTATAGTGCATTTTATTTGCCTTGTTTTGTGTGCTGCCTAAGGTGCCTTTGGAGTTTGGAGATTGACTTCGACATGCACGAGGCAGGTAGCTTGTTGAGTTGACCATATTTAATAGTTTGCTTTTTTGTTGACTGTATTTAATAGTGGATTTTTTATTTAAATAAATATAATATTTAGGAAAGGAAAAGTCTAGGGGCCAGCAGTTTTATTGAATCTGGGCCAGCATGTAACCAGCAGAGAAAGGTGAGCCATTGGATGAAATCTCATACCAATCTCACACCATCAAATCATGATTGATGGCTAATTGATGGCTAACAATCACAAAAACTGCTGGCCCCCTAGCATTGCTCTTTAGGAAATGTAGCCGATCCTACTTAGTGGGACAAGGCTTTCTTGTTATTGTTGTTTGTATAATATTTAGAAAATATAGAGATGTTCTGAAAAAATTGCACTTTCTCTTTTTGTTACTTATTTTGTTAGTAATAAAAATGGGATCATTATTAGAGGTGACAAATGGGTCTAAATTTGTCAGACCGGTCGGTATAATTCGACAAAAAAGAGAGAACGGCTAAAATATTGGGATCACTAAAGAGCAAAAGTCCGTCTAACCCGTACCGTTTAAATCGCGGGTTTTAACAAGGCGGGATGAACTTTTCTTGCCGGGCTTAGTTTTTTTTGGCAATAAGGTATTTTTGTAATTTTTTTTTGCTAAAACTCAACTTCTTCCAACCAACTTACAAGAGTACCAAAATAAAAATTGAGTGTTTTGTATTATGTTTATCTTACTTTAGAGACAATATTTATAATTATGTTTTGGATTATGTTTATTTTGCTTTGGAAAGGATATTTATAATTACAAATACTTTAATGTTTGTGAATATAAAAAATATAATTTTTTATGTCTTTAGAAATTATAAATTTATTAATATAGTTGTTAAATTATATATATTATTTAGTAGTTAATAATAAAAAAAAAAGTTTCGGCGGATTTAGCCTGCCAGCCCACCAATCCGCAGTTAGACAAAGTGGGAAGAGATTCTAAGACTATCTCACTAGAAGGGTTTACGGACAGACTTCTAGTGGAACAGGCTGAGCTTCTCCATTTGCCACCCCCTAATAATTATAAACGTAAATACGAGAAAAAATTTATAATTTGCACATGAAAAAATTATAATATTTCTAAAATATAAATTATAATATTTCTAAAATATATTTTCTTGATGATATAGATGAAATACATTGATAACTATATGTTTATATTACCAATGAAAAGTTATATTTTGCACAATTTTTAATATTATTTATTATTATTTAAATTTTATTATTTTGATTTTAATTTTTAAATTTAATTTAGATTGTATTGTTTAAATTTTATTTTATAATATAACTTAATTCGAATATTAATGTCTAATTCAAATTTTTATTGAATTTTAAAATATACTTTTTTTAATTATATTTGATTTAAATTAAACATTTTTGTAGAGAGGAGAGATATGGTGCTGAAAAAGATGGAGAAGTAGGTGAAAAGAAAAACTTTGTTCAGTTTAGACATGTTATTTTTTATAGGTATTTTTTTTAGGTTTGAGGTCAGCTTATTTAAAGTTTAATAAGTCCAAGAGTCTATTTGAAAAGACTGTTTGGTGAATTATAACTCATAACAATAAATTTAAAAAATTTAAATTGACATTAAATATATTCCAAAATTTATAATTTATATAATTTGTAAACTATAATTCATTTATGTATTAATTATTAATCACATATTATAACCGTACTTGCAATTTATAAATTTTTTCTTTGAAAAAAAAAGTTACAATCTTAATTAATTTTATCCATTGATTTTTTTATTTTGTTTTGTATTTAATATAAATAAATAGTTAAAAGTTCAAATTAAGAATAATTTATATTTTTTAAAATATTTAACGAGCCAAGCCAACCCAACGAATTTTTGTAGTTTTTTTTTAACTTATAACCTGATCTTTTTAATTAACAGGCTAAAGTTTACATCAAGTTCAAGCTTGACTTGTTTAATAAAATGAATGGAGTTGAGTGAGTCTAAAACGAGTCAAGTTACGAGTCTCCGTTGAGTAGTCCAGTTCACTTCCATCCATAGGGGTCTTTTTTTTTCTTGGTGGCTTTTATGGTTTTTGAGAAGAAGAAAAAAAATTGTGTTGTTTGATCAATGGGTTCAAACAAGCATTAGTAAGACAATGGGTTAGGATTTATGAAGTATTTTATCAAAGGGAAGCTTTATATTCATCTTGAGTTGAATGAACTCTCAAATATAACATTTATCAGAAAGGTATGTTGAACTTCGTCTACATATACAGGCAATGGCGTATGTGACTGGGGCGGGAGTAGAAGCATCGCTGCAATCAGCGGTGTTTGCAAAGGCAGGGCAATCTGAACTTCAGTGGATAAAGGTTTGCAACATGTATGAGAAATTCTGCAACCAAGTGGGAGAAGGGGTAGCTTCTGTTGTTGTGGTTAGCGGTTAGCCTCAGCATGGTGATCCTCTCTTGTATTTCGGCTTTTAGCCTCTCCGTTTGTATGGCGGTAACAAAAACAAGAATGCAGGTTGGTAGGATTATGAACTACCATGCTTTCTTAACAAATTTAACAACCTGCCGACCCCCTTCTCCCCCCACTCTTTCTTGGCTATTCTAATAGTTTTCAAATTCATTACAATGTTCACTTTGAATATGTAGTAATGCTTGAATTATGATGCCAATCTGATTTCTGCCAGTGTAATTTTTCCTTGTTCTCAATAGTCAATGCTAGCATGAGCTTTTATTACAATTGCTGTTATCTTTTAAAAGCTTACGCTAAATTGATAAATTAACTTTGGCAATACATAGCAAATGTAAGAATACACATGATATTATTTATTAAGCACTATCATGATTCGTGAAGCTAAGAATGGTAAGGCTGGGGAATCAAGTAAAGGTTATTTTTCCTTCCAACCACAGCTCCTTGTGCTTCATTCATATCCAAATCCTCTGGCTTAATTCCTTTAGGGAGTTCCCAGTTGAAGTGGTAGAGTAGCATAGCTAGAGCAAACTCCACGTTGGCTAAACCAAAGGTAAGTCCCGGACAAGCTCTCCTTCCTGCTCCAAAAGGGATGTACTCGAAGTTTGATCCTTTGAAATCCATAGGAGTGTCCTGAAACCTTTCTGGTAGGAAGGTTTCTGCATCACACCAGTATTCGGGGTCTCTTCCGAGCACATAGGCATTTACCATGACTTTAGTATTCATAGGTAGATGGTATCCATGGATGATGCGCTCTTCTCTGGATTGTCTTGGAAGCAACAGAGGAAGAGGAGGGTGTAACCTCATTGTTTCGCTGATCACAGCCTTCAAGTAGCGAAGCTCTGTTAGATCTGCCTCCCGGATTGTTTGCTTTTCTTTCAAAGCTTGTCGAATCTCAGCCTGTACCTTCTTCATAGCTCTGGGATTTCTCATCAATTCCGACATAACCCACTCTATAACTACTCCTGAAGTGTCTGTTCCAGCAGCAAATATGTCCTACATCATAGTTTCAAGGGATTAGTTATCATAAGAAATTGTATGTAAATGGAGCTAGAAATGTAGACATACTAACCCAAATGACTGCTTTGACATTGTTGAGCGTAATTTGGGTGTCAAGGGTGCTACTATGTAGGACTCTTAAAAGAACCTCAACGAGATTCTCATTCTTTTCTTCTTGTTCTTGTTGGTTTGTACCTTCCAATTTTCTTGCTTCATTCTCCTTTATGATCTTGTCCAAGATCTTGTCGACCTTTACATGCATCTTCTTCAGTTTGGCTTCAAAACCAGTGATGAAATGCAGAGGCTTCAAGGAAGGAAACAAATCTGCAAGGTCAAATCCATCGGATAACGCTATTGACTCCTTCACAAAGGACACAAACTGTTCATGGTCTTCTGATATGTTGCCAAACACAGCTCTAGAAACCACAGTGCTTATGAGATTGTTAATCATTTTACTGAGATTGATGGTTGCACCAGCAGATGTGCGAATTGTTTCTACCGTGTTAGCTACCTCCTCTTCTCGGATAAAGGAGAAAGACTGAACCTTCTTTGAACTTAGAACCTCAAGTGTACATATCTTCCTCATCTGTCTCCAGTATTCGCCATAGGGAGCGAACGCAATGTCTGTTGATCCGTATGCCATGATCTTGGAAGGAAGGAACTCAGGCCTGTCTGCAAAAGCAAGATCATGGGTCTTCATGATTTCTCTGGCCATGTTGGGGGATGAGACAATCACTAGAGAATTCTGACCCAGTTGAAGGTGCATGAGTGGACCGTGTTTGTTTGCTAGTTTTCTGAGAGCATGGTGTGGAAGTGAGCCTGCAAGTTGATGCAGGTTCCCTATGAGAGGTAGTTTCCATGGCCCAGGTGGCACTTTATGGACACTCTTACCCTTCTTTGCAAGCCATAGCAATAGTGCAGAGATGAGGAAACTTGTTATGATGAACACCAAGGATGAATCAACTTCCATTGGCAGATCTAATTCTCTCTTTGAAGGATGCTTTCGCTTAATGTATTTTTACTTCCTATTCATGTTTATTTCTTGCTGTATTTTATTTGTCTGAGTCAACGAAACTTTAAGATGAGTAATTGGTTGTCTAAGTCAATGATAGATTCCTTTACCAACTCAAACATGCAAAGCAAATGCTTATGTTATTTGTTTCTTTCTTTCCTTGCTTGTTTAAGCGTTGTCTAACGTTAAACACAAAAAGAAATATGATATAATGCTGACAAAACCTAGCCGGCTGAAACTGAAACGTACAAGATTTTGGTCATTGGATTAATTAATGGATTGATGACATCAATAAAATCATTTTTTAATCCGTCCTAAAGTCAAGTTCCTAATATGTAAACAAAATACTCAGATACAGCCTGTTTTGTAAAGATAGTCCTTGGTTTTTTTATGTTTGATGTAGCAAACATAGTTTATTTGAGAAGTGTTTGTTGATTCCATTAGGGAGCTCCCAGTTAAAGTCATACATGTTGCATGCTTCCCAGCATTCCCTTGTAGATTAGAAGCTCCAAAGTCATATCTTTCTCATTTATGCTAATATCTTAACCCTCCTTCCTGCTAGTGCTAGTTGATTCAGGTTCCCTATTAAAGACAACTTCCATGGCCCTGGTGGCACCTTTTTCTTTGCATTCGTTTTCTTTCTATAAATCTTTGCCACCACAGCAATAAGCAGCAGCAGGAATGAGGTGATGATCACCAAGGAGGAAGAATATTGGTACTCCATGGAAAGAATGAGAGATTTTGTTGTTGAGACTTAGTGAGAACACTTCTCTATCTTCTGGCTTCCGCATACTCAGTTCCAATAAAATGAAAAAAAAAAAAGAAAAAGAAAAGATTAATTAAGAAAAGATATTGTCAATCTATCTATTCTATTATATAAAAATCAGATGTCTGCACTTAATAATGAAGCCGATGTGACATGCTTCGGAGAGTGTTTTCGATTTAATTGTTTTAACTCATTCAATACAATTTATTGCACTGAATTAATTATATTAACTAATTAATTTGATTAGATATTTAAATATTTCTTTTCTTAATATAATTTATTATAATTTATATTACTTAATTAATTATACTACATTAATTATAATTCATTATATTAGTGAATTATTCTTTTCATTTATAAAGTCTAAAATAAAATAAATAAATTGTTATTTATTCTAATTAAATTTATTTATATACTATATATGAATTAACGTCTATTCGATTCTATTATATAAAAATTGGATTTCTACACTTAATGATGGAGCTAACGTGACATGCTTCTGAGTGTTTCTCGGTTTATTTCTTTTAACTCATTAAATACAATTTATTATGAGATTAATTATATCAACTAATTGATTTGATTAGATATTTAAATATTACATAATAATTATAATTTATATCAATTTGTTTTAATAGTATTTCCTAATTTATTTCTTTTAATATTCTGGTAGTATTTTTTAATTTATTAAATCAAATTAGGTATAAATTATGTATATTAATTAATTGATTTGATTAAATTATTAATAATTAAAATAATAAATCTATAAATAAAATACGCAATTGAGATATTTTTAACTAATAATTAAATCAAATTAAATTATATATGTTAGAAACAAGAGACTAAACTCGAGAAAGGATTTGTGTATTATTGAATGTATTCAAGTTTTCTATTCAAATTTTCTATTCAATTTTTCTAGAACGATACAGGGTGTGTTTGGCAAACACGTTGGGGAGGAGAGAAGCACGTTTAAGCTTCTTGAAAATTTCACTTTTTTGTTTGGCCATTTTTATCTTCCTGAACTCTGCTTCTAAACGCACGTTTAGGAGAAGTTAAAATTTGTAGCTTCTGCGTTTCACTTTCATGGTTGCTTGTTGTCTTTGGAAAATTAGATAAAATTTTATTTCTTTTTTACTAACCCTACCCTTCATTTTCTTCTATAAAAAGATACTAATAACTATTACTTTCATAATAATTTTTTGTAGTTCTTCTTACTTCTTCATAGTTATTCGTTCCAAATTTTTTTTCATTAAAATAGTTCAAATTTATTTTAATCACTAGCAAATTGAATATTTCAATTTTTTATTATTTTTATTACTTATTTTTATATTTTAATTTTTATATTTTTTATTGTATTTTTTACTTATATTTTTTATTTATATGATAAATATTTTTATATTATTTGTGTAGTGTTCTGATTCATGTTATGTTTTTATGAGTTTTTTTAATCATTTATTATACTATTTTTTATATGTATTTTTTATGAAATTTTTTTATTTTTGTTTGGCTTTTTTATTTATATCATTGTATTTCTTTTATTCATATGACAAATGTTGTTGACTTTTTTTAGGATATTTTTATTTTTTTATATGAATTTTTTTTCTATCATTTACTGCATTATATTTATGTTGCGTATGAAATTTTTTATTTTTTTAATTGTATTTATACAAATTTTATTTACTTTTTATTATATTTTTTTGTTCATATGATATATGTTGTTGATTTTATGGAATTTTTATTATTTCTTATGTGTATGATTTTTTTCTATTCTTTGAAGTACTCTATTTTTGTTTTGTATTAATTTTTTTTATTTTTTATTCTGACTTTGTAAAATTTGTAATTGTAATTATTATATACTACGTTTATTATCAAAATTTTGTATAATATAAATTATGATCCTATAAAAAAGGACAAAATAAATAAGAAATTAATTATAAGTAACAACAAAACCATAAATAATGAAAATTTATAGTAAAAAATAATACTAAATTAAAGAATACTAACAGTACTAAAAAATTATAGAATATTTTTTTTTGTTTGACATTATAAAATTTATAGTACTCCCTTTTATATTTTTATTTTTTTATTATATTTATTTTATTTATATGATAAATATTTTTATATTATTTTTGTTAGTATTTTGATTTTGCATATATAAAAGAATTATTTAAATTGATGTCTCTTTTAGTAATTTTTCATCTAAAAATGATTTTGAGTAGTATAATCCAAACAACATTTATTTTACTACAATCAATTTTAATATAAAAATTGCCAAACAAAAATTACGTTAACCCAAACTTACTTTTCATCAAAATCAATTTTGCAAAATCACTTTTATGCAAACTCCCGTTTGCAAACTGAAATCCAAACACACACACAATATAGAAGAGTATTTATAGGTGCTAAGAGAATCGTAATAATAAAGACGTAATATCCTATAATAAATATCCAGATATGCTAATTGATCCTAATTGATCCTAATTATATTCTAACAATATGTATTAAGTCAAATTCAAATCATGTGAATTAAATACTAAACTAAAATATGATAATTTCTTGCTTATTCAAATTAAATACAATAAATACAAATTAATTTTGTTAGATAATGATGATTTTCTGGTCTTCTATATATAGACGGCCAAACAAAATGATAAGAATCATCATTTTTATCGTTCTTGCTATTTTAACTCTTCTTTTCTTCTTTTTTGTTTATGTAAAATTTCTTTTATGGATAAATAGTATTTCGTTGATTGTTTGTTTATAACTCGAAAATGTCTTAATTTAAGCATTACCGTTGCTAATGGAATTAGACGACAATGTGCTTGGCATACTTGCAGCTTAAGAAATCATGTCATGTGTTCGAGGTGCACCGATGCAAACTTTTGGAGCTGCTGACTGCTGCTGAATTCATCGTATAGCTGGAGCAAATTATGATATAATGAAAAAACGTTTATGCATGCATGCTATTCTTCTTTATATATGTATCCCTCTATTTTTACAATTCGCATCTTTATATATTAGATTCTTTTTGACATTATTTAAATTTGATATTTTTTTTCTATTTTTACGCTTCTAATCATTTTTTGTCTTAATATTTTGTTCTCATTAATTTCTATATTTTATTTTAGGTTAACTTTGTAGTTCAAATATAATCATTTATGTTATTATTGAATGTTATGAAATTGACCTGATATTAACAATAAATAATTCGAAAAATATATTTTTTAGAACAATTCTCCTAAATTTAAATTGTTACGTTAAACAGATGATAAATATTTTTGTATTAAATCTCTTATAAAAAAAACTTATAGAAATGTTATGTTATATGATATAATTTGATTATATATTTTTTTATCTTCCATCTAAATTATTTGAATTGGTATACCATTTATTTTTAAATTTAATTAAATATCTAAATATCTTACAATTTAATATAATTTAATTTATATAAATACATGACTTTTAATATTTATGTAATAAATTTTAGAGATATTTTTGCAAGTTATAATTTTTTATCTGTATATTTAACTTTAAATAATATTTTTTATTTATTAATATATTATTTCTATTATTTGAGTATCAATAATGCATTAGGATTTTTCATTGTATAAGTTACTTCAAGAAAAAAATGATAAAATTTGATTTATAAAAATTTAAACTTGAGCGTTTACTATGATTAAGCTCAAATTTTAATTTATTTTTTATATTATATAAATATTAAATTCTTTGATTAAACACTTATTTGTTTATGATACGATAGTATATATAATTTTTATATTGGCAATTAAATTTCAATTGCTACATAAAAATAATATATTTTAGATAATTGTACATTTTTTTTGTTATTTTAAAAATCATTATATATTTTTAAAATTATTTAATTATGTTTATTCTTTTAAAAGGATTACTATTATTAGAGAACAACGAATATTTATAATAGTTTAAAATTGAAAAAAATAAAAAATACAAAATATTAATATTATGAATTTTTGAAGTATAAATCTTAAAATAAATATATATGATTATGATTAATGGTTATAATTGGAGTTTTTATTTTATTCTAATTTTTTTCAGAACATATTTGTCTTATTTAAGTTTTATTTTTGTATTGATTGCTTTTTTTTTATAAAATATCAATTAAAATTTATACCTTGAATAAAATAGTTACGTGTCTAAAAAAAATGAACAAAAAATATTTTTATTTTTAGTAAAAATTTATATCGCTTTAGCTTTTTTTTCTATATCACATCTTATATTTTTACTATATTTATAAGAGAGTTTTTATTCAAATTAAGAAAATTTTATTTTTAGTTATTTTTTAGTTTTAAATATTATTTACTAATATAATAAAAAATTAAAAATAATAATAATTACTCACATAATTAAAATAGATATCCTAATATATACATGATCCAATCCTATGTATACCAAGAATGATTATATATAATAAATAATTATTTATTTTTTATAATTACTATTTATAAAATTTATTACATAATTTTTTCATCTTAATATCAATATTTAATGAATATAAGATACAAAATATTATTTATATTATTTATCATACAAAACAAATATCTTAAGTCATCATGTAGAACAAGAAGTATAATAGTGCAAATACTTACTTACTTATTTATTCTATTTATTTATTCTATTATATAAATATTGAGTTTCTGCACTTAATGATGGAGCTGACGTAGCATGCTCCAGAGAGTGTTTCTCGATTTAATTATTTTAACTCATTAAATACAATTTATTACAATGACTTAATTATATTAACTAATTGATTTGATTGGGTATTTAAATATTAATATAATTTATTAAAATTTATATTACTTAATTAATTAGACTACGTTAATTGTAATTCATTATATAGGTGAATTGGTTTTTTCATTTATGAAATCTAAAATAAAATAAATAATTTATTATTTATTTTAATTAAATTCATTCAATTAGATGACGCATAGCAATGCACACGGCGACAAAGCAGACACGACAACAGTAGTGACTGGACAGGTGGAATAACGGCGACGAGATGGAAGTTGCATTCTTCTATATTGCATTGGAAAGCAAGTCAAGAAATATTCTACTTTCCTGGGGTTTTGGGAGTGAGATCATAGAATTGAGGGCAAGAAAAGTTAGGTGGCTATTTGGTTTTTCAAGGTTTTTTTTTTCAGATTTCTAAATACCTAAAAGAGCACCGTGTTAAAGATTATATATCCTTCATTTCTTTCTTTCTTTTTAAATGTAGATGAATATAAAATATATTAGGAATTGTCTACGAAAAAATTAAATTAAATTAGACAAATATATTATTATTATTATTATTATTATTATTATTATTATTATTGAATAAATTAAAAAAATTAATTAAAAAACATCGTTATTCTTGAATTTCACTCTACCTATTATATAAAATCTCTATTTATATGATTTATTTCTCATTATATCTAGATTATATCTTATTAATAATTATAGATAAAAAATTTTATTAATTGCATTTTAAGATTTCAAGTATACGTCAGAACTAATTTTTTTTTATCTAAAGTTAATGTAAAATATAAAAAAAAATTCACATCAAGTTATCTAGACTCTAGAGTCATTAATAAGTTTTTTGACCAATAAGATGTCATTAATAATCTTCTCTAAAAGTTTAAGTTGCATAAATATAATTAGATAATTTTAATAAGAATAATATTACGCATTTAAATTTATCTATTCTATTATATAAAAATCGAATTTTTGTACTTAATGATGAACCTGATGTAGCATGCTTCTGAGAATGTTTTCCGATTTATTTCTTTTAACTCATTAACTATAAGTTATTACGATAAATTAACTATATCAACTAATTAATTTGATTAATATTTAAATATTATATAATTTATTGTAATTTATATCAATTTGATTTGGTAGTATTTTCAAATTTATTTATTTTAATATTCAGTTAGTATTTTTAATTTATTTTTTTAAATTTATTAACCCAAATTTATTGTGTGTACTAATTAATTAATTTGATTAATTTATTAGTCATTAAAATAATAAATCTATAAATAAAATAGGTAACTGAGATACTTTCAACTAATAATTAAATCAAATCAAATCAAATCATATATATTGAGCTAAATTCAAATCATGTGAATTATGGACTAAATTAAAATAAAATAATTTCTTACTTATTCAATACACTTTTTGTATTTACAAATAAATTATTGTCTACTTCAATATATGAAATTTTTATGAATTTTTTATTGCGCAATTCACTTTAACACAAATAAATTAATTTATAAAAATTTAAACTTGAACGCTTGCTATGATTAAACTCAAACTTTAATTTATTTTGTCATATTATTATATAAATATTAAATTCTTCGATTAAACACTTATTTGATTATGAAATGATAATATATTACTTTATATTGACAATTAAATTTTAGTTACTACACAAATATTATATTTTAGATAATTATATTTTTTTGTTATGTTGAAAATTATTATATAATTCTAAGATAATTTAGTTATGTTTATTTTTTTAAAAGTATTGTCATTATTGGAGAGTAACTAATGTTTGTGATATTATAAAATTAAAAAATAAAAATACAAAATATTAATATACTGTGTTTTCGAAGTATAAATCTTGAAGTAAATATATCTAATTATAATTAATGATCATAATTAAAAGTCTTTATTTTATTTCAATTTGTTCAGAACATGTTTATCTTAAATTTTATTCCTTTATTAATTAGTATTTTTTCTACATTTAATTATCATTAATTTATATAAATCAAAATGTATAACTTAAAAAGATAGATACGTGTCTAAAAAATGAAAAAAAAAATATTTTTTGTTAGTAAAAAATTTATGACGCTTTAGTTTTTTTTGTGTGTGCATCATATCTTACATTTTTATCATAAGTTAGAGGCAAATTATTAAATATAAATCAGATTTATTACTTATTATCCTAATTTGAATTCATTAAATTCGATTTAAATGGAGACAACTAGACAACGTTATTGGATTTAGGGGATTCAAGTAATTTTAGGGTGACTTTGATTTATCAACGTAAATTAGCCTAATATGTGATATTAGTTATTGTTATATGTATAAAAAATGTGACATATTTATGCATTGTTTAGATTAGAAGAATTTGTAGAGAAATAACATGCTGGGAAAAAAAATGGATGGAAAAATTAATTTTTCATTATTTGGTTCAACAAAGAAATTGAATGAAAAACATAAAAGTGTATACGAAGCTCACGTAAATTTTTTCTCTTCAAAGTTGCGAAGAAAACTGATTCAAAAGTGCAAACATGGATAAAAATATAGAGTTACCATTTGAAATATAATTTATATATAATATATAAATACATTAATATAATTTTTCTTTATTATAATTTTTTCTCTTCTTACTTTTTCTTCCATTTAAGCAAAAGAAAATTTTTCCTCTATTTTCTTTTCATTCATTTTTTTCATCTAAACAGCACACAAAAAAATATACTTTTCTTTCTATTTTCTTTCCTCTTATTTTTTATCTTATATCCAAACAATAGTTTAGTGTTTATCCATTTATCTTTTATTAATATTGTTATAACAAGGATATATGTAACTTTATAAAAATGATATAACCTAAACTTTGATTATCTAAGAATTTATTGTGTAGTTAGAATAGCTCCACGTCACGAACCAATGAATGCTAGCAATAAGGATGATCACAAAAACAGCCAAAACGGGTATTTGCAGGGATTACTCGCGTTTTGGAGCTAGATGGGGACTCCTGAAATCCTCACGACCTACCATGCGAAAATGAATGGGGACTAGGGGTGGCAAACGGGTCAAAATCTGTCGAGCTGGTCGTATAACCAGCCAAAAAATGCGGGTTGTGCTGAAAATTTATGGCCACCAAACTTAAAAATCCCGCCTACCCTGCACCGCCTAATCCACGGGATTTGGCGGGCTTCGGCGGGGCGGGGCAGGCTTTCTCGCTGGACCAAGCTTTTATTTTGATAGAGCCATTTTTTTACAAATTTCTATGATATTATTGATCTACAAAATGATGAAGATGATAACTGAAGAAGTTTTAAGTTATATTTTAGATAATATTTATTTTGCTTTGGACAATGCTAGTTTTATTATTTTGTTTCAAAAAAAATGATTAATAATTATATTTATTACACATTTATAATTATAAAGACGTTAATGTACATGAATTTAAAAATTATAATTTTTTTATGTTTTTAGAAATTATAAATTTATTGAAATTGTTATGAAATTATATATATTGTTTAATATTTAATGACTTATAAAAAAAAGGAGATCCCGCCAGCCTACCATTAGGCGGGCGGAGGAAAAATTCAGGACCGTCTTACTAGGCGGGGCGGGCTTTTGGCGAGACAGAGCGGACTTTCCCATTTGCCACTCCTAATAGGGGAACGGACATAAGTACCTGCCCCATAAAACTTATTAAATATACACGAATATAAAATTATTAATTTATCCTAATTTATATATACGTAAATCCATTTCTTAAATTTAGTAATCCTAATTTCTGCCTCCAATTCGAATTTTTTCTTTTTCTTCCATACTCATTCTCAGCCTTAATCCTCTCTCTCTCTCTAACTCACTTTCTCTACCTCTCATCAAGTCCGTCACTATGTTGCTCATCATTGTCCTAAAAAATTATGTTATTGTTCATACCCTGACCCAATGATAAGGCCCAGGACCCAACGAAAGGCCCAATCCAAAGGATTGAGCCTCGCGCCTATACCGACCTTCTCCCTATGAAGTTGGTTTTCACCACGACTTACCCCAAAGAAGTCGGAGACGAAGATTAGCTGGCCGATAAACACTCATTCAAATGAGTAACTGCCCCTAAAATCTTTCTACCCACTTCCAGAAGCCATATCGTAACCTCCCTAAGATAAAGGGACGGTTATACACCCTAAAAAGTGGAACTACTCCAACGGTGGTTATTGGTTCACCACTATAAATACACTGACATTCCTCATGTATCTCTAAGTCCCAATACTCTCTAGACCTGCTTGCATCCTTGCTGACTTAAGCGTCAGAGTGTCTTTGCAGGTACCACCCCCATTCACTCGTACTCACAAGTCGGTCGGAAGCCCAGAAGCACGATTCTCTTCAAAGGTTTCTCTCCACTAACGATTGGACCAACCTAACGAGTCAAGCCCATTACCTCCGGTTATCCAACGTAACATTGGCGCTGTTGCCGGGGAACCGAGAGATCAACCAGTAATACCAGAAGATGGACATACAGCGTCTGATTTCGAGCAAGAAAATCCAGATACTGGAAACAATGACGCAGACCTGACCCTTCATCAAGGAACCAGCGACCAGCATAAAGAAGGCACCTCTGGGCTCAAAAACCCAAAGGCAAATTCCTCGGAAAGACGAGAGTCCGGAAAGGAAGGGCCACCCCATGCAACCGAGCTAATGGGGCTGGTCCACGGCCACCAAGGTCGTCTGGAGCAACTGGAACAGGAACTAGAACGACAACGAGAGACAGAGCGAAACCTCAAGAAGGAAATAGAACGACGAAAAGAGTTGGAAGAAAAACTCACAAAGCTTGAATCATTCCTTAAAGGCCGAAACTCCCGTGGCAACCGAGAAGAGTCGCCCTTGGGAGGAGAGGACCCGTTCAGCGAGGACATAATGAGGGCGAAGGTTCCAAGAAACTTCAAAAGCCCTGATATGAACCTCTATGATGGAACCACAGACCCAAAGCATCATTTAAGCAATTTCAAAAGTCGGATGTATCTGGCTGATGCTTCTGATGCAACACGTTGCAAGGCTTTTTCGACCACCCTGTCAAAAGCGGCGATGAAGTGGTTCGATAGCCTCCCTCCAAGGTCGGTTACTAGCTTTGAGGACCTCTCAAGAAAATTTTTGATGCGATTCTCCATCCAGAAGGATAAAGTAAAACACGCACCGAGCCTCCTGGGAGTTAAACAGGAGGTCGGGGAACCTCTGCGTGATTACATGGAAAGGTTCAATAAAGCGTGTTTGGAAATTTAAGATTTGCCCACAGAGGCAGTTATCATGGGATTAGTAAATGGACTTAGGGAAGGACCCTTCTCATAGTCCATATCAAAAAGACACCCGACCTCTTTGAGTGATGTACAGGAGAGAGCGGAAAAGTACATCAACATGGAGGAAAATGCCAGATTGAGAGGTCGAGTTAGCGACCTAGGAACCCTCCCTTGATAAAAGAGAGGGAGAGGGAGCCCAAGAAGAAAGAAGACCTCGGTCTCGACTGACCCAGGAAATATCACTCTTATACTCCTCTAAAGGTTTCTATAGTGGACGTATACAGAGAAATTTGCAATACTGAAAGGCTGCCACCTCCCAGGCCCATTAAAAATAAAAAGGGGGGAGTCGCAGCGATTACTGCGAGTACCATAAAATATATGGTCACTCAACAAACGATTGTTACGACCTCAAAAATGTGATAGAAAAGCTGGCCAGAGAAGGCCGACTTGACAGATATCTAATGGAAAGGTCGGACAATCATGGAAAGAGAAAGCGAGATGACGCGGATAGAAGAGACCCACCACCGCAAACTCCGGAGAGACATATACATATGATCTCAGGTGGATTAGCGGGAGGGGGACTCACCAAGTCCTCTCGCAAGAGACACCTCAAGCGAGTCTACCAGGTCGGGAGCGAATCGCCCGACCTTCCCACCATCTCATTTACAAAGGAGGATGGGCAAGGAGTAATCCCTGGACACGACGATCCAGTGGTGATAACCATGATCCTAGCCAATGCTCATCTCCACAGAACTCTAGTAGATCAAGGAAGCTCGGCGGACATCCTTTTCAAACCCGCGTTTGACAAGCTAGGGTTGGATGAGAGGGAGCTAAGAGCCTACCCCGACACCTTATACGGGCTAGGCGACATGCCAATAAAGCCACTGGAATTCTTACCCCCTTTATACTACCTTTGGAAAGGGAGAAAATCCAAAACTCTGAGTATAGACTTCATAGTCATCGACGTGGGGTCAGCATATAATGCCCTAATCGGAAGAGCTACCCTAAATCGACTCGGAGCGGTGGTATCCACCCCCATCTCTGCATGAAATTCCCGACAATAGCGGGGGTAGCAGCGGTGCAGGGAGACCAGAAGTTGGCAAGAAGGTGCTACAATGAAAGCCTGAACCTGAGGGGAAAAAGCAAAGAGGCTCACACCATAGAGCTCGGCGGTGCAAGGGCCAAAGAAGAGTTGCGACCACAGCCAGGAGGAAAAACTGAAAAAATATAGGTCGGCAAAGAGGATGGGAAAAATACCAACATAGGAGCCAACCTAGGGGAAACCCTGAAGCAAGGGTTGACTAAGCTCCTAAGAGACAATTCTGACCTCTTTGCCTGGAAAGCCTCCGACATGCCTGGGATAGATCCCGAGCTTATGTCCCACAAGCTCTCGGTGTATCCAGGATCCCGACCTGTACAACAGTGAAGGCGCAAGCTCGGCCCGGAACGAGCCCTAGTGGTGGAGGAGCAAGTACAAGCACTCCTAGAAGCCGGCTTCATCAGAGAAGTTAAATATCCAACATGGCTAGCAAATGTAGTGTTAGTCAAGAAGCAAAACAGCCAATGGAGGATGTGCGTCGACTACACTGACTTAAATAAGGCGTGTCCCAAGGACCTTTATCCACTCCCAAGTATTGATACTCTAGTAGACTCTAGCTCGGGGTATCAATACTTGTCGTTCATGGATGCTTACTTGGGATATAATCAAATCCCTATGTATGAGCCAGACCAAGAGAAAACATCGTTCATCACGCCCCGAGCAAATTTCTGCTACGTGGTCATGCCATTTGGATTAAAAAATGCAGGGGCCACATACCAAAGGCTGATGAACAAGGTGTTCGCCCCCCACCTCGGGAGCTTAATGGAAGTCTACGTAGACGACATGCTAGTAAAAACTAAGGAAGAAGCTGATCTCTTGAAAGACCTCTCGCAAGCCTTCGACACCATAAGGTTACACGGGATGAGGCTAAATCCCGCAAAGTGTACCTTCGCAGTGGAGGCCGGATAATTCCTAGGGTTTATGCTGATGCAAAGAGGGATTGAAGCAAATCCCAATAAGTGTCAAGCTATACTGGAAATGAAGAGCCCAACTTGCTTAAGGGAGGTTCAACAACTAAATGGCCGACTTGCAGCCCTCTCCAGGTTCTTGGCAGGATCAGCATTAAAATCCCTTCCACTGTTCTCTTTATTAAGAAAGGGATGCCAATTTGAATGGACTCCAGAATGCGAAGGAGCGTTCCAGGAGTTCAAAAAGTTCTTGAGCCAACCTCCAATCCTAACCCGACCTCTAGTTGGGGAAGATCTCGTCCTATATCTGTCTGTAGTAGACAAAGCTGTCGCATCAGCCCTAATAAGGGAGGACGAGGTCGGACAACATCCAGTGTACTTCATCAGCAAAGTTCTACAAGGCCCCGAACTAAGGTACCACAAACTGGAAAAATTTGCTTACTCCTTAGTAATACTCTCACGGAGGCTACGGCCTTACTTTCAAGCTCATACGATAAGAGTCTGAACGAACCAACCCATGAAGCAAATCCTCCAAAAGACGGATGTTGCAGGGAGAATGGTTCAATGGGCAATAGAGCTCTCCGAGTTCAACTTGAAGTATGAAACTCGGACAGCAATCAAAGCCCAATGCCTCACCGACTTCATAGCGGAATACGCGGGAGATCAAGAGGAAAATCCAACTGCATGGGAACTCTATGTAGATGGATCCTCAAACAAGAGAGGAAGCGGTGCAGGCATAATACTGGCTGACGAAAGGGGAACCCGAATAGAAGTATCCCTCAAATTTGAATTCCCAGCTTCAAATAATCAGACAGAATATGAAGCCCTGATTGTAGGATTGAAGCTGGCAGAAGAAGTCGGTGCAACAAAAGTGACGATATACAGTGACTCTCAAGTGGTGATCTCCCAGATAAATGGAGAGTATCAGGCTAAAGACCCGAACATGAAAAGATACTTGGAAAGAACTCTGGAGTACCTCGGGCACTTTGCGGAAACCGAGGTTAAGCACATAACCCGGGATCTCAATAGCAGAGCAGACGACCTCTCCAAGTTAGCAAGTACCAAGCTAGGAGGGAATAATAGAAGCTTGATCCAGGAAACTCTCCAAGAACCCTCTGTGGTAAAAGTAGAGGACAAACGAGATGTCCTTGAGGTAACTGGGCTAAACCTCGGATGGATGAATCCCTTGGTCGAATACCTAAAATTCGACATCCTCCCTAAAGAGGAAAAAGGGATTAAGAAAATCCGGAGGGAAGCACAACATTACACTCTGGTGAAAAATATCCTTTATAAAAGAGGAATATCAAAGCCATTGTTGAAGTGCGTACCGACCTCAAGGACCACTGAAGTACTAGAGGAGGTTCATAATGGGATCTGAGAAAACCATCTCGGAGCCAGGTCGCTAGCTAGGAAAGTAATCCGAGCTGGATTCTACTGGCCGACCTTGCAGAAAGATGCCACAGAATTTGTGAAAAAGTGCCAACCATGCCAAATGCATGCAAATTTCCACGTGGCTCCCCCCGAGGAGCTCATTAGTATAACTTCTCCATGGCCCTTCGCAAAGTGGGGAATGGATTTGTTAGGTCCTTTTCCCCAGGCACCAGGACAAGTCAAATACTTAATCGTGGGAATAGATTACTTCACAAAGTGGATAGAAGCAGAACCATTAGCCACCATCACAGCCCAAAGAAGTCGGAGGTTCCTCTACAAAAATATCATCACAAGGTATGGAATACCTTATTCCATTTCTACAGATAACGAAACCCAGTTCACCGACTCCACCTTTAGAAACCTAGTGGCCAGTATGAAGATCAAACACCAGTTCACCTCGGTGGAACATCCCCAAGCAAATGGACAAGTCGAGGCAGCCAACAAAGTCATATTGGCAGGGCTAAAGAAAAGACAACAAGATGCAAAAAGAGCCTGGACAGAGGAGCTCCCCCAAGTGTTGTGGGCTTACCGGACGACACCACAATCTGTCACTGGAGAAACGCCCTTCCGACTTGTCTATGGTGTAGAAGCTATGATACCAGTGGAAATCAGTGAACAAAGCCCAAGGGTGATCCTCCATGATGAAATCGGGAACATACAGAGGAACAAAGAGGAACTTGATTTGCTCCCCAAAGTCCGAGAGCAAGCCCAGATAAGAGAAGCAACATTGAAACAAAGGATGACTATCAGGTACAACAAAAAAGTCATTCGAAGGAGCTTCACCCCAAACAACTTGGTCTTAATCAGAAATGACATAGGAGTCAACAAGTCTGGGGAAGAAAAGCTCGCCGCTAATTAGAAGGGACCATACAAGATTAGAGAAGTCCTAGGAAAAGGCTATTATAAGGTGACCGACCTAAACGGCACCGAGTTACCAAGGTTGTGGCATGCTTGTAACATGAAAAGGTACTATAGTTGAATGCGAACTCTACTCCCTGATGTACTCTTTTTCCAACTTCACGATTTTTTCCCAAAAATCAAAGGGTTTTTTCTGAAGAAGGATTTTTAACGAGGCATCACAGTAGAGACTAAGGGGGAATAGATTATTAAAAACCCTTAGTAGCAGTAAGGTACCTTCCCAAATAAATAAAGATCTTTTACAATATCTCTTATAAATTCCTTCTCGTCTGATTTTCTTTCTACGAAACGCGCCGACTTAAGCTCGACAAAGCGTGAAAATCCCATGAACCGACCTAGATGGTCGTCAGGATAAAACGATGAGGTACAAGTCGGTGTAAAGAGGTTATAAAGGTTGATCGTGAGAAATTCGAAGACACTCCAACTCATAAGTCGAGATGAAAAATTGAGTAGGAGAAAAAATGCTTCGCAAAAATAACCTAAGTCATAGGAACTCAATGAATCAAAAAATTGAGTATAAGGAATACCAAAAAGAGATCAAAAAACTTATTAAAAAGCCAAAACTAAAGGCTGTCCTAAGCCCTTAAAACAAAAAGGCTCAAAAGGGACAGGCAGCCTAGAAAAAGGTTTTCAAAAGATCAAAGGGGTTTTTCAAAAACGCCAAAACCAGAAAAACATGCACACCAAAAGGTAACTAAAACCCTTATCCAAAAAAGGGTATTTTTTGTTAAACTTAAACCCTTATCCAAAAAGGGTATTTCTAAGTATTTTTTGTTTACGGCCTTAAGAGGCCAAGGAAAATGTCAACCAAGTCACCACCACAAACATAAAAAAAGAGTTTAAAAAAGAGGGGACCCACAGGCCGGGCCCCATATAGCCAACAAATTTTTTAGAGAACATCACCACCTGAGTCGAGAAGAGTAGTCGAAGCGCCATCAGGACCAGGGAGAGAAGTGTCCATAGGAGACGGAGAGGAGGTTCTGTGAGACCTTGAGGAACTCGGAGCATCCTTTGGACGAGGAGGGGACTCAATGATTCTCTGCCCCCGAGTCTTCAAATCTGACTCAGAGACAACCTCGAGAGCAGGAGGAGAAACTATGGCACCATCAATGACGACCTTGTCAGGATCCAAAGGAGAGAGATCCAGGTCGGGAGCAAGGACTCCGACCTGCTCCTTAAAAATCCTCCAGGCCTCCTCGGCTCCTTCAGCAATAGAGTCTTCCAACTCGGTGTAAGCATTCCGAGAATTCAACAAGTCCTTCCTCACCTCCACGAGGTCCTCGAACAAGCTCGAATAACTCTCCTCGCCTTCTTCCTCAAGCCCTCCTCCATATTGCATTGGGCTTGTAACTTGCTCTCCTTCTCCCGAAGGCCATCCCTCTCCTCCTTCAACTTAGCGACCTCCTCCTTCAACTCCTTCTCATGTTTCTGATATATGAGAAGCCTTTCCTCCAACTCTTCAACCCTCGAGGTTGAACCCAGAGAGCTAAGAGGAGTCTTCTCAAAAATATCAAGAAACTTGGTGCACACCGCCGCCGCCCTGATATTCTCCTGAGCCAGAATAGTGAAGTGGTTCTGGATAGAAACATCATCCATACCTATATGGGTATGGGGATAGATGTATTTTCGGATAAATGCAGGAGCATCCACCTTAGCCTCACCTTCAAAAGAAGAGCTAGACTCTAAAGTCTTACGCTTCTTCTTCTCTGGCTCAAGAGAAGGTCGGGGGGGGGAGGGGGCAGCTGAGAAGAAGCCGAGGAGGAAATGACGATGGGTTGAGAAGGAGTCTCCAAACTTCGGGAAGAAGGGGGAGGAGGAGGAAGAGGAGAGCTAGTTACCCTGGCACGGGACCTCGCCTTGGCCTCTTGGACTCTCTGGTAAGATTCACTGGAATTCTTTTTCGCCATCTCTGTAAAAAAAACAATTAGTAGCCAAAAAAGTCAGACAAGTCGACAGAAATAAGTCGCAAGTCGAAAACAAAGCAGAAAAATAAATGCTACCTAGTTGTGTCCGGACAAAGGTCGGCGAACCCTGGAGAAATTTTTTGGTATCCAGATATGGGGCCGTCCCCCACACTTCTCGGAGGAACCCCACAATGGCTTCCTCCACTTCATCTAGATCGTCCAAACCATATTTCTCACAGGGGGAGGCCTCTAGCCAGTACAGAGGAAAGCGAGGGGAAGAAATCTCGTCTAAGAAGAAGGGGTGGTGACCCTCTACGCCTTGAACTTTGAAAAAATAATTTTTTAAGTCATGGAAGGATTCGTCAAAAAGGGTGAAAACTCTCCGACCTTGTATAGCTCGGAAAGACACCCATTGTTGCTTGTTATTTTGCCCACTGAAGGGCTTGGTCATGTGGAAGAGATAAAAGAAAATCCTCAAGGAAGTCGAAAAGTCTAAAGTATGGCTGATAAACTGGTAGATTTTCAGAAAACCCCAAGAGTTGGGGTGAAGTTGGGTAGGAGCAACTCGGCAGTGACGTAAGACAGCCATTTTGAAATCAGAAAATAGAAGAAGAACACCCAAACGGGTAACTATGCTCTCATACATGTAGAAAAAATGAGGGACCACCTCAGTGTCCCTCCCAAAACAAACCCGGTCTTCCAGACCCGGGACCATCAATTCATACTTCGGGTCATCCTCCTCGGAAGTACAAATTCGGTGATGAGTGCAAAGGTTGGTGATAAATTCGGTATCGACCAAAGGTTCCTCCCCTAAGACCGTGACATCGACCCATTGAGCAATAACTTCTACAGAAGACATTCTTTCCTAAGGTATGATGAAAACCTACAAAGAGAAAAGAAAAAGAATAAAAAAACGAGAGTTCCTAAGGGGGCATGGAATTAAACAGAAGCCTACAACGTCACCTTCTCTCCCTCTAAATAATAAAAGACATGCAAACATAAGCACTTAGTAAAAGAGAAGGGGAGAAAGAACCAACCTTTGCTTGGAAAAAGGTAGAGGAAGATGAAAGCCTTCAAACAAGAATTCCCCACAAACAGATGAGAAGTAAAATTAAAAAATCGCAGAAACGAAACAACAACAGAAAGGGAAAGTATTTATAAACACGTTAGGGACATAATGGTAAAAAATAGAAGCGGTCATTAATGAGTGCACCGTTACCAAGGTAATCAATCCCTACGCGAACCTCTAACGGACGCGACGTTTGATTAGACGTAACTGTGAAAATCAAAAGCCACGAAAAGTCACGTCGGTTCCCTCACAGATCGGCTACGACTCCGAGTAGAATACTCGAACCCAAGTCTTAAAAGAAATTGGGCTCGAGTAGGGGCACTGTTCATACCCTGACCCAATGATAAGGCCCAGTACCCAACGAAAGGCCCAATCCAAAGGATTGAGCCTCGCCCTATACCGACCTTCTCCCTACGAAGTCGGTTCTCACCACGACTTACCCCAAAGAAGTCGAGGACGAAGATTAGCTGGCCGATAAACACTCATTCAAATGAGTAACTGCCCCTAAAATCTCTCTACCCACTTCCAGAAGCCATATCGTAACCTCCCTAAGATAAAGGGACGGTTATACACCCTAAAAAGTAGAACTACTCCAACGGTGGTTATTGGTTCACCACTATAAATACACTGACATCCCTCAGGTATCTCTAAGTCCCAATACTCTCTAGACCTGCTTGCACCCTTGCTGACTTAAACGTCGGAGTGTCTTTGCAGGTACCACCCCCATTCACTCGTACTCACAAGTCGGACGGAAGCCCAGAAGCACGATTCTCTTCGAAGGTTTCTCTCCACTAACGATTGGGCCAACCTAACGAGTCAAGCCCATTACCTCCGGTTACCCAACGTAACAGTTATGTTATTATGTTGGATTATTTTTTTATGTTTTCTCCTTTTGAAATGTTATTTTTCATAATAAATATGTTATAAATTGTGTTGAATTATATTGAATTGATTATTTTATGATTTATTATATTATGTCTTTTTGTGTTAATTTTTTAAAAAAATTTCAAAGAATATTTGTAGATACCCGAAGAGATCTACATTCTCTAAGGGGTAATTAAACAGGAACTTGCAATGACGGAGAAAGAACGGGAACATTTTTTTTAAATAGGAATAAGGGATGGAAAGTGGGTTTCTCACACTCCCCTGAGTCCTCATTATCATATTAATTTATTTTTTAATAGAATAAATTATATATTGAATAACAAAAGTTGCTATCGGTTTCTTTTCACACTAACTAATACTCAACGATGGTGTTTCGATACACCATATTACCAAAAAATATTAATCGATTTAATAACTTTTGTAATGACATAAGTTTATGAATTTGAAAATTTAAAAATTATTTCATAAAATGTGAAGTTTTAACAAGTAATAATGTTGATCATATTATTTTGATTTCAAGAATGAATACGATAGCAATAAATAAAATTGTCCAAGTAAATTTCAACAAATACAAAAATTCATAAGTATTTTTATTAATGAAAAATTAATCTCTATTTTAAAGACAAATACAATTTTTTTCTATGGATTTCCTAACTTGGCAAGTCGAGAATTAATCCACCACATATTGATGCTCTATTTATTAAGGGTCTGTCGCTAACTAATGGACTATAATACACACAAGGCGAGATTCAAACTCCAAATACTTGCTTAAGCGGACAAATGAGATGACCATTCAATAAATTTAAATTAATTAAAATAAATATTAATTATTTTTAATATTTTTAAGTTGTAAAATATTTATAATAATAATTATTATGTATATTTTTTATTTAAATTTAATAAAAAAATTATATAATTTTATGTATTATCCCGTGTAGGACACGGAACATACGCAAGTTGCATATAAAATTCTGATGTGGTAAACGAAATAATTGTATAACTAATGTTTAAATTTAGAGCAACAGTTCTAAATAATTATAGGAAGTGCTTACTTGATCGCATGTGGTGATGCAAAATTTTATTGGCCATTTGATTTTGGAAAATGTTAGAAGCATTAAAATTTATTATTTTTTATTATCAGTTTGTCATCAATATTTAAAAATATGAAATAATATATATAATTAGATTATTAAATTAAAAAAATTAGACTAAAAAAATTGAATTAATAATTAAATAATAATAAAAAATAATAAATCTTGATGTTCTAACATTTTTCTTTGTTCTTTTATATATCAATTCAAGATTTTGAGTTCAAGACAGCATAACGAGGCATAATTTTTTTTTTCAAAAGGACAAAAAGGGGATTGTCATAAAAATAAAATTTCATTTTAAAATTTGATGATTTTACTCACGTAGATTTTTTTGTGAGATTTTTTTTTTTGAATTACCAAAAAAATTATATAAATAGAAATGATAAAAGAAATTTAGAGATCTGTTTTTTGCATGTAACTTTCTTACAAATCGAATTTCACTCTTATTTTTGCAACTCTTTGAATTTTAAAAATAGAAATACAAAAGAGGGACTTGAGTTGGATGTTGTAGTTGGTTCTCTAAATTTTTTTATATCTTGCCACCATCTAAACCTTTTTGAAGTTTTTGGTCGTTCAAAATTTTTCAATTTTTTCTCCAAAAGTTATTTTTAATTTCAACTAGGATCCTAACCTAATTCTTTGTTTGTTTTTGGTCATATAACCTAATTATTGTTAAGGCGAGCCCAGAAGAATTTTCAAACTAAAAAATCTTAAATGTTGGGAGCCCTTAAAAAATAAGGCCCAACATTTGAAGATATGAGTGGCAAAAGTGAGCAATTAAGCCCAGCATAGGGTGTGCTAAAAAAATAAAAATAGGCGGATAACATAGCGCTACACATGGATGATGGATGCCAAGCTATGGGAATTGGGAAGATAAGATACGGAGGATATCTAAAGTCTCAGCAGATGTGCTTTGTACACAAGAGAAGAAGAGGAACGAGTATTGGTTTTGCACTAATTTTGGTGTGAGCTATCATAAGTTACTCAAGAAGATGTTGAAGAATCTGAGCCTGAGATCAGAACTTGACATTGCAAGGCCTTCCAATCCTTGTTTCTCAGAGCGTCATCATTTATTATTTGTGAAAGGCATCAAGCCAAACATAGTAGCATCGTCCTCTGGTACAGATTTAAAACTCAAACAGCACAGAGCTTCAAGACTAGCAGTGAGTCTGAGACAGAAAACTCCAATTACCCTTGACCGCACAAGCGTGGACGTGGTTCCAATTCCAAATGGCCGTTATTCCACTTGCAAGCTTGTGATCATGGGAGCTGCCCTTTCTGTGGGAATATTGGTGGTTATGAGTGGGCTGGATGGTCAGAGGGCGTGGGCTTTGGGCCCAGAAGGCCCACTTGTGGAGGAGTTCTGGGACAATGTGAGGAGATACGCGCTGTACGCGCTGACTGTGAGCACGGGTGCCATATACACCATCGTGCAGCCCATCCTGGAGCTCCTCAAGAACCCTATCTCTGCCATCCTCGTCATCGCCATCTTCGCTGCCTCCATCTTCATTGTTTCTCAAGTTCTTACTGCCATGGTTGGTGTTTCCGACTTTACTTACAACTATGCCTACTAATAATTTTATGTATATTGTATTCCAAACTCCAATATGAATACTTTTCCTTTCGATTCTCACTCTCTTTATTATTAATAAAATAATAGAGCTATTTTATTTAGTAGGAAATAAGAAAGAAAAAAAATGTGCATTTTACCATAAATAAATATAATACAATAAAGGTGGCAAAAACGGCTTGACAATTCGCTTGAAGATGTCTTTTATGGAACCATCTACATAGATTTCATGAACTGATCGAAAACATGAGAGTTGGCGAGTAGAGTCTATAAGCAAACGAGGGATGCAACGGTGAGAGGGTAGCGGAAAGTGTTGGCATACTGAAAGGAGATGGCTGTGGCAGGGGGAAGGGGCCGGCCATCATTGACAAGGCAATCATCATATCGGAGGCGGCGGAACAGTCTTGGGTTGATCAACCTAGCGGAGCTGAACCAGCCGCAGTGAAGCCTAATGTTGGCTATGCTGCAATCATTGCTGCACTTGTTCATTATTTGAACTGCATAGGAAGGTATCCCGCTTGGTAGAGGAGCCGCTTCCCCCGTATATATGGCTATGTCCTCCTTTGAGCATGCCTTCCCTATGCGGTTCATGTCCTCCACATCTACACCTTCAATTCATTTCATGGTTAACAACTTGCAACACAATATGGTTCAAATATCTCATCCAAAGTGTATGTGTATATATATATATATACCAGAGGCAGAAGTAGGCCTCTTCAAATGCTTCCTAGTTTTGATCATTGTTGTGTTTCTCTTTGAAAATAACATCTCATCCTGAAACACGTCATACCTCACTGCACCATTCATATATTGTTGCATTATTATTATGTAACAGAATTGGAATGCACAAAGTAAAGGTGTTACCTAGGAGCACTGTTAGGGCAAAGGCCATGGACACCATGCAAATGCTTCGAGCTTTAGAACATTTGACCACAAACCCCATCCTGAATAAACAACAAACTTAGTTATTTGAGTAGTAGAAGAAATGAATATACTGCAAGTTTATATAGAATGAGATATAACATATAAATAATCCCTTTGCTAGGTTCCAAGGCAGGTTTTTTAAAAAAAAATCTTGGAAGCTACTACTAATAGCGCAGACCCTCATTTATAAGTTCAGTTCATGCTCAGAACTCGGAACCTCTAATTCCTCTGTTTCATTGCGTGCAGAACGTGTGCTTGCCCGGGCCTTAATTATGAATTTATGATATAATAAAAAGGGAACGACATGAAACACAATTACCGCTTAAAATGAACAAAAAGGAGAAACATGGAACCTATATGCTTTTACTTTTCAAGATTGTTTCCATGCAAGAATTGGCCATTCATTAAATATAGTTCTAGTTTCACTTTGACAAGAGCATGAACCTGGAATTAAATATTCTGAATTCTTTGGCTCTCTGCATTCAGCAATGTAGTAAAGAAGTGGCAGTATAGTATAGCTTGTAATAGGGATGCACATAGGTATGTGAAAATGAAGTGAATGCAGAGTGTAATTAGTAATTGCATGCACCGTGTGGATGAAACAAGAACCCAGAGCAGGGGAGAAAGTAGAGGCATGGCTAGTTGCTTTTGACAAGCGGCGTGGTGGTATGATACTAGTGATTTATTGACTTGTCTCACCCTATTCTTCATTGCTCATTTATTCCGATCCCCACCACACGAGCGTCCCTATATATGCTATGTGACTCTGCTTTTCAAACACACTGCACAACTCTCCTTTAGTTAACCTTGTGAAGAGCAATCCAAATTAAATACAACAGAACTCTTGATAAACCTATACTTTTCCTACATTATTAATAGTGAAAGTCTCGGGTATCGCTAGCTAACAATTGGATAGTATTAAACATTTAACACTTTGTTACATTTAGGTTTTTTTTTTTAATTTGTGTATAAAAATATTAAGGGTAGTACTTCAATTAAAATTTTATAATTGTTTTTATGTAATTTTTTTATATTTTTGGATGATGAATTATAAAATTAGATTTTAATGTTATAAAAATGTTTTTTTATTTAAATTATGACCAAATAAATAAATTATATTTTAATACAAAACATCTTTATAAAAAAATATTTTTAACAATTTTATTTAAATAACTTTTAAATATTAATGCTGATTAATTAATATTTAAAAATAACAAAATTTATTAACCTTTTAACATTATTATTATTATTTATTAACTATGTTATATGTATATTAAAAATAATTATATTTATATATAATTACACATTTGGTCACTAATTTTGTCATACAAATAGTATTTGTGATTATTGATATATGATGATAGACTTAGACCCCTGCGGCCCTGCCATCTAATATGTTGTGTCAAACCGTATTCACAGAAAAACTACTAAGTAATAACTCAAACTTTACCACGTACACCAACATAATATAAATAATTAATAAATTCAATAATAGCCAGACATCATGATGAATTTTTCCGCAAGACATTTATGCAATGCAGCCTTTTTTTTTTCTCCTTTTTCTTTTCTGCTTCTTAGTAATTAGGGTAAATATTTTATTCGGCATCTGACATAAATAATTAGTAATTTTTTTTTTCCAACCTCCCACCATACTCACTGGAAATTGGACCGCTAATTCCCATAACCGCCACCACCAACCGTAGTACCATACCCACCAACGCCACCAGCAGCAGCTAGAACAGGGTATCCATAAGACGGCACCGAAGGCTGCATTCCATATCCGTTATCATGCCGACCGCCACTAGCATATCCAAAAAAATTCTAGCACATTCTTCAGTCTTGTACATGAAGAACGCAAACCCTCTTGTTTTACTACTATTTTTATCAAATTCAAAAGGACCTTCTACCTCATCATATGCAAGAAAGTGGCCCCACATAGAAAAAGAACGAATTAGAAAAAGGAAGATGAGAAGAGGAAGGTTCAAGAGCCAAGGAGAAGAAGGGAGGAAGAAGGGGAAGAAGAAGAGAAGAGAAGAAGAGAAGTTTTTTATTATTATTTTTTTTTTTTTGAGAGAATTTTTAGTCCCTTTAACATGACACATCAAGTTTTACTGGATACCTCAGATAAATCACCGTTTATCAATCGAGAACAGGAATTAATTTGTACAATTTTGTAGATGAATGAGACCCGGTTGAGATTTTAAGACGATCAAAGTGCACTTTGTTCTTCGAAAAAAAAAAGTCGGGATCAGATAGAGTGTAAGTAATGTTTGGTTAGTGAATTTACTCAGACCCAAAAGTAGTAAACTATTTCAAATGTTTTTTCAACAGGTTTCGTGTATAGATGAGAGTGATCGTTTTGATTTTTGAATAAACTAAATTAGAAGCTACCAAAAAAATTTATTTAAAAAGAAACATATATAATTGTTATTATTCGAGCTTACACATGAGGAAGTCAAAGTTTTAGGACGTGAATAAGATCGAGTGTTTTCTTATTTTCAAGTTTGAATGGTCAAGCGCGTTAATTGGAGAAGAGAAGGTGCATGTACGAAATGTGTGTGGGGAGTGCTAGAAACTTCACAGAGCTTCTCTTTCTTTACAAATGATGAATTGATGTATATTGGTAACGCATCTTCGCCCATTCTTAGCTTTATGCATATGGGATTCCTTATCCAAACAGTACATAATATTATTATAATAAAACATGTATATGACCCACTTTTATTAATGTGGTTTGCTTCTAATGTTATTGTATGTTACCCGTATCATTAATAGTTTGATTTGAGAGTTCCACTTGTTCATACATATCTTTTCTTCATATAATATAATAAATTAGATATGAGCCCAGGAAACTATGTTAAAGATTGTATAGAGAGAAAGCGCGAGGTGCGTGTGTTCATTTCACATAAATAATAATAGAAAGTAATAAGGAAAGATATAAAGTGCTTAATAGATAGATGGATGAAAGAAGGCATGATTATTATGAGAGTGAGAAGAAATTGAAGAGGTTATTGAGAAGAAGTGTGCAGTATGTTGTGTTGGTCTCTTTGTTTGCTTTGTTTGTTTGGTATTCTTCAGGGTTCTCCATACTGCCACAGTCTTTGAATGCTTACTTCTCAACGTTCCTTTTTTTCAATCTCACTCGCACCCTTCAAAGGAAATACATGTTCCTCCTCTGCAATGTCATTCTTGCTTTTCTTGCCAGCAACTCACTCTATGATGCACCGCTAGTCAAAGGAGAATGTTATTATGAACAAGTATCATCATCAGAATTGTTATTAGCTGATCAAGATTATGAACCTTTGTTAGCAGAAACTGAGGAAAGAAAAGAACATGAAGAAGGAGGAGGAGGGAAAGGAATTAATAGCGAAGAAGAAGTGGTTGAAGTTGAAGTTGAGGATGCAAGAAAGGAAGAAGAATTGGCGAATGCAGATGAACTGAACAGAAAGTTTGAAGAGTTCATAAGGAAAATGAAGGAGGAGATCAGGATTGAAGCTCAAACTCCCCCGATTGCAGTATAGTTATTAATTATTTCTCATATTCGTCCCATGTATGTGTTGCTGTTCATCACTGATGAATAACTCTTTTCCTTTTATTACAATGTTGCGGATATGTCAGTAAGCTCTTAATAACTAGTGTATAGTTTTCTTGGTATTTATAACCACTTCGTGCTTCTTCTATAGTCTTTTCTTCTTGCTCTTCTACCTCTCTATCACTTGCTTTATTTATTTATTTACCAATTGCAACAGCTGAAGATCCATAGATAACAATGGAAGGGTGAAATGTAATATTATTAGCTAAGAGTAGCATAAATTGGTACGCATTCCAAGCATTCACAAACCGTAAGGTTGGGTTTGAAATGGAAATGGAGGCTAAGACACAGATATAAAAAGATAGAAATTAAATTAATTTCGAGTATTATGTTTAGTTTTTTTTAGATAAATTTTGAAATTAAATGATATATTTAAAATTTAAAAAATTAAATACAAATATTTTTTTAAAAAAATATTATTAAAATTTTAATTTATATTTTTAAAATTTCGGTCTTTATACTTTATTTTTTTTAAAAGTAGACAAGAATTTTATATTGTCTCATCAATTTTTTAATTTTTAAAATTCACCAAAATTTATTATTATTATGTTGTTGTTGGTTGATATGTGGAAAATACTAGAAAGGACACGAATTCACAAGTTCACATTCGAATATTTAAGTGGGAATAAATAACTAATAAAAAAAAAAGGATCCCAAATACACCAAAACGTATAAAAATTAAGAAAGCACGTGCTGAGGTGCAAGTGTCCTCGCTCGCTGATCACAAAATAAATAAGTTTAAATGCCATTTGAAAAATTTTAACAATAATTTTTTTAAACTTTTGATTATAAAAAATAATAATATTAATGTTTAGTATAATTTTTAAAATTAAATTACAATTTTTTAAAAAATTATTTTAAAATTTGTAGAAAAATTAAAAAAATATTTTGTTATAATAAAAAATTTTTATCCTATTTTTTAAAATAAATATTTTTAAAATAAAAAATTTAAACATAAAACAATTTATTTATAAACTATTTTTAATATAATTATTTATTATTTAAATTATTTTTTTTAAAAGAGCTTAATTAATTATTTACCCAATATCTAATTCATTGCTAATCATCTGTTACAATATCAAAATTAGTCACAAAAAAAAAAAATCTGTCACAATTTCAAAAGAAAAAAAAAAAGACTCTTACGTTTGTTGTATTAAAAAACACATCTGCATTTAATAAGATTGTTAATTTAATTTAACAAACAGAATACAAAAAAATGAATAAAATAAATAAAATAAATTATATTTTTATAATTTATTCTAGTTTATTATTAAATAAAATATAAGAATATAAAATTTTGTGTTTTTATTCATCGATGTCTTATCCTATTTTATTCTTCGTATCTTGTCATATCTTATTCTCAAAAACAAACACAGTTTTAATATTAGAAGTCACCCTTCATTTTATTTTCTTTTGATTATGTTTAATTCATTTCTCTTCATTTTCTTTACACTTTCATTTTTTTTATTTCTTTCTTTGTTTTTTATTTTATTTAAATTTTCTTATTTTAGTAATCATTTATTTCGCATTATTCATTTTGCCATTAATCTTTTGACTCAATATATTTTGACATTATTGCTAAGTAATTTTTGGATCGAACCCGCTTTTTTTATAGGAATCGTATCTGTTGTCTGATACTTAATTAAAATTATACAAAAATCGAGTGAAACAATTATAAATTACGATCTTCCTAAAATCAACTATGATAATTGATATGTATACATTAAAATAAATAATCAATTTTAATTATTAGTATAAAATATATATAAAAATATAAAATATATATATTAAAAATAAATTAAATAATACATATTTATATACAAATATATATTAGCTGACTAATTTTAATTTAGTACTTTTGACTAAAATATATTAATTTTTTATCCGTGTATATTATTAGTGGCGCGTGTTACCTTGGGTTGGATAGCTAATTAAAGGGGAAGAAACTTGGGAGTTTTGAGGTGTTAAGATGTCCACTTGGAAGCATAAGAGACATTATTGTTCTGGTCAGTGGTCACGTTGTTTAGTTTGTGTGTGTGTTCAATTAATTGCTAGTTCTGCTAATTAATTTAATGAAAACAAGAAGAGTGAAATTCAGTTTCTTTAATAAGTCGATATACACAAGAAGCGACGTTCTCAGCAGGTAATAACTAAAACCACTACATGAATAATCTACTCTTGTCTTTCTTGTATGCCATTGGTGTCTGCCTTTGAAAATTCGTTGTATTTCATCAGGAATAATGAGGTAACATTAATATTGCATGAAAAATTAAAAATAATAAGTGTATATATTATATTATTATTGATGGGAATTGATGAGGCACAAGAGTCATTGCTTGCAAGAGATCATTATCATGAGAAAAGTGACCTCCAGAGAAGAAGGTCCACCAGGAATTATGGCACAGCTTCATCAGATTCATCGTCACAGACAATCAACAATCTCCAACAAAATAATAGTAATCATGTAGTTATAGTCCATAATAATAATAATAATAATAACAATAATAACCCTTCAACAGAACAAGCAGAATTTCAATTGAAACCAGTGTTGTTGTGGCTAACAATGTACCTAGGTGGAGGTACCCTATGCTTCTATATGACAAGTAACCAAATTGAAGGTACAAAAACCAATCCCTTTCTTGATGCACTTTACTTGTGTGTTGTGACAATGACCACTGTGGGTTATGGAGATCTTGTCCCTAAAAGCACAGTGGCAAAACTACTTGCATGCTTCTACGTCTTCACCGGAATGGCCCTCGTTGGTTTGATTCTTAACAAAGCAGCAGATTACATTGTTGAGAAGCAAGAAATGTTGGTTGTTAAGGCCATGCACAAAGAGCTTGACAAAGAGTTTCAATCTAACAACAATAGCAACAAGGCCAAACACAAGTTCTTGGTTGCAATTTGTACCTTCTTGGTGCTTATTACAGTGGGAGTGATTTTCCTATCTTGTGTTGAGGATCTTGATTTGGTGGATGCATTGTATTGTGTTTGTTCCACAGTGACAACTTTGGGTTATGGGGATAAGAGTTTTTCAACTGGAATTGGTCGTGCTTTTGCCGTGTTTTGGATATTGAGTAGCACCATTTGCTTAGCTCAATGTTTTGCATATCTTGCTGAAATGCACACTGATGAAAGACAAAGATCACTTGCCAAAATGATTCTTTCTAGGAAAATCTCACGTCCTGATCTTGAAGCTGCTGATCTTGATGGAGACAAATCTGTTAGGTAATGTATAATGCAATTATTGCACTACTATTATACGTGATGCTTATTAATCTCACACATTATATTGTTTCTCTTCTCAGTGCTGCAGAGTTTGTTGTATACAAGTTGAAGGAAATGGGAAAGATCAACGATGAAGATGTTTCCGATGTATTGGAATGGTTTAGAAAACTAGATGTAGATAAATCAGGAACTCTGACAGAAGCTGATATCATTTGAATTCGCAATACAATTTAAATATTATTCTCTCATATTTTGATTCGGAAAATGCTTGCATAACATACAACTGATCATTGGTTATGTACTAGAACTTTTACTTGTGGATTAATCATTTTGTGGAAAAGGGGCATTTTAGTCATTGAAATAAGCTTGTGTAAATGTAATCATCGGTTCTTGGCGAGTAAAATTCTGTTAAGTGTAATATTCACAATTAATTGATCTGTTATACTTTCAATAACTTGAGTTGTCATATGTTTTATAACTTGTCAAACATTTATAAACTTTTTCCAAAAATATTTTCAGCAGCAAACTTTGAATGACCTATATATTGGCCAATTTTACCTAATGTAAGTTTTGTTGTTTCTAGAGCATGATAAAAAAGATGAGAATTTGCTATGATTTAATTATAATTACAAACAAATACTTAGGTTGTTGATCAACAAGAGCAGAGCACAAATGAATTCAATCAACAATTGGGAATGGTTGGGCTAATTTTTGCACTTCCTTTGGGTTGAAGGTTTCTTTTCTTTAAATATATTACTATTACATACCATTATTTACACAAAGAAAACTCTGGAACAATATAGGTAAACTTCAATCTCATGAAAGAGATGAAAAGGTCATTGTTAATGTCACAAGCTAATAGTCGGATATAGATTTGCTTTGGAGTGAAACTTTTGTTCGTATAGTCCACCATTTTTTAGTATTAGTATTTAGTATTAGTATCTTAGTAATAAGAGCAATTCTATTATGCCTACAAATTTTTTGTTTAAATTGTCTAAATGTGAGTGTTTGAGAGATAAATTCACTCTTTTATGAAGTTATAATATGTATTATTTGTAGATACTATAAAATATATCATCATAATAATTAGGATTTAACTAACTTGTATTCTAAAGACATATTTTAAAATTGAAAATATTTGGTAATAAAAAAGATTAGACAAAAACTGCCAACACTTACTACTTTTGACTTTATTTAATGCATCCTTCAATAAATAAAGGAAAAGTATAGAGAGACAATGAGAATACCGAACAATGTAAACAATAGATATATTGAATGTTCAATTCAATAGGTATACAAATGATTATGTTGATTAAGAATGGTTATTTCTTTTGATTCAATTTACTCATACATAGTTAACAACGGATGGATGTTCAATTCACTAGGTGTGCATATAGTTATCTTAATATTAAGGTTTAAGAGGTAATTTGGGGTGGAGTGATTTTTTACTTTATTAGGTCCATTTTAGAGTCTATTATTCATATTGTTTACAAAAGTCATTGTCTATCTAACAGAACTAATAAATAAATATTAAATAAGACAAATTCTAACTATTTAGACAAATTTTTTTTGTCTCTCAAGTATTATGGTTTTAAATTATAATAAAAAATTTCAATGTTGCTATTGATTTGTGGGAGGAACTTAAGCACAGGTACTACCAAGGGGACAGGTTCAGAATTGCAGAACTCCAGGAAGAACTTTTTGCCATCAAGCAAGGTGATCTGACCATCACTGATTATTACACAAGACTCAAACAGATCTGGGAGGAGCTCAACAATTTCAGATCCATTCCAAACTGTGTCGGATGTGCAGAGTCATGTTCTTGCGGACTATCAAAAATAAGAGAATACAGAGATGAAGATCAAGTAGTCAGACTTTTGAGAGGATTGAACGAACAATACTCTACTGTCAGATCACAAATCATGCTCATGTCACCCCTACCAGACCTAAACGCAGTATTTTCTATGCTAACACAGCAAGAGAGACAGTTGACCAACATGGACAACAATAAAATTTTGTTCAATTCCACTCAAAATACAACTACATCACAAGTGCTCAATTCCTCATCTAATAGAGGCAGAGGAAGAGGGCGAGGGAGATCAAGTCAAGGTGGTAGAGGGCGTGGAGCTAAGATAGTATGCTCTTATTGCAACAAACTTGGCCACACAGAAGATGTGTGCTATAAGAAACATGGGTACCCCTCCCATTTCCAGCAGCGGCAGCAACATCCCACCACAATTGCTAATGTACTCAATGATAACCACCCCCAGCTCCATTGCCTCCAAGAGAACATTGGAATGTCAAGCTCTGAATTCACTCCAGAACAAAAATTTGCCTTGTTGGAGCTGATCAAAGGCAAAAGTGTGCAGCAACAACCTCATAATGCAAATCAGGTTAATTCTATTCAGACCTCCACTCCAGGTAAAATCATTGTATTACAATTTAATACAAGAATTATGAGTATTATAACTCCAAAATCTGCACTATGGGTCATTGACTGGGTCATTGACTCTGGTGCGACAGATCATGTGACTTTTGACTTAAAAGATTTTGCAAGTTTTCAAAATATTGCTCCAACAAATGTGATATTGCCAAATGGAACCAAAACTGTGAGCACCATTGTTGGCACAATCATATTTTCTAAAAAATTTTTTTTCTCAAAAATGTTTTGTACATTCCCTCCTTTGATTTCAAATTGATTTCTGTGTCAAAATTAACCTCAAATTTACATTGTCAAATGTTAATCAATGATAAGTGTTGTGAGATACAGGATCAATCCACATCGAAGATGATTGGCATTGCTAAGTGCGGAGATGGGCTATATACAATGAGTAGAGAAATAGAATGCTTTCACCTTCAATCCCCTTCAATAAAGCAAGCTTCATTGGCAGCAACTTCTACCACTACTCATAACATAGCATCTTCACAAACTGAGCATAACAAGATTTGGCATCTTAGATTAGGACATATACCTATGCATAGACTAATTTTAATGAAAAAAGATTATCCTTTTATAGATTGCACTGCTTCAACATTTCCTTGTGACTCCTGTCATTTTGCAAAACAAAAGAAGCTATCTTTTGATCTTAGCACAACTGAAATAAAGAATTGTTTTGATTTAGTTCATATGGATATCTGGGGTCCCATTTCTGTCCCTTCCAATGAAGGACATAGATATTTTTTGACTGTGGTGGATGGCAAGAGTAGATTTACTTGGACTTTTTTTATGAAAACAAAATCTGAGGCATCACAATTGGTTATTAACTTTGTAAATTTTGTCAAAGTACAATTTGAAAAACAAGTTAAGTGTATAAGAACTGACAATGGACCAGAATTCACTCTAAAGTCCTATTTTGCATCAACTGGCATTCTACACCAAACTTCTTGTGTAGAAACACCAGAGCAAAATGGAATTGTAGAGAGAAAACACCAGCACATTTTAGGTGTTGCTCGAGCACTGTTATTTCAATCAGGAATTCCACTTTGTTTTTGGCAATACGCAGTTGCTCACGCTATTCACCTAATTAATAGGCTGCCCAGTATTAAATTGGATAATGTCAGTCCTTATAAGGTTTTGTATGGTACATTACCCAATCTTTCAGATTTAAGAGTATTTGGTTCTCTTGCATATGCCTCCACGTTAACAAATTCAAGAACAAAATTGGACCCAAGAGCTAGAAAAGCAGCATTTCTCGGTTTCAAATTTGGAACAAAGGGTTTTCGACTTATTGATTTGAAGTCAAAAGAAATTTTCATATCTAGAAATGTAACTTTCTATGAAACTCATTTTCCATTTTCACATTCCACAAGCACTGAAACTATGACACCCACTCTTCTTCCACAATGCATTGACATTTTTCAATATGATACACCATCCACACATCATTTGCCATCACCTACACATACCACACTCACAGATTCAACTGTAGATCTCTCAAGCTCAATGCATTCACCTATTTCCTCACATACCATTGCACCCACTAGCACCCCACACACCAACACTGCACCTGCATCACAAAACTACATCATCCCGCATGACTGCATCACTAGAAAATCTGAAAGGGCCAAGAGATCGCCTGCTTATTTGAAGGACTACCATTGTATGATAACCCACACAACGCATCCTAACAACTTTGCCAACTCTAACACTTTATATCCTATCTCACAATATTTGTCATATGATAAACTAAACCCAGAATATAAGTCTCGTTCTCTAGCTATCACCTCAAATTCAGAACCTAGCACCTATAAGGAAGCGGCTGCACATGAATGCTGGAGAAAGGCAATACAAGCTGAATTAGCAGCTCTGGATCAGAATAGAACTTGGTGTCTCACTGAACTTCCAAAAGGCAAGAAGGCTGTGGGTTGCAAATGGATTTTTCGGGTGAAATTCAATCCCGATGGCACCATAGAAAGGCACAAAGCCAGGCTAGTTGCAAAAGGATTCACTCAAGTGCAAGGAGTGGATTATGGTGATACATTTAGTCCAGTTGTCAAAATGACTACTCTACGAGTAATATTGGCATTGGCAGCGGCAAAGAAATGGCATTTGAAACAGCTGGACGTCAACACTGCTTTCCTTCATGGAGATTTGGACAAGGAAGTTTACATGCGGATACCACCCGGTTTGGATGTGTCACAACCAGGTTTGGTCTGCAAATTACAAAAGTCTCTATATGGACTTAAGCAAGCTAGCAGGCAATGGAATATTAAGCTCACTCAGACTCTTGTTGATGCTGGTTATAAGCAGTTTTTTGATGATCATTCTCTCTTCATCAAGAAATCTTCTGAAGGCTTCACTGCCATCCTAGTATATGTGGATGATTTGGTTTTAACCGGTGATAACATTGATGAAATCAATTCCATCAAGCAGATTTTAGATGACAATTTTAAAATAAAAGACCTTGGTGATCTCAAGTACTTCTTGGGAATGGAAGTTGCACGCTCCAACTCGGGAATTCATATTTATCAACGGAAGTATGCCATGGACCTTCTCAAGGATTTTGGTTATCTGGATTGCAAGCCTCTCTCCACTCCATTTGATTATAGTCAGAAACTCTCGAAGGAGTCGGGTACCATTTTAACAGACAACACTACTTACAGACAACTTATTGGCCGACTCCTTTACCTCACAAACACTAGACCTGATATCTCCTATGCTGTGGGGCGTTTGAGTCAGTTTTTGGACTGTGCAACCACCTCTCACCTGCAGGCTGCTTTTCATGTGCTCCGATACTTAAAAGGTAGACCTGCAACTGGTTTATTCTTCTCCTCTACTTCTGATATGCATCTCACCGGATTTGCCGATGCTGACTGGGCTACCTGTGCCGATACTCGTCGCTCTATTTCTGGTTATTGCTTCATGCTTGGAAGCTCTCTTGTCAGTTGGAAGAGTAAGAAACAAACCACTGTTGCCAAGTCCTCTGCAGAAGCTGAATATAGATCTCTTGCAGCTGCCACTTGTGAAGCTAGCTGGTTGTCTTTCTTAATGGATTTTCATGGTTTGCCGCTTCAAAAATCTATCACCCTATTCTGTGACAACCAGTCAGCTATTCATA
Organism: Arachis stenosperma; assembly: GCF_014773155.1. Classification (NCBI taxonomy): domain Eukaryota; kingdom Viridiplantae; phylum Streptophyta; class Magnoliopsida; order Fabales; family Fabaceae; genus Arachis; species Arachis stenosperma. The sequence goes on from NC_080377.1 coordinate 126,289,503, forward strand.
TTGCCAACAATCCCATCTTCCATGAAAGAACCAAACACATTGAAGTAGACTGCCACATTGTTCGTGAAAAACATCTGTCTGGTCTCATTCATCTTATGCCGGTTCGGTCCCAAGACCAACTTGCTGATTTTCTTACCAAAGCTCTACCACCGGGTCCCTTCTCTACTAATGTTTCCAAGCTAGGATTGTTAGATTTATACAATTCTAGCTTGCGGGAGGGTGTTACCTCGATTATTTTTTTTATTTGTATTTTTTTATATAGTAGGAGTACATAAGGAGTACATAGTATATAAGGGGGTTATAACTCAAATATTTTTAAGGGATTTTTCATTCTTTTCAAAATAAGAACAACTTATTCTTTTCCCTCTCTTAGTCTCTTCTGGCCATCAACATCACAGCTTGAATAGCTTAGAGTATGAAATTTTCTTCACTATGCAATTCATTATATTCTACGTGCTGATAACTTGATACAAAGGCGTATATCATTGCCATTATTAATTTACTTAAAATTTGAATAGATTATCTCTGCTTAGACTAAGAGTGAGTTTGTTTATTTATTTTTGAAGTGTGCTTGTAATTTTTTGAAATTATAAATTGGTATATTTTTTTTGAAACAAATGAAGCTCGACACATGAGGGTGGAGCATAAAACAAACAGATACAAAACAAATCTAAATTGTATTTTATATTTGATAAATTTAAATATTGACAAACTTACATATTTTTTACTTTTAAGGTTAGAGATACTTTTGTTGACATAATATATATGGCCATCTACTTAAGTTCTTATAAGTTCTATGACCAAAACATATATATGATTCAAATATTCAATCTCTCTCTATATTTCAGCAATTGAAATTTAACATAGCATTGTCACTTGTCACCTGTGCAACTGTCATTATCTAATTTATTTTATTTTATCTCATCTTATTCAATTTAAGAATTGTCTCCTTAAGAATTCTTGAGGGATTGGGCTCAGTTGGTGATTTCACAGATTGAATTTTGGAAGGTTCAGCCCATGCCCATTTTGCAAGCAACCATAATTTGGTGTGTGGACTGTGGAGGACTTTCTCCCTTAAACAATGCTGCAATGAATAATAATTATTAAGATCTTATTAAACGTGTGTTACCTAGATTTTTTTTTTTATTTGTATTTTTTTATATAGTAGGAGTACATAAGGAGTACATAGTATATAAGGGGTTATTAAAACTCAAATATTTTTAAGGGATTTTTCATCCTTTTCAAAATAAGAACAACTTATTCTTTTCCCTCTTTTAGTCCCTTCTGGCCATCAACATCACAGCTTGAATAGCTTAGAGCATGAAATTTTCTTCATGGTGCGGTGAGCGTGGAAAGCAATCAAGCTGTGAATCTAGTTGCCAATTTTGCCATTTTCTTTCTTTTCCTAATTTTTCTTTCGAAATTTTCTTTTCCCTTTTCTTACCTCTTCCTTTAGACTCACCCAATAGAATTTGATGAGAGGCTATTTCACAAGATTCTTTTTTGTTTGAACATAGCTGTTCTGATCAACGAGTTAGAAGGAAGAAGATCTGGATCCCCATTATTCTGTGATTCATTGATTTCTCAACAATGGCTGACAATCAGAACAACGCAGTACAGATGGATGTAAACGCACTAGCCAATCTCCTCCATCAACTCACTACTCTTCAGTCTCAGATTTCGAAGAACAACACAAGTCCAATTCAAGATCAATCAAGCCCTTATTTTATCCATCCGGGAGAAAATCCAGGTACACCGATTATTTCAATCGTGTTAACACATAGGCTTACGTCGGTATGTATAAAATACTGTATCTTAATTTACATGTTTATTATTTAATTTTAATATTTTTTGGTTTGGTACTTTATAGTATGTATTATTTTATTTTAATTTTAATCCGCCAACTCAAAGTATCAAAAGCTTAGCTTGATTCCACTTTCATTAAATCACTATCAAAAGAATGGTTACTAATATATAGCAAAATTCTAAAAGAATTATAAACTTGAATTATATTTGATGAGAAAACCCATTAGCCTCAAACCCTATCTTAAATTCTTAATGTCCTAATTTCGCTGTTGATAATGCCTTCCCTTTGTCGCATGCATAAAAAATATATGCCATTTGGCTTCGACCATTTTGTTCATCAGAAACAGCTGGACCCGTGTACGTTTTTCACCTTTAATTGTATCATTTTATTTAATTATTCTTATACTTTTAAGCAAAGATCAACCAATATATTCATCCCAAATTATTTGTCCTTGGAAGCCACCTTTAGTTCGTCACTTTCTAGTCATGAATACATGTCATTTCTTCATTCATTTAATTTCTTATCTCTTAGGTTAAAAGGATATAAACAATAAAATGGATAAGATTAAGAAGTTGTAATAATTTTGTCCGCTTTGTAATTATCTTAAACTCTGATTGGTGAGTGATGATACCTTAATACTAATTAAGATTGAAAACTGAAGCAAAGGGTGTCAGCAATATCGGTTACCCTGCAAAATGATTGAGAAACTGAACTTTATCAGTTATGAAAAGAAGTATTAGGTATAGCAAAATTGTTTAACCGTTATCATTATTATTATTATTATTATTATTATTATTATTATTAGGTAAGTTCCCAATTAACCTTAATTTATGTTTAATCAAGTACAAATAGTAACCGGCTTGGCCGGCGTGTGATGCATTTTGATTTTGATTTTAAAATGTATGACTAAGTTTAGTTGCTTAAGTATAGGGAGAAAGTCAATTCCATTTTCTTTCTTTCATTCAAATTCTATTATACATTGTCCTGGCACTGGAACCTTCATTTTGTTGTTGATGTTTTTGGACTCATTCTATTTTGTCATTTACCAGTAACAGTAACACACAAGAAGGGGATCAAACTTCAACGTTGTTTTTGTCATTTTTCACTTGTGTGCATATATATAACCGAGTGAGTGCATTTGTCAGAGAAAAAAGGAGGGAAAATATGGTGATGAACGGTGAAGAGCAATATGGAGATGATGTTGTTCAACTTGTCCAACCATCAGATCCGCTGCTGTTGGAGCTTAATCGTTTGCAAAACCACCTCAAAGGTTCTTTCATATTCATATTGATATGCTTTCTTTTTATGCATGGCTCGCTGTAATTTTCTAGTTTGTTGTTGTTCTTTTTTATTTGCACACGCCAAAATGAATAAAAAGAGAATGGTTGTTGCAGAAAAGAGCAAGGAATTGGCCACTTGCCAGGGTCAAATCAAGACCTTCAAGTTAACTGAAGCTCAAAAGGATAAGGCCATAGAAGAGGTATTTATGTTTTAGTCTCTCTGTATTTCAGTTGCATTATAATTACAAAACATATATAAGAGCTTCTCAGAACTAACTATTCTCTTTTGAGTCTGCCAGTTGAGAAGTGATGTTGATAAACTGGAGGAGAGGCTTGGAGTTACTGAGGATCATCTCAAACAGAAGGTGCTGTATAGTCTGGTCCTGTTATTTCATGGAATTTGAAATCATGTTTAGTATATCTAAATGCATGTTTTTTAAATCTATTGCCATGCAGAATCTGGAAATCAAGAAACTGGCAGATGAAAAGAAATGTGCATTGGCTGCACAATATGCGGCAGAAGCAACTCTTAGAAGGGTACATGCAAATCAAATGGATGATGATTCTCTTCCAATTGACAGCATCATTGCTCCATTTGAAGCTGAGATTAAAATATACAAGAATGAGGTACAAATAATGCAACTCCCCGCAAGGATGCATTTGTCAAATAATTAATTTAATGTATGAACTTTACTTACTGACAATAATAATAATAATAATAATAATAATAATAATAATAATAATAGTAACCATGTAACATGCTTTTGGCTTCATAGATTACAGCACTACAAGAGGATAAGAAAGCTTTGGAACGACTCACAAAGTCGAAAGAGTCAGCACTGCTAGAAGCAGAGAGGATTTTGCGAAGTGCACTAGAGAGGGCTCTAATTGTTGAGGAAGTTCAAAATCAGAACATGGATTTGAAGAGACAGATTGAGATTTGCCAGGCAAGAATCTCTATCCTTTCTCACATTTTTTCTTTCTGTTGTGAACTGTAATGCAGCTAAATAACAGCTGCCATAAACAGGAGGAAAACAAAATCCTAGAGAAAACACACCGCCAGAAGATTTTGGGAGTTGAAAAGCTTAGCCAAACCATTCAAGAACTCGAGGAAACCATCTTAGCAAGCGGAGCCACTGCTAATGCCATTCGTGATTACCAACGGCAGATTTCCGAGCTGCTAGTAGACATATCTTGAACTCATTTTCTCATATAATATCTGGCTGGTTAGTATGTGTGGTAACTTGGAGTTGCACCATCATGCAGGAGGAGAAGAAAACATTGGAGAGGGAACTAGCAAGGGCAAAAGTTTCAGCCAATAGAATTGCAAACGTTGTAGCTAATGAGTGGAAGGATGAAAATGATAAGGTCATGCCTGTCAGGCAATGGCTTGAAGAGAGGAGGATTATGCAGGTACATATGGTCACAATCAAGAAAGGCTAATAGTATTGCTATAACAATGTCTATATAATTTAGTAAGGAATTTGTGTGTTTAATATGTAGGCAGAGATTCAAAGGTTGAAAGACAAGCTAGTTATGTCAGAGCGAACATCAAAGGCAGAATCACAGTTGAAGGTATTTTTCTTAGTTTGTGCATGTGAGCATCCATAACAAATCTTTACATATGTGGTTGTTTCTTTCAGGATAAACTGAAGCTGAGGCTAAAGACACTAGAAGAGGGTTTAAAGCAATTCTCAAATAACGCAACCAATTCGAATGCGTTTTCTCAGTCTCCAAAAGAAGAAAAGTCTAACATCTTAGGTTTCCTAACTACCAGTAGTGGACTGAGAAAGAGATCCACATCACAACCTAGGGGATCTGCTGTTGGAAGCTCTTTGTTTCAGCAGCCAAATAACAAAAACATGATCACAGACAATGCTGCTGCGATGTTAAAACAGGGGAGCCCTGCAAGAAAGAGATATAGTGCTGCTGAAAATGTGTTGAAGAAACGGATATGGGCATCACAAAGCAAAGTTGTTGATGGTGGTGAAAAGGAGAATGAGATACATGTGGACACAGACATGAAGTTGAACAGGTTTAGTGATGAAAACAAAGCAGCAGAAATTAGAAACACTGCTGTGGACATGGATGACGATTCAAAAAGCAAGATAGCAAATGATTTTGGCAGTGAAGATGTGGTCTCAGGTTTTCTGTATGATAAGCTTCAAAAAGAAGTCATCAATCTGAGGAAGTCTTGTGAAGTTAAAGACAGTAATTTGCAAGCCAAAGATGAAGAAATTAAGGTAATGGTGATAGTCATTAATTAATGCCTTGTCACCTAAGCATCCTTCTCAAATTGAACTAAAGACTTAAAGATGTTTATTTCAGATGCTTGCAAAGAAAGTTGATGCACTGACAAAAGCCATGGAAGTAGAGTGGAAGAAAATGAAGAGAGAAGCAGCTGCAAAAGAGAAGGAGACTTCATCAACAAAGTCGGATGATAACAAGAAAACCAGAAGTACAAGCACCTCTAAAAGGTTCGGTAACTTAACATTAATTTCCATGTTTGTTCTGTTTGTCTAAGACTACACTATGACATTATTATTTAATTGCTGCAGGGTGACAAAAGATCATTGATGATTCTTTGTTTGGAGATAGTTCGAGACAATTTATTTATCATTGACAATTTGTGATTTTTCCTTGTAAAATGTAAATACAGAACTGAGATAAAAGAAAAGAACAAAACATAGTGAGGCAGTTTCATGAAATAAACTTTCATTGATGAAAGCTCAGTATTGGAATTTGATTATGTATATACTGACGTGTTCTTGTTCAACATATAGATACATATATATGATATGGTCTGTGATATTGACTTGTGAGTTAGCTAGCCAAGTTCATCTATAATTTCAAGAGCATAAAAATGCTATTATCTTGGAGTAACTTTTCCAAATACCAGAAATAATAATAATTTTTCTCCTAGACATGAAAGCTTAACATTGCAATCATCTTATAATTCAATGTTTGGCAAGACTACAAGAGTCATACGCATAAAATATGACAAAATTGACAGATTTCTATGTGACTCCGCTGAAAGAAATCATCCAGCCACCACAATGGATAATTGACACCCGAATACTTATCCCGAATAGAGTCTTCATTATCTAGTACATCACCAAACTTCACGACGATTATTTTTACTTCCGATCTAGTAACTTTCAATTGACGAAATTAACTCAATAAACCAGTGTGCGCAACAATGCTAATAAATTTTGTAAAATAAATATATTTTCCAAGTACTAAATTGAAATCTAAAAGGTTCCTCATATCTGAATACATAGATGTTAACTGAAAATGAGAAAGAGACATGATAAATTGCAATTCTACCTTATCTCGAAATCAAATCATGATAACCAATCAAAAAGCATGGTGCAAAAGTAAAATCTATAATTTATTTAAAATCCCAGGAAAAACAATGACTTGTTAATTCAAGTATGGTCATCACTTATTTATGTTAACAACAGAATGAACTCCATGATATCTCAAAAAGCATAAGCAAGATGTCATCACTTATTCTAAATTCACTAAGATGAGTGAATGCTAACAGCAATAGTGCAAATATCTCAAAAACACAGATAATTTTGAGCTAGAGAGAATATAGACATAATTCAAGCAAAATCATAATCCTCAAAGACATTATATTTAATTCATTGTTCATTCATAAATCCTATTAAAAATGACAAAGGAGGATAAAAAGCCACAGTAAATAACAAGAAATGTTACTATCATATATCTGTCATATGCTGAAATCTTCACCCTTAGTAGGTGGCCAAACAAAGGCGTGGCACATATAATTAGCAAGCTTCCGGTTCTCCATGGTGTAGACACACTTCTTATGGACAGTTACTTGCAAGAAATCTCGCTCCATGGGAGGAGCCCCGAGAAGAACAGCACCGATTTGGATCCGGAATCCAATAGTTCCGCAAAGAGTATTGCACACACCTTCCCGTGCCAAGGTCAACAAGATTGACTCTGGCCCCATCTTCCATCCTGGGTTGACTACCCTCAAAAAACTCATCAAGGTATTGATTGATATAACGCGACGTAGTTAACCAAAATGGCAAACATCAAGGTATTTCTTTTTGTTGCTTATTTGTTTAAATACTTTTTTATTCTCTCCAATTTTTTCCCACAAATTTCTATGCTTGATAGACAAATGGATATTTTAAAAGCAAGTATACCAGAAGCAAGCATGTAATTGTAGCTTTGAAGCTTGTCACCTTTATAACCCGAAGAGTTGCAGTCTTTTCCTGAGATTCTTCAGATAGTATGATTCATCTACAATCACAACCTGAATAAAGATATGAAAAATTATACATGCAACAGACACATAATGTGGCACTCCCACAAAATAAATATCCATCCCACCCTCCAAAAAAAAAAACAAAACACAAAAGGAGAAGGGGAAAGACAAACAGACAAGAAAGAGGAAGAAATTGCTTTGCCTTGGGTAGGTAATTCTACTGTCTATATTGATTCTACCATTTATTGACATGCAATATCTTTTATTAAGTCACAGATACAGAGATACTACAGTAGTACCAAGTACTATTTCTATCATAAGCTAATTTTAATATAAGTTACTAAGATACTCATCTTTGTATTGTAGACAGCATAGGAAAAAATATATATACATGACATGTTTACAAGCTATTAATAAGCAGAAACTATGAGAAGACTTCACTAAATGCACATCAAGTATTAAAACAGTACTACAGATACTGCAGATTGAAGGTACAAAAATGTTCTAGTCAATGAATTGCCTGCAAAGTTTTCCCTAGTACCATTTCATCTGCTAAAAGGGCAAGTCCTCCATGTTGCAAAATAAACCTGAAAACATATAACTAAAACAAAAATCAAGGCATCATAAAAGAGCTGATTACAAGACAGAAAAAATATACCATAATATCCAATACATATAAAGAAAATGGTCTGCTGTTGAAAAAAGTAGCAGACATCTACATACCTTACACCTCTCTGAAATGGTAAAAGCTTTGATTCAATGTAACTAGGGAGCTTACGGTATCGATCTTTTGGTAATCACAGCAAAAATAGCAAATATAGAAATGTTTTAGCCAAATAAAAATAAAAATAAAAATATAGTAGTCGTAGTAGTAGTAGTAGTAGTAGTAGCAAAATACAATCCTTGCTGTAAGGTGTTGTTCATCTCCAGGTCTCTTACATTAGTTTCCCAATTTAGCAAATTTATATCATAGCGCTTAAGTTCATCTGTAATTGCGTTTGACAGCTTGTCTCCTTTTATTCTGAGAACCAGACTGATCATCGAATCGCTCTAGTCACTGATTCATTGGTTTACTTATCCAACCGGTCCAACCGTGGTTCAACTAAAAAAATCGTTTTAAAATAAAATAATAAATAAATTATAAAGCATAATTAAATCACAAAATTGCATAACACAACAGCAGCATATTAGTATTACTCTCCCAGCAACTAAAAGCCTAAAACAGGAAACACAAAACAGATAACACAAGTGCTAACTACATTTTTTGACTTGTTTCCTTTGCTATATATGTGAAGCTTCTCCTGGGAACCATGTTCTGCACTTTCTTTTGAGTCAGACACGATGCTCCCCACAACAAATACACTGATACACACTTGCAAGCATAGAAGACAATCCACACCAATACCAAGAGACAGAAGAAGCACCTTCTCTTCCCTATCCCTATAAAGAAGAGTTGTTGTCCATCCAATTCCTAAGACCATTTCTTCACGCCAGCCCTCCACACTTGAAGCAGACAAAAAAGAGTAAAATCCTTTTCGAAACTGAATTAAAGAACCTTTATACCTCATTAGCCCCACGCCCCCACCCTTCAATTTATTTTTCTTACCCTAAAAATGTGTTTATTGCACAGTTTACCAAGTAAATTGATAGTATGAAATTTTAAAAAGGAAATACAGCTACAAGGTACTTGATTAATATTAAAGTCAGGCTAATTGACAAAACACACAACCCTGAGCTAAATAATAAAATAATTATCTACAAATTTAATAAAAATACAAAGCAGAGAGCCAGAACCCAGAAATCAAATAATCATTCAATGATTTCAACAAAAACACAAAACAGCAGCAGAGCAGCTGAGCCACAACACACAACAGCACACCAAAGCAAGAGGAAATCAATTATTTGAACAAAAACACAAAACTCTATAATCATTCAATGCTTTGTTGATTTCGGAACAGTCACAGAATAAAACAAAAAACGAAGAACAAGTGCACACCAAAGTCACGGACCATAAGAGGGGACGAGCAGGACGAATCCGATGGAGGATGGGGAGAACTTACTTTCCCCTCAGACAATGAAACAACAGACTCGGTTCCAGAACAAATAATCACCCTAACCCAGGAATCAATAACTATTTCAACAAAAATTTAGAAACATCATACTCAAAAATAAAAAACGGCAGCAGCAAGCCAGCAGCATAACAAATCCATTTCAACAACACAAAATAAATGATTTACTTAATTTCAGATTCAGAAATCACTAATTACCAGATATTCAAGTTTCAACACAGACTCAACAGAGCATAAAAGGAAATCACTAACAGTGCCACTAACTTTCAACTGAGAGCAAGACGACGAAGACACGACGGCGAGCCACTCGAACTCGAAGCCTCGAACAATGTCACTAGCCTTCCCCTCTTCTTGTAGCCCTAACTCAGCCCTTACCTCCAGCTTGATTTCTGGCGAACTGAACAGCAAAGCAGCCCCTGTTCTTCTCAATTCCAGCGAACATCGACCACTCCAGCGACCACTCTTCGCCTCTCTGGCTTTGACAACAAGACAGTGCCACTGCAATCCTTTCCCTCTTCTCTATTTCATTTGTTTGTATTCATCATTCTAGGTTATTAATTACATCTTTTTTTATTTTTTATTCTAGCTAGTATTAGTTTTAAGTTGATTTTAGTTAGTTAATTTAGTTAGCTTGAATTTTCTGGTAGTAGATATTAGATTGTTAAGATAGGATAGCTAGAGTAATTTATATTAGAATCTAAACGGCTGAAAATGTTTGAAATTTTTGTTTCTGCTGAATGTGCTACTGGAACTATTTAGTTAATTGATTGATGGTGTCTGTTCAGTGAGTTAAGGTTGACTTTGTTGAAAAAATTTGTTGCTGAAATTGTTGGATTAAATTTAAGTTGCTAATTATTACTTGATTGATTTGATTTTGCAAAGTTGATATTTGTACATGTCAAGTGTTCGTAAAATTGTCTTTATAAGTGCTTTTTTATCTTTTAAACTACATGTACCATGTGGTTTGAATAATTATTTTTGTTTAGGCAATTGATTAAGAATGATACATAATGTTGCTTGGTGATGCTCAGTTCATATTGTTTCTCACTTTAACTACCAAGTTGATGTACTATGCCTTTGACATGCTAGAACTTAAATCCTTGAATGTTTTAATTTTACATGTAATCCATTTGACATTTTACATTGAAATGGTGAAGTAAAATCTCAACTAATGTCTTTCTCTTATTAAGTTACATCGCCATCATATTTCTACATTTTGTGTTAAATAGGCGATGCGACTAAATTTAAAAATGTTATGTAAATTGATATGCAAGTTAAATATTTTACTTTATTCTATGAATTCACTTGCACATCAATTCAATTCTCATTCTTCATGCAACTTCACAGGTATTCAATTAACTTTCTTGATATTTCTTGTTAACTTCTTTTTTTTGTTTTCACTACATCCTTTAAACTATTATTGTTTTTCCAAACTTTTTCTTCTGTTATCCTTCTTAATAACTATTTTTTTGAATGATTTTAAAATTAGTTTTTTATTTGAATTATTTTTTTTCGAATGAATCGATAAATGAACAAATTTCTATACAAAAGAGTTGAAAATAATAAAATTATTATTTCAAATGTAACTTTATGATGAGATAAAGAGAGTTAAACAATTAGAGGTGTCAAAATATGAAACTGAAAAAGTTTAAAAATAAAGACGTATTTTTGAAATATCTCTAAAATTATCCTCTCAGTTTTTTCTGCAATGGATATCGTATTTGAAGAAAACGATAGGAGAGAAAAAAATCATATTTATATATGATAACTATGATTTGGATTTAGAAGATGAATGATTCCTAAAATAGACAGAATTTAAAAGTTATTTTAAACAAGTTTTAAAAAGATTCTCAAATTTATATCAAAATAATATGTATTATAGAAAATTTAATTACAAAAAATATAATTTTATAAAACGTAAAGAGGGAGTACTTATCACGGAGTGAAAGGAAAGCTTTTGTCATCTGCTATTAATCAGAATGGTATTAGGCGACAAAATGTGATAGACGAATACTACCATTCTGATCAATGGAAGATGACAAAAACTTTCCTTCCACTCCGTGATAAGTACTCTTTCTCCGCATCTTACAAAATTATATTTTTTGTCAGTAAATTTTTCATAATACATAACATTTTGATATAAATTTAAAATTTTTTTTGTAAAACTTGTTTAACGTAATTTTTAAATTCTGTCTATTTTAAAAATTATTCATCTTCTAAATCCAAATCATAGTAATCATACATATATACAACTTTTTCTTCTCTCATCATTTTCCTCAAAATACGATATCCCTTACAAAAAAACTGAGAAGACAATTTTACAGATATTTCAAAAATACGTTTTTGTCTTTTAACTTCTTTCATTTCATATTTTAAAACCTCTAATAGTTTGACTCTCATTATGCCATCAGACAAAATTGCATTCGAAATAAGAATTTTATTATTTTCAACTCCTTTGTATAAAAACTTATTCATATACCGATTCATACTGCGTAAAAAATTAATTTAAATAAAAAATTAATTTAAAATTATTCAAAAAATTAATTATCAAAAGGAGTAACAAAAAATTCGAAAAAACAATCCTAACTTAAATAAATATAGAGAAAAAGCAAGAAAATTAACTAAAAGCATCAACATTCTCAAGGTAATCCGAATACTTGTGAAATTAAAGAATGAATGATAATTGATTTGATAAAATAAAACATTAAACTTGCACACCAATTAACAAATAATTTTAAATTTGATAACATCGTCTATTTAACACAATGTAGAAAAAGGATCGCTATGTAATTTAGTAAGAAAAAGACACAAGTTGAAATCAAATACATAACAAGTATGGTTCCGTATAATTTTAAAAGTTTTCAAAAAAATGTAAAATAGGCAAAGGTACCATTCAATTTCACCATTTCAATGCAAAATGCCAAATGAATGACTTAAATTATGTAAAATTCAAACATTCAAGCATTTGAATTCTAGCATGTCAACAAAGCATAATGCATCTCTTGTAGTCAAAATGAGAAACAACATGAACAAATATCACCAAACAATATGCATCATTCTTAATCAATTGTCTAATTAAATCACATGATAACTACAACATGTAATTTAAGAAAATAATTATAAAAACAATTTCACAAACAGTTAGCATGCACAAATATCAACTTTCCAACATTAAATCAACCAAGCAACTTTCCAACATTAAATCAACCAAGCAGTAGTTTACAATTTAAATTCGAATTAAGGTCTTTTAAAATAAATGATAATAAGTATAATCCAACCATTTTAGCAGCAAATTTTTTTAACATAGTCAACCTTAACTCACTGAATAGACACAGTCAATTAATTAAGCAAACAATTTAAGTAGTACATTCATCAGAAACAAAAATTTCAATTTTTAATACTAATTACTTTGACAATACTATCTTAACAACGTAATATCCACGAACAAAAAATTAACGCTAACTAAATTAAACTAACTAAAATCAATATAAAATTAATACTAACTAAAATAAAAATAAAAAAAATTTGATTAATAACCTGAAACAATGAACACTGACCAAATGAAAGAAGAAAAGGATTACAATGGCACTATATTTTGTTGACAAAGTCAAAGACGGCAAAGAATAGTACTGGGAGTGTCGAAGCCCACCGGAATTGAGAAGAACCGACACTATCCAGTTTGCCAAAAACCAAACCGAAAACCAGGGCTGAGTTAGGGCTACAAGAAGAGGGGAAGAGGGAGAAGAAGACAGCCGCGGCGGCTGCTTAAGGTTGCCGGTGGCGAAGATGGAATAGGAGAGAGAGAGCGCGCGCGCTTCGCAGCTCTATTCGGTGAGGGTGTGGTTCGAAGGAGATGGTGGTGCGACTAGGGTGAGGCCGAACGGAGAAGAAGAGGAAGAAGAAAAGGTTGGTGGCCGCGGCTTGAACGACGGCGGTGGGAGACTCGACGGAGACGATAGTGGTGGTGATGGTGGCGCTCGATTGAGAGAGAGGGACAGCGAGAAAGGGAAAGGGAAGGTAGGCTCGAGGAGAGAAGAGGAAAGAAGAATAAAAAGGAGAAGAAGGGGTTGGTCGGTGGTGGTTCTGTGAAGGCCGGAGGTTGGGTTGATAGTGATGGAGGGACGACGAGGTTGCTGGTTGAGAGAGAAGGCGGGCTGCGCGAAGAAGAGGGAAAGAAGAGGCTGCGCTTTAGGTTAGGGTTTTCTTCAGATTTTGGGCAGGAGTTCGAGCACGCGAGAGCGGTGTCTATGTGTATTTATGTTTTGAGTAAATATCTAAATCAATTACCAAAAATTTTAAAAGATATATTTTAGTCCTAACAAAAATTAATACATAGATTTATCCCTAAAGTTTTATTCTGACAAATAAATTAGTCTAAATTTATTTTTTGGCAGAATAATTATTTAGATCGATTTCCAAAAATTTTAAAAATGGATATTTTAATTTTTAAAAAGTTTAATATATAGATAAATTTCTAACGTTTTTTTTTTCATCAGACATAACAGTCTTCCATTTAAAAAAATAAAATAAAATTATTATTATTATTATTAATTGCACAATAATATTGTACCATAATTTTTTTATATTTTTGGAACAAAAATAATAATAAATTTATTCATTTGATTCTTATGTATATATTTCTATTATAAAAATATATATATATATATATATATATATATATATATATATATATATATATATATATAGTCGCTCAATAATAATAATAATAATAATAATAATAATAATAATAATAATAATAATATTCAATAAAATTATTGGAGATTATTCTATGAAAATTTTTAGATTAAAATTATTTGATATTTTTGTATTTAATATAATCAAAAAATGTCCTACTTTAAAAATTATATTTGTATTAAAAGAAAATATTTTAATTTGAATTTTAAAGTATCATTATTCACTTTACTTGTTTCTAGTAAAAAGAGTGTATTAATATGCTAGTGTCATTGTCTACATGCACTAAGTTAATAATGATGTTTTGAAATCAAAATTAAAATATTTTCTTTTAACACAAACATGTTTTTTAAAATAGGACATCTTTTGATTATAATAAATACAAAAATATCAAATAATTTTCTCTTTAAATTTTTTGTAGAATAATCCCTAATAATCTTATTGAATATTATTATTATTATTATTGAGTATATATATATATATATATATATATATATATATATATATATATATATATATATATATACTTTCTTTTATATTAGAAATATATACATAAGAATCTAATAAATAAATTTATTATTATTTTTGTTCAAAAAATACAAAAAAATTGTGGTATTGTACAATTAATAATAATAATATTTTTTTTATGGAGGACTTTCATATCTAACAAAAAAAAATGTTAAGAATTGATTTGTATATTAATTTTTTTAAGACTAAAATGTCCATTTTTAAAATTTTGGGGACTGATTTGGATAGTTACTCTGTCGGAAAATGAACTGGGACTGATTTGTCTGCTGAAATAAAACTTTAGAGATTAATCTGTATATTAATTTTTTTTAAAATTAAAATGTCTACTTTTAAAATTCTTAGGGACTGATTTAGGTAATTACTCTTATGTTTTATAGCTTATTTGGGTGAGTTTTTTATTTGGGTAATTACTCTTATGTTTTAGAGCTTATTTGGGTGAGGTTTTTAAAAAAATATATATTTTGAGTTTTTTTTTTTAAAGATCTTATGAAAAAGTAAAAATAATTATATATTTGAATATCTCATACAAGAAGATTTTTTATCTATCAATTATGTTTGGGTATAATAATATAAAAGTATTTTTTGTTTATTTATTACATGAAAAATATCTTTTTTTAAGAAAAAACGGTCTTTTAAAAAAAATGTAAATTACAGCTTCTCAAAAAATATTTTTTTTCTAATATTTTTATTTTTACTGCTAAAAATTTGTTAAACACTCTAAAAAATAAAAAAAATCACTGAAAAAATATCTTTTTTTATTAAGATAATAACGTCCAAACAAGCACTTAATCTCTGTATTTCAGTTACATTATAATTACAAAACATATATAAGAGCTTCTCAAAACTAACTATTTCCTTTGGATTCTGTCAGTTGAGAAATGAAGTTGATAAACTTGAGGATAGGTTTGGAGTTACAGAGGATCATCTCAAACAGAAGGTGCTGTATAATCTGGTCTTGTTATTTCATGGAATTTGAAATCAATGTTTAGTATATCTAAATGCATGTTTTTAAATCTATTGCCCTGCAAAATCAGAAAATCAAGAAACTGACAGATGAAAAGAAATGTGCATTGGCTGCACAATATGCGGAAGAAGCAACTTTTAGAAAGGTACATGCAAATCAAAAGGATGATGATTCTCTTCCAATTGACAGCATCATTGCTCCATTTGAAGCTGAGATTAAAATATACCAGAATGAGGTAACATGCTTTTGGCTTTATAGATTACAGCACTACAGGAAGATAAGAAAGCTAGGAAGCTTTGTAACGACTCACAAAGTCGAAAGAGTCAACACTGCAAGAAGCAGAAAGAATTTTGCGAACTGCACTAGAGAGGGCTCTAATTGTTGAGGAAGTTCAAAATCAGAACATGGATTTGAAGAGACAGAATGAGATTTGTCAGGCAAGAATCTCTATCCTTTCTCACGTTTTTTCTTTCTGTTGTGAACTATGATGCAGCTAACTAACAGCTGCCATAAACAGGAGGAAAACAAAGTCCTAGAAAAAACACACCGCCAAAAGATTTTGGAAGTTGAAAAGCTTAGCCCAACCATTCAAGAATTCGAGGAAACTATCTTGGCAAGCGGAGCCACTGTTAACGCCATTCATGATTACCAAAGACGGATTTCTGAGCTGCTAGTAGGCGTAACTTGAACTCATTTTCTCATATAATATTTGACTGGTTAGTATGTGTGGTAACTTGGAGTTGCACCATCATGCAGGAGGAGAAGAAAACATTGGAGAGGGAGCTAGCAAGGGCAAAAGTTTCAGCCAATAGAATTGCAAACATTGTAGCTAATGAGTGGAAGGATGAAAATGATAAGGTCATCCCTGTCAAGTAATGGCTTGAAGAGAGGAGGATTATGCAGGTACATATATGGTTACAATCAAGAAAGGCTAATAGTATTGCTATAACAATGTCTATATAATTTAGCAAGGAATTTTTGTGTTTAATATGTAGGCAGAGATTCAAAGGTTGAAAAACAAGCTAGCTATATCAGAGAGAAAATCAAAGGTAGAATCACAGTTGAAGGTATTTTTCTTAGTTTTAGTGCATGTGAGCATCCATAACAAATCTTTACATATGTGGTTGTTTCTTTCAGGATAAACTGAAGCTGAGGCTGAAGTCACTAGAAGAGGGCTTAAAGCAATTCTCAAATAACGCAACTAGTTCGAATGCGTTTTCTCAGTCTCCAAAAGAAGAAAAGTCCATTTTAGGTTTCCTAACTACCAGTAGTGGACTGAGAAAGAGATCCACATCACAACCTAGGGGATCTGCCGTTAGAAGCTCTTTGTTTCAGCAGCCAAATATGAAAAACATGATCACAGACAATGTTGCTGTGATGTTAAAACAGGAGAGCCCTGCAAGAAAGAGACATAGTGCTGCTGAAAATGTGTTGAAGAAAGGGATATGGGCATCGTGAAGCAAAGTTGTTGATGGTGGTGAAAAGAAGAATGAGAGACATGTGAACACGGACATTAAGTTGAACAGGTTTAGTAATGAAAACGAAGCAGCGGAAATTAGAAACATTGCTGTGGTGGATGAAGATTCCAAAAGCAACATTGCAAATAATTTTGGCAATGAAGAAGTGGGCTCAGGTTTTCTGTATGATAAGCTTCAAAAAGAAGTCATCAATCTGAGGAAGTTTTGTGAAGTTAAAGACAGTAATTTGCAAGCTAAAGATGAAGAAATTAAGGTAATGGTGATAGCCATTAATTAATGTCTTGTTACAGATTGAACTAAAGATTTAAGATGTTGTTTATTGCAGATGCTAGCAAAGTAAGTTGATGCACTGACAAAAGCAATGAAAGTAGAATGGAAGAAAATGAAGAGAGAAGGGGGCTTCATCAACAAAGTCGGATAATAACAAGAAAACCAGAAGTACAAGCACCTCTAAAAGGTTCAGTAACTTAACAAAAATTTTTCTGTTTGTTCTGTTTGTCAAAGACTACACTATGACATTGTTATTAAATTGCTGCAGGGTGAGGAAAGATTATTGATGATTCTTTACTTGGAGATAGTTCGAAGCAATTTATTTATCGTTGACAGTTTGTGATTTTTCCTTGTAAAATGTAAATACAAAACAGAGAGAAAATAAAAGAAAAAAAATGGTGAGGCAGTTTTATGAAATAAACTTTCATTGACGAAAGCTTAGTATTGGAATTTGATTATGTATATACTGACGTGTTCTTGTTCAACATATAGATACATATATATGATATGGTCTGTGATTGTGACTTGTGAGTTAGCCAAAGTTTGTCCATAATTTCAAGAGCATAAAAATGCTATTATCTTAGAGTAACTTTTCCAAATAACAGGAAATAATAGTTTTTCTCCTGACATGAAAGCTTAATATTGCAATCATCCTATAATTCAATGTTTGGCAAGACTGCAAGAGTCACACCCAAAAAATATGACAAAATTGACAGATTCCTATGTGACTTCCCTAAAAGAAATTATCCAGCCACCACAATGGATAATTGACACCAGAATAGGGTCTTCATTACTCTAGTACATCACCAAACTTCACAACGATTATTTTTACTTCCGATCTAGTAACATTTAATTGACGAAATTAACTCAATAAACCATTGTATGCAACAATGCTAATAAATTTTGTAAAATAAATATATTTCCCAAGTACTAAATTGAAATCTAAAAGGTTCCTCATATCTGAATACATACATGTTAACTGAAAATGAAAAAGAGTCATGATAAGTTGCAATGCTACCTTATCTCGAAATCAAATCATGACAACCAATCAAAAAGCATGGTGCAAAAGTAAAATCTATAATTTATCCAAAATCCCAGGAAAAACAATGACTTGTTAATTCAAGTAGGGTCATCACTTATTTATGTTAACAACATAGAATGAAACCCATGATATCTCAAAAAGCATAAGCAAGATGTCATCACTTATTCTAAATTTACTAAGATGAGTGAATACTAACAGCAATAGTGCAAATATCTCAAAAAACATAGGTAATTTTGGGCTAAAGAGAATATAGACATAATTCAAGCAAGATCATAATCCTCAAAGACATTATATTTAATTCATTGTTCATTCATAATCTTATTAAAAAGGAGGATAAAAAGCCACAGTAAATAACAAGAAATGTTACTATCATATATCTGTCATATGCTGAAATCTTCCACCCTTAGTAGGTGGCCAAACAAAGGCGTGGCGCATATAATTAGCAAGCTTCCAGTTCTCCGTGGTGTAGACACACTTCCTATGGACAGTTACTTGCAAGAAATCTCGCTCCATGGGAGGAGCCCTGCTGTCAAGTTGCAATGCTGCAAAGTCCTTCAATACCGACAGTGTGAAAAATGAAAAGAACAGCAACGTTTTGTATCCGGAATCCACTAGTTGCGCAAAGAGTATTGCACACACCTTCCCGTTGCCAAGGTCAACAAGATTGACTCTGGCCCCATCTTCCATCTTGGGTTGACTACCCTCAAAAAACACATCAAGGTATTGATATAAGGCGACACGGCCATTCTGGTAGTTAACCAAAATGGCAAACACCTTCTCCAAGGGTGAGGTAACAAGTGGTACCTCCACATACTCATCATGCGTAAGGCAAACCGTGTAGTTGTTGCTGCTGCCGAGACCCAGAAGGGGCACAGAAATTTTTGGGGATAAGTAGTACGAGAGGGGCCAGGTTCAAGACTGTAAATGAACCTACCATTGAAGAATTTCGAAAGATTGTTATCAGCGTCGGGCTCAAAAAAGCGAAAATACAAAATAAGCATATTGTCAAGAAAATAGGAGTATTGTGTTCCATAACTAGCTCAAACATAAATAACCAGAACTGCATGATGTTATACTAGTCTCAAGATATAGATGCAAAACAAATATGTTGAATTACCTCACGGAATAAAGCGTTAATTTGCTTCATGTCCTTGTCAGCCGAGTCTAAGTCTAAGAAGACCTGAGGATCAACCAAAGAGAACTCGAACTTTCGTGGCGGAGGCAAACAAGTCCAATCTTTGACATCATCTTGTTTCTTTAAATTGCTTAGTTTGATCACGAACAACTTGTTAGAAGTAACAAGGCAAAGGCACGCTTCCTCCGCCATTTCAACCTGCTCCGTTTTTTGCCTTTTTGTCTCAGCAGCATCCAATTCCGCCATCACTCTCTCTGATCGAACAACGAGATCACCACTGTTAGGGTAAAGTACTGGAGAAAAGGAAAAAAATGGTGATGCAGTTTCATGAAATAAATTTTCATTGACGAAAGCTCAATGTGGGAATTTGATTATATGATATGGTCTGTGATTGTGAGTTAGCTAACCAAGTTTGTCTATAATTTCAAGAGCATTAAAATGCTATTATCTTGGAGTAACTTTTCCAAAAGCTTAACATTGCAATTATCTTATATTTCAATATTTGGCAAGACTGCAAGACTCACGCAGAAAATATGACAAATTAATATGTGACTTCCCTGAAAGAAATCATCCGACCATTACAATAGTCAATAGATAATTGACACCCAAATAAGGGTCTTCATTACTCTATAAGGCATCCAACATAAACCAATTGTTATTTCCGAATCTAGTACAAAAATTTCGTCAAGAGACAAATGAAAACGCATATAAATTACATGGTTCATCATTCCCTGGAAAAACATTACAATATAAAAACGGAGAACATAAATTTCATGAATCATTCAGCAACTAATTCAGGCGAACCCTTAGATTTCAGCCATGATTTAGCTGCTTCCAGTGTAGTCAAAAACCAGCCAGCCTTATCGGGAGCTTCGTGGAATGGAGCATTCAGTTCCTTCAAATGTGATTCGAATACATTCGCCAAACCTTTATCTGAATACTTGTGCTTCCCATGCCCAGTGTTAATTCCAAGCAGAGGTGGAAGTTCCTCTCCAGATTCCAAAACATCAGACAAATCTTTTATCCAGACATGAAATGCGGTCAGCGCGGCTCCAAGTGAGAGACTCTTTACATGCAACGACCACTGAGTTTGAGTTTTGGACTGTACTTCTGTATATATCTCGAGTGTCAAGCCCAGGTCGAGAAGCTCGCAAGCTCTGTCCAACAAATCCAGGTTGACACAGAGATCAATAAGAGAATTGCAAATGGCCTTCTTTACCGCATCAATAACTGAATTGAACAGTTCTGATGCATCACTTCTAAAATCTCCCTCCTTCTGTTCCACCAAATATCTCACCACAGACCCGATCTTTGGATTAGCTTTCTCCAGACAATTTGCTAGCTTCCCAAGTTCTTCTTTTGGTGTTTGGGTCATAACATTCAGAAGACACCCACAGAAGCGATCATCTGGAGTGAGTCCCAAATCTAATAGTTGATTGAATGTCTTCACAACGTCATCCGTACGCTTGGCTTTTCCATAGCACTGGACAAGTGATGTCAGCACAAAAATAGTAGGCTCAAATCCAGATTCAACCATTTCGTTGTACGTATTTTCAGCCTGTGAAACCATCCCACTGCAAGAATATATGGTAATCAAGGATGAGAAGGTCCAACTATCGGGATTGCAAGTCCCAGAACTTTTCATATCTTCGAAAACTTCAAATGCTTCATCTATGTAGCCAACATCAGCACACATAGCTAGAAGGGTATTATAAAGAAGTGTATTCATCTCCAGCCCACTTTCCCTCATTTCCTTATAGACAATGAGTGCATCTTCGCAAAATCGTGCTCTGCCATAGGCTCGTATGAGAGATGCATAGGTCGCCCAAGTTGGTGAAAATCCATTGCTAGTCATCTCTTTATATATACTCTTGGCCTGCCATGGCCTCTTAGCTCTCCCCATGGCATCCAACAGAGTGTTATAGATAACCATATTAGGCTTAACGCCAAGAACCTTCATTTCTTCATAGACATTTAAACACCCATCGTAATTTTTGGCCACACCATACATTCTAATCAATGTTGCAAAAGTCACGGTATCAATTCGCCACTTCTCTGTTCTGGCACGATCATAGAGGCTCAAAGCCATATCAATATTACCAGCTCGTCCATAAGCATCAATCATGGCCGAGTATGTAACTTCGTCGGGCTCACACCCGAAGGTGGGCATCTTTTCAAACCACTCAACAGCCTTATCAGGCAGCGAACACATCCTAGCACAGCTAATTATAGTTGAGAATGTAACATTATCAGGTTTGACCCCTCTCTGAAGCATTTCATCAAACAGCTTCTCTGCTCCATTCAAATCCTTACACTTCCTAAACACTTTGAGGGTCACATTGTAAAGAATCACCTCCCTAGACGGTCTAATCTTATTCTGAAAGTATTTGAGAACAAGAGGTGCGGTTTGGGAACTCACCATGTTATTGAGAACAATTACACCGTCCTGCTCCAAAACCTTATCCCCCAAGCTCTTGAGAATTTCAGAGACATCATGCTCAGTGGGGTTGCACGAGTCCAAAGAGTTTGCAATTTTAACAAGATTAGTGTACCTTGTATTATAAGACTTCTTCCGAAGCTGTTTGGCTCGGGGGCTTTTGGGGTTGACCCACACGTAATTCTTGGAGGAAGACGAGGATTTTTCGACTGGGTCCTCAAATTTGGAATCTTTTTCAATGTCAGCGTCTTCGGCTAGCTTCGGAACCGATTCCTGCAGCGAGACGCGGTTGGCGTGGAGAAAAGTTCTTGATTGAGAAGGCGTTAGCGGAGTGGAGGGTGGTTGAAAGGAGGAAGCAAAGTTTCGGATTTTGTGGCTGAATTTGAATGAAGAAGACGAAGAACCGATCGACGGTGAGAGAGAGTGGAGGGAAGGGGAGGAGCAAACATGGTAAGCCATTTTCGCCACTCTGAGTTGCTCAATCCACACACCTTCACACTTCACAGAGCCTTATCGCGCAATGGCGAAAACGATACAGCGTAATTTACCATCTTATCCTTTCCGATATCATATATCTCTTGTGAATGACCGGGATGGAAATGTCAATTCGTCTTGCAGAAATAATATCTTTTTTGAAGTAATATTCAAAATCGTCCCTCAAAGATGCATCGATCTCCATTTTGGTCCCAAAAAGATAAATATAATCAAAAGAGTCCTTGAAAGATATACCAGTTAATCACATTTATCCTTTCGTCAAATTCGTTGGTGACTTGGCTAACGATTGCTGACTTGTCTCGTTAGCTTCCACGGTGGAATAGGCCAAGGTGTTATAAGTTGTTGCTGACTAGGATACTTTGAGAAAACAGTTCAAATCAGTCCCTTTTTGTTTCAAACCTAATCCTAATTTCCACGATAAATACGTCGCGTTCAGCATTCAAAATAGGGCCCTATGCCTGGGTAAGTGTTGAAATTGCTAGTTTGGGGCGACGATAGAGGCAGCAAATGGAGGTCGTGGTGGTGTGTCATTTCCGTCGAACGGCAATAATGGTTCGACCGCCTCAATTCGAATCAGGAGAAAAATCCATGAGGAATCATGTTTCTGTGGGTTGAAGGCTGCGATAAGAAAATCTGGCACAGCAGAGAACCCAGATAGACTATTCCGTGCATGCCCAAGGTACCGGATGAGTGTTGTGTAAGAAGTCAAAGGTGTTCCATGTTGGCTTTTGTTTTGGGGTTTTAGTTAATTTTTTGTCTTCTGATTTCTGAATCTGCAGAAGGACAGTCACTGCAATTACTTTAAGTGGGTTGACGATGATGAATATGAAAGGGTTGGCGAAGGTGGAATAAAGAAAGATTACGGGGTTGAGCTGCAGGTTGATGGTGACTATGATGAGTGGAGGTTGAAGGTGGCATAGAGACTGGGAAGCTTGGAAGCTGAAGTAAAAGCATTGAAAATGTTAATAGTTTTCCTGTTTGCTGTAGTTGTGGTTAATGTCATTGTTTGTTGTTTGTTATGTAGTTCCAAGTAAAACAAATTCTGGTGATATGTGAAGGTGTAATGAGATGAATCCCTTGAATGAGAATAGATGTTGCATTTGGTTTTTTAAGATTAAGACAACAGAATTGAATTCAAATGTTCCAAAGAATTCCAAATCACTGTTACAGTAGGACGTATAAAGGAATGAACATAATCAGTAGTGAAAGTACTATTAAACATTAACTTGTCATAGAAGGCTAGATGTCACATTGTCTGAAGGATAAAAACCACAGCAAAGTCATAAGATTTTACATGAGGAAACAAAATAAAAGGATATAGTACAACTTTCAATTACATAGATAACCAAAATGTAGATAATGGAAGTTCAATTGCCCTGTGCAAAAAACTAAAGTATTCTGACACAAAAACAAATTCAAACAGAATATATTTCAACACCAATCAAAGTCATTTATCAGTTTTTCTTGAGAGCTTGGAGCCTGGAGTAAGAACGAAGGTCATAAAGTTGGCCAACTTTTTAGCAGTGGCTGAACTAGTCCCCTTGATTGTCTCAGCAGATATAGCCACTGGTGGTGCTACAGTGGGCTTAGGAGAGGACTATACTCTGGCTTTCCCTTTAATGACTTTAACTTGGGTGGCCTAGCTATGACTTGTTCCTACATAAATTAATGGCAGATTTAGATTTAGATGTACATTATAAAAGAAATCACATGTGCTTAATAGTTGCCTAGTCATGATACAACCTGTTGTTTTTCTTGTGTTGGTGGTATGCTTTCAGATTGGCTAATGTCAATCACTGTTGGAGGCTGTGTTGGTGATGGACCTCTATCTGCTGGAGCTGGATTATCTTCAGCTGGGACAGAGTTTACTTCAGGGTCAGCATCATCTGCAGCAGGGGCAACTTTAGCTAGTTGCAGCTGCAACTGTTTGGCATGCTCCTCAGCTTCTGTAGCTTTCTTCTTTGCACAGCTTCTCTTGTTGTGTCCTATCTCACTACAATACATGCATCTGATAGGGTTATACTTCCTCTTCATCTTTGTCTTTGACCCAGTAGGTTGCTCCTCTTTGTCCCTTCTCCTTTTCTTGGTTGGTCTTCCTGGCTTGGCATTAAATGGTGGTGGGACGGGCGCTGGGTGTGGAGTTTTTTTCCACAGATCATGTCCCTTCACTGGGTTGACATTGAAGCAATAAGTCTTCCTGTACGAGTCCATCTTCAACCAGTCATGACAATAATCTCTAGGCCGTTTGTCATTCTTATCCTGAATGGCCAATATTGCATGCATACACAGCATCCCTTACAAAGACAAATCAATTATTATTTAAAGATCGTGCATGAAAGTAGATGACAATAACTAAGTGTTGAACTTGTTACCTGTGAGTTGCCAAAAGCGACAACTGCATGTGTGCTTTCCCAGGTCAACCACCATATTGGTTGGCCAGCCATGAATTTCATAGAGTTCTTCCTTTTTATCACCAGACCATTGTGGAGCCCAGTGGCTAGATAACATTGTCATTGCTTCAAGTCTACTCTGCTGAACAGGGAGGAGAATCCCTTGATAGTTATGTAGCTTCTTCCAATTGTCAACAATACTCTTCATGATGATTCTTCTTACTTCCTCAGCTAATGTCAAGATGGACTTGCTCCTGTCATGCTTGATTTTTTGCGTTGAAAGACTCGCAAGCATTGTTGCAGCAAATGTTATCGACCTTTGGCACTTCACTAAAATGCGCCTTTGTCCATGCATCCTTAGGCCATTTGTCGAGATATTCACAAGCTTTTATATTGATCAGCTTCACTCTATTCATGTTTCGATTGAATTCAGTTGTTGTCCTCGACCGAGCACATTCCCAAACCAAATCTTTCAGTTCAGTGCTTGACCACTATTTCGAGAAGTTGCGCCACAAATGCCAGACGCAGAATCTATGGTGTACCCTAGGAAACACTTCCTAAACAGCCGGTATTAAACCTTGCAAGTAAACAAAGTCACGAAAAGATGTTCAATCAATATAGTCCCTCAGATATATTCATTAAATCAATTAGGTCCCTCAATGTTATATAGTAAATCAAATTAATCCTAATAGCAATCTCACCTTATGCATGTCTGAAATGAAGCACAATTTGTTCTCCCTGTAGTCTCCAAGGTCGTTGTGCAATAACTCAAGAAACCACTTCCAATTGTCTTTGTTTTCGACACTCACAATGGCATAAGCAATCATCAATATGTGATTGTTAGCATCCTGTCCAGATGCTGTTAAAATTTGACCCCCATGTAGTGTCTTTAGAAATGCTCCATCAAGGCCAATTAAGGGTCTGCAACCTGCCTTAAGCCCCCTCTTGCAGGCATCAAGACAAACATAGAAACGATCAAACAGGAGAGGATTCTGAGGCATGGGGATAACAGACACTTGAACTGTGGAGCCTGGGTTACTAGTCAACAACTCATTGCCATAGTCCCACACCAACCCATATTAAGCTATCTCATCACCCTCAACTATTTTCCTAGCAGCTTTCAAAGCTCTTGTAATGCATGTGCTATTGAGATAGACGTTGCACTTTCTCACAAACTAGTCATAAACCTCTCGATGCTTTATGGTAGGGTGTTTTTTAAGCTTGGGTACTAGCTTACTAAGGGTCCAGGTTTGGGTTGTAGCTCTGTTTTTCCTCCTTCTTGGACAAGTGTGGTTATCTACTAGAGTCTTAATTTGCCAAGATCCATCTTGTTTATTACACGCACAGTAAACTACCCATGGACAATCTTTAGACTTGCAAACAGCTCTAACTCTAATCTTGTCATTTTTCGAAAACAATATATTTCTATTCCACTGTATTGTATAGTCCCTTGTTGCTTGCATGAATTCAGACTTGGATTTAAATACCATACTAACCTCAA
The DNA here is from genome assembly GCF_014773155.1 of Arachis stenosperma. NCBI lineage: Eukaryota > Viridiplantae > Streptophyta > Magnoliopsida > Fabales > Fabaceae > Arachis > Arachis stenosperma. The sequence goes on from NC_080377.1 coordinate 126,315,834, forward strand.
ATTTCAACAGCCCAAACTTTGTCTTCTGATTGAACTGAGGGTATACAGCTGGTGATTCTTCATCAGACTCCAACACTTGATCAGAATCCTCTGAGTGCCAGGAGTCAGCATCTGAGGCACCATCACTGTCATCTAAATCTGCTAACAAATATTTCAAAACATAAGCTACCCTAACATTTGCAAAATACGTCAAAAAAAGTAACCCTAAGAAAATTAACATACCAGACTCAGAGCTTTGTTCATCTTCAGAACCCTCATAGTTGGAATCATCAGTTTCTATTTCCTTATCACCTAATCTTTTCTTAGGGGGCTTGTGCTTGTCTTTGACTTTAGATCTGATGTCCCCTTTTCTACTACTTTTTTTACTACCAGAGTCACTGTCACTGTCACTGCTATAGAGGTTGTCTCCTACAACCTTTGGAGGCCTATACAGTTCATCTTCAGTACTCTCATAAGAGTCATGAGAGTTGCTATCATCTTCATGGAGGGGAGCTTCTTTCACTTATCTTCCAGATCTCGTGACTCTGCACCCACTGCTATTATCCTTATCCCCTTGTGATGATGCATTTGATTGAGGTGGGACTGATTTGGCCTGATGACTGGTCTTCTTGGCCTGAGGAACAGGCTTCATGGGCTGAGATGTTGTCTTCCTGGGCTGATAGACTGGTTTAGTGGGCTCAGAGTTGGGCTTCATTGTTGGTTTGTTGGGCTCGAAAATGGGCTTCATTGTTGGTTTGTTGGGTTGTGACTTGGGCTGTAAGGTTATTTTGTTGGGGTTAGAGGTTTGCTTCTTGGACTCAGGAACCATTGCTGTGGGTTTCTTCACATGTTGGGAACTGCACTTGTTAGCTTCCATAGGCTTCCTCTGTTTCAAACTTTCTGCTTCCACATTCACTACTTCCTCCTCCAAGATGTCTACTATACAAGGCTGAGATATACAATTCTTCAGGTAGATATTGATTAGATTGTGATTTCTCCTACAACCCTTGCACATGGCAACCAAGTCTCTGTCTGTGACTAACCTTCTCAACCCGGATGAAAGGGGAACTCCAGGATCTTTCCACCAACAGTTTCCAGCTTCAATGTAACCCAACTCCTTATAGTAACCCCTTACAAAGAAGACGTCAAGTGTGTCTCCTTCAAGCCCCATCAACACCTCTGTATTATCAGCTTCATATACAGTATCTCCTTCCAGATTTTTTTTAAATAATCCACCATGGTGAAACACAAAAGTCATTGGAGGACCTTCCATCTACAATAACAAAAAACAAATTCTTTCAGTCCACATAGATTGCCACTACCTATTCTCAATGATAACATAACAAACCCTAACCCCAAAACAAACATGCAACAACGAAACAAAACCATCATTAAAATGAAAGACCCATAACTAAATATCATCACAACGGCAGTCAAAGCAATGCAGTTTGACACACTCAAAATCTTCAACAATAATCACACAAACCCTTACCCTGCTCAAACCCCTACCCGAAGTCACACAAAGACATACAGAATGCCACCCCTAAGTCATCAGGCCACAAACTGACTCAAAAAACATGAGAAAACTATTATTCTTACCTCTAACCGTCTCAGTTGCTTCTTCCACAATCAATGTTGCTAACAGAGCCGACGACCTCTATTCTCAGTAGCAATACCTACTATGCTTTGATTGTCAACCAACAATGCCAAACGTGGATGGTGACATTCGAATGAATGGTGAAATGGTTAGGGCATGGCTTGAGGGAGACGAAAGATTTTGGAGCCAAACATGGAGATACTTGTTATAGAATGGAGTGATACTCTGCAACGTAACGTTTTGATTCCACGCTGCCAACAAAACGACGCCGAATCATGACTATCAAGGCCTAACTCAAAACGGCGTCGTTTTCCTTGCATGCCACCGTGGCAGTTAATGCCACACGTCAGCAACTGTTAGCCAGGTCACCAAGAGAATCGACGGAAGGACGATACTGATTAGGTCGGGTATCTTTCAAGGACTCTTTTGATTAAGTTTATCTTTCGGGGACCAAAATGGAGATCAAGGTATCTTTTAGGGACGATTTTGAGTATTAACTCTATCTTTCTTATATGTAAATTCTAAACATTATTTTATTTTACTTTAATTTTTTTTATATTTGATACCCGCATTCATAAAGTTCAATTCATGCACAATGGTTAAATGTGTTGTGATAAGGATCAACTTAGATGATCATTCCCAAGAGTGAATGAATTTAATGAAAATTGAAAAGAAATGACTATTTGTATATATAAATAGAGAAAATATCAATTTGAAATAAACTTCTAGCAATAATAAATATTCTTTTTTTTTCTATGATATAAAATTCTCTCTTTTTTTTATTTCTCTTCCTGGGTTTTTAAATGATAATATACTAGTATATATATAAATTACTTCTATTATTATAATGAGATAATTATATTAGTGAATATTAATATTAGGACCTTCTATTTACACTTATTTATTTTATATTTATTATATCTTTTCATTTATTTATTTTACAACACGTTATCAGCATGAGACTCTGATCAAATTTTAGAAAGACTCAAGTAACAAATTTTTATTATGTCGAAACTCTCTTATCTTGAATTTAATGCTCTTGATATATCTAGAAGCAACTATTTATCATGGATACTGGATGTTGAAATCCATCTTGATTCAATGGATCTTGGAGATACCATTAAGGCTGAAAATAATGTATCGCAGAAGGATAAAGTCTAAGCCATGATCTTCCTGTGTCGTCATCTTAACAAATGATTGAAAAAAGAATATCTCACATTAAAAGATCCTGTAGATCTGTGGAAAGACCTTGAAGAAAGGTATAATCATCAAAAGACAGTGATACTTCCTCAAGCCTGATATGAATGGACGCACTTGCGTCTACAGGATTTTAAATTCATAAATGAATATAATTAAGCAATGTTTCGAATCACCTCACGAATGAAATTATGTGGGAAAAAGATAACTGATAATGATATGTTAGAGAAAACTTTCTCGACCTTCCATGCCTCGAATATGCTCCTGCAGTAGCAGTATCGAGAAAAAGGATTTAAAAAATATTCTGAGCTAATTTCTTACCTTCTTGTTGCTGAACACAACAATGAGTTGATCTTAAAAAATCATGAAGCACGCTCAGTTGGCGCCGCACTATTTTCTAAAGCAAATGCGGCAAATCATAAACCCTAAAAGAGGTCAATGGCAAGGTTTTGGTAAAAAAAATTATGGAAGGAAGAGGAATTATGTTCACAAGAATAGATCTCACCAAAAGTGGGATAAAAAAAGAAACAATGGGCAAAATAAATCAATAAAGGATAAGTGTTTTTGTTGTGGTAAAAAGGGTCATTGGTCACGTACATGTCGTACCCCAAGGCAACTAGTCGATCTTTATCAAGCATCTTTGAAAAAAGATAATAAAGGAAAAGAAACAAATTTTGTTTCAAATGATGTTGAAAACTACACCACCCATTGTGATGTATTTGATTTTTTTTTTAGGATCCTGAAGGAAATATTGGTCATTTGATCAATGATGGAATAATTTAATATGTGAGATTGTTAAGTATTCATGTAAATAAATAATGTAAGAAACTTCTTGTTAAGTTTTATTTTTTATGAATTTCAAGTGTGATGTATATGAATAATGTTTGAAAAATATTTATGTTTATGAATTTTAAAATTATTGAATGTGCCAAGATAATAACAATAATAATAATAAAATTTTTGTATATGATATTATGTACAGTACTTCTTAGAAAAATGATTTCAATTAAAAAAATAATTTTACTGTACATATACTTTTACTCATTTTATTATTATTATTTGTCTCTAAAGAAAATGACAAGGACATATAATGAAGATGTTTGCCCTGTGAATAGTGCGAGTTCGCACACCATTCTCAAATGTAATATATATTTTACTCATATTGTGCCAAGAGAAGAATATGTTAATACTATTTTTGGCTCAGGCAATATGATAGAAGGCTCTGGAAGAGCTATAATTTTGTTTCATAGAGGAGCAAAATTCATAATAAATAATGCACTATTATCTACTACGTCTCTAAGAAATTTATTGAGTTTCAAAGATATTCTCTGAAATGGATATCATATTGAAACAATGAATGAGGAAAATCATGAGTATTTATGTATCACAACTCATGATTCAAATAAAAAGGTTATATTAGAAAAGTTACCCTCACTCTCATCTGGGTTATATTATACCAAGATTAGTGCAATTGAATCAAATGTCAGTGTAAACCAAAAGTTTACTATCCCAAATGAATTCATAACTTAGCATGATCGATTGGGTCATTCGAGAACAACCATGATGCGGATAATTATTGAAAACTCCCATGGACATTCACTAAAGAACTAGAAGATTCTTAAATCTAGTGAATTTTGTTGTGCTGTGCATGTTCTCAGAAAAAGTTAATTTTAAGGCCATCACCAGTAAAGATTGGATTTAAGTCCTCTGAATTCCTAGAAAGGATTCAAGACGATATATGTGGACCTATTCATCTACCATATGGATCTTTTAGATATTTTATGGTCCTAATAGACGCATCTTCGAGATGGTCATATGTTTGCTTATTGTCTTCTCGTAATCTGGCATTTGTGAGATTACTTGCTCAAATTATTCGATTAAAAACACAATTTTCAGAAATTCCAATCAAAGTAATTCGCCTTGATAATGCTGGTGAATTTACTTCCCAAATCTTTGATGCTTATTGTATGGCTAATGGAATAAGTGTTGAACATCCAGTAGCTCATGTTCATACACAAAATGGGTTAGCAGAATCACTTATTAAACACCTCCAATTAATTTCTAGACCCTTATTTATGAGAATAAATCTCCTAACCTCGGCTTGGGGGCATGCTTTTTTACATGCCACGGTACTTATTCATTTGAGGCCAACAAGTTACCATCAGTTCTCTCCTATGCAACTAGCTTTTCGCTAGAAGCCAAATATTTTCCATTTAAGAATATTCGGGTGTGCGATATATGTTTCCATTGCACCACCTTATCGCACCAAAATGGGACTCCAAAGAAAATTGGGGATATATGTTGGATATGATTCTCCCTCTATACTGAGATATCTTGAGATATAAACTGGAGGTGTATTTAAAGCCAGATTTGCAGATTGTCATTTTGATGAATCAAAATTTTGATCATTAAAGGGGAGAATAAGCTTCCTGAAAGGGAACTTAACTAGAATGCATCATACTTGATGCATCTAGATTCTCGATCAGGGCAATATGAACTAGAAGTTCAAAAGATTATACATTTGTAAAGAATAGCAAATAAATTGCCTGATGCATTTTCTAATACAAAGAGGATAACCAAATCTTATATATCAGTGGAAAATGTCCCAATTCGAATTAATGTCCTAGTTGGACAAGTGGCCACTGAAACAAATTCACGCCAAAAGCGTGGTAGACCTGTCGGTTCCAAAGACAAAAATTATTGAAAATGAAAAGAGGCAAATACTATTCCTGTTGAAAAATACATAGTAAAGACACCTGCAGTTATCCAAAATTCTGATATAGTTTTAACGCCAGAAGACGTTCAGGTACCTGAAAATTATGAAAATAACGAGATATCGATAAATTAAGCCTTTACAGAGAGAAATGGAACCAAATTAAGACAATTATCAATGAAATATTTGCATATAATGTGGCATTAAATATCATGCATGAAAGTAAGGATCTTGAGCTAAGAACAGTCAAAGAATGTCAACAAAAGAATGATTGGCCAAAATGGGAAGAAGCCATGAAGGCTGAGTTAGACTCAGTTGCAAAATGCGAAGTCTTTGGACCTGTAGTCCGTACACCAGAAGATGTAAAACCTATTGAATATAGGTGGGTATTTGTGAGAAAACAAAATGAGAAAAATGAGGTTGTAGGCTACAAAGCTCAACTTGTAGCACAAGATTTTTCACAAAGGCTCGGAATAGATTATGAAGAAACATATTCCCCTATAGTGGATGCAATAACATTGTGTTATTTGGTCAGTTTATCCACATATCATAAATTACATATGCATTTAATGGATGTGGTAACAACCTACTTATATGGCTCATTAGATCGTGATATATATATATCCTGAAGGACTAAAGATGTCTAAACCATCCAATGAATATTCGCAAGGGTTATACTCAGTTAAATTGCAAAGATCTTTATATGATCTAAAGCAATTTGGATGAATGTGGTATAATCGTCTTACTAAGTATCTGGCCAAAAAAAAGATTTAAGAATGATGATATTTTTCCATATGTTTTCATAAAGAAATCTGCATCTGGATTCATTATAATTGCTGTGTACGTTGATGATTTAAATTGGAACTCCTAAAGAGATTCCAACAATTATAGAAACTCTAAAAGAAGAGTTTGAGATGAAAGATCTTGGAAAAATTAATTTTTGTCTCGGCCTGTAGATCAAGCATAAAAAAATGGGATCTTTATTCATCAAACAACATACACAGAAAAGATCTTGAAGAGATTTTATATGGATAAGTCTCATCCATTAAGTACCCCAATGATCGTAAGATCTTTAGATGTGGAAAAGGATCAATTTCGTCCTAAGGAAGAAAATGAAGATATCATTGGTCCTGAAGTACTATATCTTAGTGCCATTGGAGCGCTAATGTATCTTGCTAATAATACACGACCCGATATATCATTTGTTGTGAATTTACTAGCAAGATATAGTTCCTCTCTAACCAAAAGATATTGGAATGGAATCAAACAAATTAAATCTTTCGATATCTTCATGGAACGATTGATATGGGATTTTTTATCCCTATGGATCCAAGTCACAACTAGTTGGCTATGTAGATGCAGGATACTTGTCTGATCCACACAAAGGGAGATCTCAAACAAGATACATGTTCACATATGGTGGTACAACTAGGGGTGTTCAAACGAATCGGACCGAACAAAACCGGCCAACCAAACCGCAAAAAACCGAGAACCGAATAAACAAAAAACTGAAAAAAATCGAAAAAAAATATATTTTGCTGTTTTTTATGCGGTTCGGTTTGGTTTTCAGTTTTGATACTGAAAACCCTAACCGAATCGAACCGAACCGGTCAACTAAAAACCATAAAAGAAAACCATTCCCCCCAACCCATTAGATAACCTAACATGACCTAACTCACTAACTAAGTAACTCCTATTCTCCTAACCTAGCGCAGCCAAGAAACCCTATTACCCCACCCCTCCCAGCCCCTCCCAGCAGCGCCTCCTAGCTCCGCCTCCCAGCCCCTCCCACTCCCAGTCCCGCGAACCAACGCCTTCCAGTCCCATGAACCAGCGCCTCGCAGCAACGCCTTCCAGCCGCGCCTTGCAGCAACACCTCCCAGCAGCGCTGAACCAGCCACCCAACAAAGCTGGACCAGCCCTTCCCAGCACCTCCCAACATTGAACACTAGATATGGAGGATCCAACTCATCCAAGTTAGGTATTAATTTGAATTATTTCTGTTTCATGTAATAATTTTATTTTGTTTGAATAATTTTTGTTCTTTGTTCAGTATCATTTTGTTTGAATTTATGCTTTTGTTTGAATAATTTCTGTTCTATGTTTAGTGTATTTTTGTTTGAATTTCTGGTAATTGTTAATAATTTTATTTTATTTGAATTTCTGCTTCTGGTTGAATAATTTCTGTTCTATGTTCATTGTTCAGTGTATTGTTGTTCATTGTATAATATATTTGTTGTTAATTTACTAAAATTGCTTCTAATTGTTGTTCTGTTGTTCATTATTCAATGTTCAATATCAAAGGATGTCTTTAACAATTAACATAAAAAGCTTTTCCATTTTTTGCATATGGTAGTTGTTTAAAGTTTTTTGAAAATATAATCCACTTAAGAATCAATTTTACATGCTTTCATCTTCAAATTATATTAAACTTGCATAGGGTTTAAATTTAAATTTTACTCTTATCAATAATGTGATAAGAACAAAGGGTAGTTTTTTTATGGTGAATAATAACAAAGAAAAGTTATTGTCATCACTCACAACATTGCATAAAATTGATGCACAAGTTTATATAAAAAAGTAATAATACTGTGATTTAGGTGTTCTTTGATCCAAACTCATAATGCATAATTATAAGAACAAATAAGTACTTGATATAGATTAGACAATTATTGAACACAACAAAACATCCATCCATCCTGTTCTAGTTTCAAAGATATTGCAACAATAATACATGAATTAAGTAATTTGTTTTATTGTTTTACTTGTTATTGGTTCATTGATTTCATTGTTGTTGGTTGTTTTTTTATTGCTGGTTCAGTTTATTGTTTTATTTGTTTTTCATTGTTTAGGAAAATTTATTGTTTTATTATTTTACTTGTTATTGATTCATTGATTTCATTGTCGCTGGATGTTGTTTTATTGTTGGTTCAGAGTTCAATGTTTTATTTGTTGTTCATTCTTCAGGAAAATTGCTTCTGATTGGTGGTTCACTAGTTTAGTGGGTTTCACTCTATGCATCAATTCTATACCACATATTTTTTCTGCTCCAATGAAAAGGCACCTCACTGACTCACTCAACCAGTCAACTGTGATAAAATTCTTATTTAATTAGTTTATTTTACAATTAAATAAAGATCTCTATTTTGAAACTTTTAATGAAGTTATATATTAGAGATACACTTGACTCATAGGTCGCTAATTAAATTTGTGTGGATATCATTGTATTCTGGAAGAGAAGAAGAAAATAAAGTGTATATCGTTAACTTTCAAAGGGGAGAGGGTGGGCTTATATAATATTTCCTAACACGAATTATATATTGTGTATATATGACTCCAAACCTCCAAAAATTAGGTACCACACCATTTCATCTTACACTTATTTTCTTTTTGACTCAATAATTGATTATTTGAATTCTTTTTGTCATTAAATTTTATTAGATCAAGATTTTGTTAGCTATTGTATATTTGTATTTGTGGATTTCAATGTTATGACTTTGTGAAATAGTATGGTAGTATTTTTTTAAATGATTCAAAAGACTGAAAAAATCGAACCAAACCGAACTGTAGTTTAATTAAACGATTGGATCGGGTGACTTTTCTCTCAAAAACCGAAATAAACCGCACCGTGAACACCCCTAGGTACAACTATATCATGGAAGTCCACGAAACAGACGATAGCAGCACCCTCCTCTAATCATGTTGAAATACTAGCGATACATGAAGCTAGTCGCGAGTGTTTTTGGCTCAGGAGTTTGATCCAATATATTCTGTCATCATGTGGACTGATTGATCATAAGATAGCTCTAACTGTCCTGTTTGAAGATAATACAGCATGCATTGCTCAACTTAAAGGTGGATACATCAAAGATGATAGAATAAAATATATTTCTCCCAAATTCTTCTTCACTCATGATCTTCAAAATCAAGGGACAATTGATGTCCAACAGATCCACTCAAGTGATAATCTGGCAGATTTATTTACAAAGTCACTCCCAAAATCTTCCTTTGAAAAATTAGTACATCATATTAGAATGCACCGATTTTGATATATTAAATAATGTCGACGAAAGGGGAGACTGTACTCTTTTTTTCTTGGTTAGGTTTTTTCCCATTGAGCTTTTCTTGAGAAGGTTTTTAATGAGGCAGTCCCCATCACAAAGCATATTGTACTATTTTTCCTTCACTAAAATTTTTTTTTTCAATGGATTTTTCTTTAGTAAGGTTTTAATGAGGCATAATCCTAAATGGACATCCGAAGGGAGTGTTGTGATAAGGATCAACGTGGATGTCCATTTTCAAGAGAGAATAAATTTAATGAAAGTTAAAAAAATATGACCATTTGTATGTATAAATAGAGGAAGTATCAATCTGAAACAAACATACAGTAATAACAAATATTCTCTTCTCTTTCTCTACGATATAAAACTCTCCCCTTTTTCCTATTTCCCTTAATCTCCGCACACAAAGAAGCACAAATTCTTTAATGATCAGTTATGGAAAGAGGGCTATAAATAACAGGAAGCAGTACAGCACAGGGGTTGGAACTTTTCTCCAGAAATACACTCAAGCACACTCACATCCCTAGCGAATTTCTGAGTCTGCATTCGAGTTCGATTTCTGTAGGATTCCTTCCATTATCTTTACTTTTCAATTTAACAATTTTCGCAAACTTTATCTTTCCTTGTTCAATTTATCTTAAAAGCATATTTTAATTTCATTGTCAAATTTACATTTCAGTACCTTTACTTTTCATGTCAAAAGTCCTTTGACCCAGTCAGAGGTATTTTTATTGCTTTATTTAAATTCAATGCAAGCTATTTCGATTTCAGTCAATTTTACTTTTTGAAATCTTTGTTCTTTTACACTTCTTCAGTCTTTTACACATTTTGAACTCATTTTCCTTTTATTGCTCGTCTAATTCGAGGATATTTGATGCACTTATAGAAAATCTGGTACTTGCAAAAGAGGAGTGAGTTTCGCTCCCAGACCATTAGAATCGAACCACCATCAATTTGCTAAAATATTTGGCAATGGCTTGGGAATTGTTAACTTCCTTTCGAAAAGTTTCTCTGGTCCATATCCCAAGGATATAGAATGAAATTGCTAATGAGTTGGCCCAAATTGCTTTGAGGTACAGGATAGGCCCAAAAACAATAAGAAAGTTAGCAAATATCAGCCAAATATTAGTGCCTGTGGATGAAAGAGAGGCTCTATGTATGGATGATTGGGAAGATGATGATTGAAAAAAACCAATTACTGAGTATTTAAAGTATGATGGGCATGTTCTTCTGTTAAATCAACTTTTTGGGTCTCAATTGAAATTGGATGAGCTACCTGAAGAGGTTCAGCAGATGCAATAGTTTGAATTGATGAATGAGATGCTTGCTGCCCTGAATCTTGTTGATCTTGTTGAGATGGTTGGTTAGGCACAAGAGAGGAAGTGATTGATTGAGCAGCAGTGACAGGCTGAAATACAGCATACATTAGTCGAGGTTTACTTCGACTGAATTAATTTATTCGAAGATAATATAATGTTACTAGAACAGATCTTTTTCTTCAAATCAGCTGAGAGCTCGGGTCCGAATCAATTTCATCATCCGACTTCGAGGATGCGGCAATGCAAGAAGATTTTGGATGGAAATATATAGATAGATAAAATTTAGACTTCATTCTAATTTTATTCATAAATTTAAAATTTTCTATTTGAGTTCTATTGGCATTTTAAATTTTTCAATCTGATTCATAAAAAATAAATTTATTTTAATCAAACATAATATTTAGTTATTTCATATTTTTCATAATATCAAGTATTATTTATATATGATTAGCAAATTGAATTACTACTTTAGTGATACCAAATATTTGTGTAAAAAACAAAAAATTAGGTTTAAATCTTTATTCATTCATTAAATATTAAAAGTGTAAATTAGATGGATAAAATTGTTTCGGCACCCAAACCATGCTCTATTAACTGCAGAGCAGGTTGTCAACTCACTTCGATCGGATTAGAGCATATTGGATACTCATAGATGCATGTTGTGCTAGTCATACACATATCAATAAAAAATATTTAAATTATTAATGAATCACAGTTTTATATATTTTTTATTGAAATTTTTTATACTTATTGTTTTGTCGATTTTTAGCAAATCGATAGTGGTTTGATTCTAATGGTTTGAGAACGAAACTCACTCCTCTTTTGCAAGTACTAGTTTTTCTATAAATGCATCAAAGGTATTCGAATTAAACGAGCATTAAAAGAGAAATTAGTTCAAAAGGTGCAAAAGACTGAAGAAGTGTAAAAGATCAAAGATTTCGAAAAGTAAAACTGATTGAAATCGAAATAGTTTGTATTGAATTTAAATAAAGCAATAAAAATGCCTCCGATTGAGTCAAGTGACTTTTGACATGAAAAGTAAAGGTACTGAAATATAAATTTGATAATGAAATTAAAATATGCTTTTAAGATAAATTGAACAAGAAAAGATAAAATTTGCAGAAATTGTTAAATTGAAAAGTAAAGATAATGGAAGGAATCCAACAGAAATTGAACTTGAATGCAGACTCAGAAATTCACTGGGAATGTGAGTGTGCCTGAGTGTATTTCTGGATAAAAGTTCCAACCCCTGTGTCCTACTACTTCCTATTATTTATAGCCTTCTTTCCATAACTGATAATTAAATAATTCGTGCCCCTTTGTGTGCGGAGATTAAGGTAACTGCTCCCGCCCTTTTGATCAAACATGGGACAATTACTGAATCTCTTCTAATTTGATAATCTTCTATCTTTCTTATCTGGAAAACTCGTTCGAATCACCATGTTGATCGAACATATGCTGAACAACTCCCTACTCGATGCTTTCAGCACATGGCCCTCGTTCTCTGCTCCACTTCAAGGCCTTACTAACATTTTGAATTACTTCAGTCTTTGAATACAATTCATTTGTAGCCAACAAATTTCCCCCTAGGATTAATGTGTTTAGTTTTCGAAACTACGCCTTAGAAGACCAAACACTTAATCTTATCCTTCGAACATAGTTTAACGGAAAATTACCTTTTAATTTGGCCATTAATGCCATTAACTCTCTCCAACGATTTGACTCGTTTGACACGTTTTCCATGATTTACACTCTCTCTCCACCACTTCGCCTTCTTCACAAAGTTATCTCCTTTCTCTTTGAATTCTTTCTGCAATAACAGTTAAGCAAGAAAAATCCTCTTTAAATTCAAACCTCTCATCATTGCTTAACTTTCTCGAATCTCCATTCTCTCAACATCTCTTACATTTCTCCTTCTTGTGTAGCCTTTATTTTCCATCCTTTGTTTTTCTTTAGCTCATCAATGGCTGCTTCTTCATCTCACGTTGCTACTCAAGACAAAGGTAAATGTCCTATAGTGCAACCACCGGCTCTTCCGACCTTACACATACTGAACCAGGTTAATGATGAGGTCATTGATGACCCACAACTCTAATTTGATGATTCCAGAATTCTTATCCCCTTCACTGTAGGTGATGACACCCATTGGTTTGTTGGTCCCATTGAGAGTTTAGAAAGGGCGAACAAGCGACTCCCTTACTTCTCCAATGTTCAAGGGGAAGACTTGTTGATTGGTCAGGACCTCGACATCTCATTTTCTACCAATCCCCAAAAATCCTTCAAGAATAATCCTAAAATCGCCCCTCGTGGAATTGATTTTACGGCCTGGCATGAGTGCCTTGCACCAACAAAGAACGCTGCTTGGGGGGATCTTGGGATTCAAGATCTTCTACGACTTTCTCACTTTACCCCCTTCAACACATCCTTGGATGATTGGGGCCGTAACTCATTTATGGAATAGGACTACCAACGATTTCTACCTTCCTTGTGGGATGATTGGTATGTCACTCCTCGATGTAGCTGCCATCATAGGGCTCCCAATTAGCCTTCCAGATTTTACTTTTGATATGCGGCCTGAGCGATAGTACAACATAGCCTCTATGACCTCTAACAGCGAGTTCATTTCTCATCATATGGGTGCAAAAAATGACCCTATAATAGATAATAAACATGTGGCCTTTTTGTTTTATTGGTTAAATGCAATAATTTTCTGCTCTAAAAGTGTTCAAATAAAGAAGCTTTTCTACCCCCTTGTTGCCCTCCTCCATAAAGGAAACACCTTTAACTTGGTCAAGTTACTTCTAGGGCACATTTTCGAAAAACCTGGCTAGTTTGTCAACTGTCTTTGAAACAATTATTTGATTAGCACGGGAGGTCCTCTCTGGCTTTTCCAATTCTAACTAAATGCCATTTTCGAAAAACACATGATAAAGCCTAGAGGTGGCGTTTCAGACAAACAGCATATTGAGGGCTTTCGATTGGCTAATTTCAAACCAAATTTTCCAGAAGCTCAATCAGATGAAGATCAATTTTGGGCTATTTTTTCTCTTTTCCACTCTTGTAAAAATTTTCATAATGAGGACCTCAATTTCACTCCTTTTCTGTGTTAAAATTGTGGTCCTGTCTGACTCAAATGTCTCCTCTTCCTTAATGACACTGAAGAGAGCGAACTTATCAACAGGACTTGGGCAAGCCTATTGGCTGTACAAGTGATCCCAATAGGGCTACCTCTGTACAAAAAGGAACGTTTCAAAGCCACTCTATATTCTTCTTACTATACAGCCAGACAACTAGACTTCTCCCAGACTATCCCAACTCTATTCCCCAAGAACAATAAACTCTTTTGCCATATCACTTTGGCTTCGAAGAAAAAATTCGATGTTTGTCTCTTGAAGAATCAATAACGAAGAGAGAGCTACAATCATCTTATTTATAATCGTAGTTCATTCATTACAAAATCCTGCTTCAATTGGTGGGCTACGTTTTATTCTAAATATAACCGTAGCTTAGAAAAGATCAAAAGTTCTATTACCCGAACGGTTCTTGTTGCTTAAGATTCTCACAAGAGGCCTCTAAAAAGAAAGGCCGAAGCCACAGTTTCTTTAAGGCAACAACTAAAGAAAAGTCGACAAACTCCTTTAAGAATTTTCAGAAGGATATATATTTTATTTTTTATATTATTTTTTTTAACCCAAAATTCCTCGAAAACATTGCTTAAACTTCTTTTGATTTCGGTCTTTCGGTAATTACAGTTACAATCATCCAGCGAGAGCTCTTCTGATGATAATGATTTTGATCAATTAAGTTTAATTGGTCTTTCTTACATGTGTGTTAAAAAAAATACACATAATAAATTAATATTTTATTGGTTAATATTCATTTTAATTTGGTTTTTGTGAGTAATTAACTTATTCAGGTCTGTAATGTTTGAAAGTATGTTTGACTTGTTTAAACTTCCAAAATTAAAAGTTAAAACGACATATCACGGCATCAAGCACAATAGCACATATTTGCAAGGAGATAAGGGCCAACGCAGAAAAATATGTATCTGATCTTGACAGCAATGTATGTGGGTGGGAGCTTAATTGATTTTACAAAGGATCGATAACTATGCGCGGTGTTCCTAATTTTTACTGAGTACTGTCTGCCTTTGGATGATGAGGTGCGTGGATGGGTCCGAAATGTTCCGTCATAAATTAAAGACAACCCTCAAGAACAAAATGTATCTTTGGAGGGCATACATTATTTGTAAAATAAAATTATAGATTTTGTTAAGTAGAAAATGATTTTTGTGAATAATATAAATAATAGATTTTAGAATTTGTCTAATAAAATAAAAAAATATTCTATTCTCAAATTATTTTCTAAACTCTAATATTATGATAACTATTTGTACACTTAATGAATTGAACATCTACCTATTATTAACTGTTTATGAATAAACCGAATAAAAAAAATAATCATCTAATTAAAAATAATGAACATAATCATCTGTATACCTATTAAATTATAATTAAACATCCGACATATCCATTATTCATATAATATTTTTGGTGACTATCCATTATATTCATATTATTTAATATTCTTAGTGAGAAAAATTATAGATTACTAATTAGTTACCCCACGAATTTTCCTAGCTACTCCATTTCCTTTCAAGTTTCAGATTCTTCAAATAAACATTCATTATTATTATATATCAATCAACGCTAGCTTCTGTTCTCTTTGAATCAAATTATTAAAAAAATTAGAGTAGTCTATCCCATTGAGTTTCTTACACCGATACACATGCATGTAGATTGTAGACGGATTAGTCATCTAACTTGGCTACATATTCTGTGTCATGCCGTAGACAGTATTTTCGTCAAATTATTTATTCTAAAAATTTAAGTTAAATTTTTTTTTTATTTGTCTTATACTATTTATTTAGTATTTTAGATTTATTAAAAATTTAAACTAATTAAAAGAAGTTACATAAATAATTATATACTCTCTAACACGTATATCATTTTCTCTTTCTCCAATTCATCAAATATTTCAAGGCAAGGAGCGAGCATGCATGCATATATATATGCAAGAGAATATATAATTGCTGAGGTTTGTCATACTTATGGGGGGCCGGGTTAATCACCACCAGCATTAACCCTGAACCTATGGATCTGATCTTCCTCGTACCATGCACATGATGATCATGTGAGTAGCCCCGCATGAATAGTTACTTAATTAAATCATGAGTTACATGGGTTGTAGTACACCACCACGTTCATACTTTTAGTAACAACTATACAATGCCATAAAGTTAACTACTACTAATAATCACATGGAGTTTGAAATTAATTCTTCATAGTATATAAAATTGTATGTGTGATGTGTCAGAAAAATGGAAAGGGGACGGTGCCGACACAAGATGATGATGCATGACTACTCTCCTTCAATTCGATTAGTTTCGACATTATCATCAATTATGGATTCTATGCTGTCCATGATGCGACTGCATGCCCTGCCATATTAAGCTGCATTAATGCAAACTCTCCTAAGAAAGTACAACGCTTATTATTTTTCATGTGTGATAGAGAAGTGTATAACAAGAACCTGTGAGGAGAGATATATTTTACATTGATATGGAACATAAAAATAGGAAGCACCGATTTGTTTGTATTATTTTTTTTTAAACAAACAATTACAAATTGGACGGTCTGATTTATAATTTCGAAAATAAAAAAATTTATTGTTAAAATTGGATCATCCGATTTTTATTTTAAAAAATTAAAAAAATAAAAAATACAAATCGGACCTTTTGATTTGTAGTTTATTTTTTTCTTTAAATAATTCGGACTCTTCCATTTATAGTTTATTTTTTTCTTTAAACAAATCGGACCGTCTGATTTAAATAAAACACCATATAAAAAAACACATAATCTTCCAATAACAATGTATTACACATATATTTAGTCAATGTAAAAAAAATTAGCCAAAGTACAATCTTTTGAATTAAGCTCGTTATTAAATGCGATTAGGGGTGAACGGAATTGAATCGGATATGATCAAAATTTGGATCCAATTCACCCCTAAATTATCGGATTGGATTAGATTTAATATCAACAATTTTTAAGTTTGGATCCAATTCGATTCGATCCGCACATATAAAATATAAAAATATCTGCAAAATATAAAAATATTTTTATTGAAAAAATATCAATAAAAATCTTTTTTTCATTCTTTTAAACATATTTACTCTTAAAACATTATTAAATATATTTTTCTTAAATAATAAAAATAAAATAATACAACATATATAATAATTATTAGTTGAAATAAAATATAAAAATAATATTTATTTATTTATTTATTTATTTTTGCAGATTCACGGATATGCGAATACCTACACGAAATCTGCAATTCGATCATATTAATGTGCGAATCTGATCTAATCCGATAGTGTTGTGGATCGGATCAATATTCGCCATTTTCGACTCGGATTCGAATAAATACCGCGAATATGCGGATTGGATCAAATCCATAAACACCCCTAAACGGGATCATCTGTTATTAGATTCAACATAAAAATAAAAACAATAATATATATAGCAACTAGGGCTATCAAACGGGTCAATCAGGCCATTTAAGTCCATACGGTCCGTTTAAGTCTATTTCATTCACAAGCCATAATTTTTCAATTCGAACCATTTATGATTATTAGTCTGATAGATTAAATGGATTGGCCGTTTATCTTTTTATTTTTTTAATATTTTTACAAAAAATATCATTTTAAAATCAAACAGTATTTTTTTAGTTAATGAGTTGGATCGAAAGAAATATTGGCTAAAAATACTATTTTTTTAAGAAAAAATGTTTAAAAAAAATAAATGAATCGTCCATTTAGTCCACGGACTTTTTCTTGATAATCGGACTCAACTCGAAAATTAAATAAACTTAATTTTAGAGACAATACCTACCTATTTAAATAAATAAATTGGTTGACCTGGTAGATTTAGCACATTACGGTCTAATAATAATCTTAAATTCTATATTGTTGCTTTCATCTTTCTTAAAAGAAAGATTTCTTTCGTAAAATCTTTTATTAGTGTTAGTTTAAAAAAAAAGTGATATCATATAATTATTTTTTTAAAAAATTTAAATTAAAAAGAGGAATTAACATAAATAATTATATCTTTAGAATGGTTTTTTAAATAAATTTTTTTTGGACTTGTTTGATTTTTTTTATATCATGTCATAAAATTATTTTTTTTTAAATTTAATCTAATAGAAAGAAACAACACAAATAAATATATGGATAATACGTGAAAATGAATAGAAAAAAGAGTTCCACTTAGGGTTACAGATGGTTTGAAAAAGAGATAAAACTATCCTTTTTGGCTTTTCCCTTTACTAAACAAACATAATACAAGTAATCATGCACACTATCGGTTGTTGAGGTTAAAAAACGAAAGTATAGCTTCAAAATGAGAAGTTATAAATCTGTTCTAATATTGGAAGTGGTACTAGTAGATATCATAGGAAAAAGAGGGAGAATGAAAAATTGGATGACTTGCGGTTGCTATATATATAAATCCCGAAGATTAACTAATATATATAAATCCACATACATCATTAATAATCTTGATGCTTGGCGGTTGCTATATATCTACGGAACTCAGATAGATACCACCTAATATAAAAGCATTGGCACAGCTATGAATGTCGATGAGAATTACATAAAATTTTGCAAATTTAGACAATAATTGAACTATACAGTATCTTTCACTGAAAGCAACTTGTATCTCTGGATTGACATTACAAGGTCCCTTTCCCTTGTTTGATAAGAAACACACTTTCTAATGTTACTTTATGGAAATGCCAAACTAATAAAGTGAATAATGTCGGCTGATAATAGATCCGATCCCCTAAGTAAACTGAACTTGTATGTGTAAAAGTTCCTTTATTTTAATTACCTTGCACTTCTAAAGGAAGTGAATTAAAAAAAGTTTTTGCTATCCTATATCTTTAGAATATAGGTTAAGTATACTATAAAAAAAAATAATATTAAAATATTTTTTTATAATATATTTAACCTATATCTTTAGGATATATAATAGTAAAATTTTAAAAAAAAGTTCAAAATATATAACTAATTTATGACTGATTTGAATAGCCTTAATTTCTTGTAATAAGTGAGCTTACAATGCATGGTTTAGAAAATTAATTATTAATAAATAAAATACGAATGATCGGCCCTTGTATTATTGTGTGTTAGCTAGGTTCATGCATGGATCTGATCATGATAATATCGCGATGAAATAAAGAAGAGGATCATGGTTGTCAAGTTGTCATTTTCTACTGAGGTCACTCCTCAATACCAACTAAAGCATACTAGGCCAACCCTTATTTATATTTCTCTAAATATATAAACAACACGTACCCCTCATAAGCTCACGTATTTGTCACATTCCTATTCCAAATTCCCACTTCAATAATACTATTAATCTCAAACGAACAAGTTTAATTTGCAATAATAATCTTAATAGTAATGTTTATTATTATTTTTCTAGCTAGCAAATTATATAAGCTATGTATGTAATAATAAGAAAAGCAGCAACAACGAACAGAAAAATGATAACTCACTAGTAGTATAGTAGTATAGTCGTAAAGTGTAAAATTTCTAGATAATAAGTAAATGATCATAGAAAGGAGCTAGTACAGAAAAGAAAAAAATAGAGAGAAAAGGGAGACAATGACGTAATTAAAGTGCATTAATTAGTGGGTTGGATCGTGGTTAGAAAGTTGTTCAACGTGTACACACACTATTTCAATCCCCACTACCAGAGCTACTTCTCTTTTTGAGTAAATCAAATAAATCCATCCACACTTCACCCTTAATTTGCTTACAAGCAAATAAATGCACTTCCCCGAATAGCTATATAATTCAATCAGAAAGTAACTAACTTAATTAAATTTTTTTGATAATATAACTTAAATAATAAATAATTTTATTAAAAATAATTTATAAATAAATTATTTTATATTTAAATTTTTAATTTAAAAATGTTTATTTTATAAAAAATATGATAAAAAAATAAAAATATTATAAAAGACATCTTTTTTTAATTTCTCTATAAATTCTTAAATAATTTTTTAAAAAATTACAATTTAATTTTAAAAATTACACTAAACAATAATACTACTACTTTTTATAAGTTAAAAGTAAAAAAAAAAATACTTCTAAATTTCCAAACGGACCCTAATTTGTCAACACGATTAATTAATTCACTAACCTATCGTATCATCATGCTTCCCTAGCTAGTAGCAGCAGTGCAGAATTTGTTCAAGCGAAAATATTTAGTATTCATCAATTATTAGAGGTTATCGTCGTTCAAAAATTATTATTATTATATATACACACACTAGAAAACTAGAAACAAGTTGAAAAAAGAAAAAACAAACAAATCAAGAAAGAAATTATGTATGATATTAAAACTACTACTACTATATATTGGTATACACTGTATATTTTAGAATGACGAGTCACATGGAGTAACTCTCTTATTCTCTGTGGCTTCAATATTTTCACATTCATTCATTATTCGCCGTGAATTTGTAATGATAACCAGAAAAAGAAAGAAATAATTGGTTGAAGAGAGAGAGATGCATGGCATGAGGATGGCGAATAGCGCAGAAAATCTCACATGACGGAGCAAGCTGACGTGTTATCTTCACAGAAATATTCATCGCAACGGCTCACGTAACACGGCCTGCCCCCACCGTAACTGTCATACACGGGCCTCTCGTAATACCCATCGTACCACGATGGCGGGCCCCCGTACCCCTGAAAGCACGGCCCACCGGGCCGACCTTCATAACATGGCCCACAACACATCCCAATTGGAACCACCGCCGGTGGTGGTGCCGGTGGACACACCGGAACGGGCTCACACGGAGGGGGAGGTGCTGGAGCCGGAGCCGGAGGTGGAGGAGGATCAGGAGCCGGAGGTGGAGGAGGATCAGGAGCCGGAGCTGGTGGAGGAGCAGGTGCAGGATCCGGCACGGGTACCGGCACCGGAACCGGAACCGGAACTGGAGCAGGAGCTGGTTCCGGAGCAGGCTCCGGAGGTGGTGGTGTTTCCTTGGGCTTCTCGGGTTCCTTGGGCTTGGGTGGTTCCTTGGGCTTCTCGGGGTCCTTAGGCTTCTCCGGTTGCTTAGGCTTCTCTGGATCCTTGGGCTTCTCCGGGGGCTTGGGTTTAGGCTTTTCGGGCTGAGGCTTGGGCTTAGGAGGTTCGACAATCTCAATGCTCTTGATGGTGCCACAGGCTTTGCAGCAGAGCTTATCCCTGAGCTTCTCGGGGTTGCAGCAAACTACAGTGATGGTGACGATGTTGTTCTTCTCGTCGTACACCTGGTCTCGAATTTCTCTTGTTCAAACGCCAAAGAAACAAATCAACTCAATTTGATATCTCAATAATGAATTAAATTTTCAAATTAAATTGCTCTTGAACGAGTAGGGAGAGGAGACTCACGAGGGAATTTGCAGAGAACCTTCTTGACCTTCTTGTAGCACTTGTTACACTCAAGATCAACCTTGAGTCTCATTATCGTCACCTGCATCATCAAATTCGATCAATTGAATTATATATATATATATACATGTCACAACTTAATTTTGAAGCAGTTTTTAATTTGCAGAATTGAAGTGAAAGTACCTTCTCTTCCATGGTTGGATTTGGTTTGAGGCACCGCAGAAATTGAAGTGAAAATACAGGGGGAGGGAGACCAAGAAAAACAGAAGGGAAAATCCGAAAATTAGAAGGATCGGATTGATCCGAGAATATACGAAAAAACAGAGGAAGAGAAAGATAGAAGAAAAGGGAAGGAGGGAGTAGAGGTGGGGACTATTTATATTGTAGTATAGTAAGAAGAGAAAAGGTAAAGTACAATATATATACAATGAGAGGGATACACGTAATGTTAGGAAGCACATTGAATTGAATGCTAAGTTAATTTTGGTTACATGGATTGGATGATGGTGGAAGGTGAAGACGACTAAAGAGGCAGCTGGAAGTAAGTGAAGTGGTGATACCGATAGTATATTGCTGACTCTCCAATTTACCACATCTCATGTGCTGTCTTCCTTCACACGCCTCCTTTCTTTATTTTGGACTACATGTCATGCACACCCCATTCTGTTCATTCTTTTCATCTCTGCGATGCCGCATCCCAATAAATACCCATTCAATTAATGTCCATGTAAATTAAATCAAGACTCAATTATAGAAAAATGCAATTGCCATCCAAAACATTTTTTTGAGAGTTTCTTGTAGTTAAGTCTCTAAAGTTGTGTAATTATTAACTTCACATATTATTTTAAGGTTCGAGTGTAATTTTAATTTGAGTTCTATCTAAATTTTAGAAAAGTTTTTATTGTAGTGACTGATGAGTCATGATCGATATATTATGATGTTATATGAATTTTTAATGATAAAATTAGAGTTTTATTAGGTAGACAATGATTTTTTTAAATAATATGAACAATAAATTCTAAAATTTATTTAATAAAATAAAAAATACTTTACTCTTAAATTATCTCCTAAACTCTACTATTAAAATAATCATTCACATATTTAATAAATTAAATATTTAACATATTTATTATTTATATTATTTAATATTTTTATTATTTACCTGTACTTTTCTAAAATTAACAGTGTTGGTTATTGAAACTGAGCTAATGAATCAATATATTTAAAGACTAAATCTCCTAATTATAACTTAATTTAAAGAAGTCATTTTTTTTAGACAAATATATGTTGAACCGTTTTCATATGTATGTGGGTTTTGTTTATAAGTTTAGGACTCTAGGGATACATATGCAATTACGATAATGTACGAAGGCATGCGTGCCGTACACGTGTCTCGGGATTAGTTTATCTTGATCAGATCACCACATACGTATTGCATTACAGAGGTGATCCCTCTCCACTGAGTGATGGATGTTGTTGGACCAAACCTCACCTAGCTATTTTATGCTTCAAGCTAGTAAGAGGGTGGATTATTGATTAATTCAATGACCAAGAAGATGATTCTGTTATTAAATTGTTGGGTGGGACTCGTCAAAATCCGTGGGCTCCATAGTCTGTCCTATTTCTTCCATCTCTATGCACATTACACACACCCTAAAAAGATTGCCTAACAAAATAAAATATACACTAAAAGGAATAAATATTTTTCCCTTCTCTTTTGGGAGATTAATGCGCTTCAATTGTTTAGGATATGATTTTGACGGCTGGTAATGCTAACAAATGAAGGCTTGTCAACTATATTACTTTAATTTTATGTACCAAATAGATTATGTGGGTAAATGGAGAGAGGCTAGGAGAAACCTGATTAATTTTCTTTCGGAATTTTCTAGATAATGTGAACTAGTTTATTAAAAATTTAAAATAGACCTCAATAATGTTGATTGAAAACTATTTTTGAGTTTGATTGGAATAATGGGTGATTTTATTGTGTTTTTGGTTGTGGTGTAATGGGTGTTTTATGGCAATATATAGTCCAATCATGGTCTCAGCTATGGGCCCTTAATTTTGTTGGGCTCAAAAAGGTAGCCCAACATGGGATAAGTTGGCCGCCCGCACAAAATATGATCTCATCTAAGTGGTCTCTAGTCGGCTTATTTTAAGGAAAAGTGGTCTACGTAGTCTATGACCAAAAACCAGTGGTAACAAGAATGATAACCCGTGACGCAAACCCCACCTTTAAAAAAAAAAAAAAAAGCGAGAGTGCTTCAATGCAAGAAGACGTTTTTAGCTTTTTTTAATTTAGTGTGTGATCTCATGATTTTATATATTTTTTTTGGTCAATAGATTGCACAACCTCAATTCCACCCATATATTTTTTATACATTTTATCACATTTTTTTGACATTTTTAAAAATTATGTCAATGAACCTTAACTCACATGGCATATTTCCTCTTCCCCACCTTAAAGGTCTAAAATTTTTGAAATGGGATCTCCTAATGTCCAAAAAAAAAATAAAAATAAAATGGGATCTCCTGCATAATTCCATCTAGGGGTATTTATAGTCCGGTTCGGTTCGAAGATTTGGTCCGGTCCCAAATTTTTTAAGAGCTAATTTAGTGTGGTTTTATTGGGTTTAGAATCAAGTAAAGGTCTAAAAAATAAATCCGGTCATTATTTCGGGTCGGGTCCGAACCATAGTTTGGGTCGCCCGAACTCGGTCCGGTGGTCCGGTCATTATACACAATTAATATTTTTTATTATTTGTGATGAATGATTGCTATTCTTATGTAAAATTTAAGTATTGTAACCTTAATATTTTGTGTTATTAGTCATTATAAGACTATAAGTTAATGTTTTATGTTTAAAATGCATAATATTGTTGTTACGGTGGGTAACCGGAGATAAATGAGATGGATGGCGTTGAGTGGCCCAAGTGTATGAAGGAGGAGGACTCCGGATGGGTCTGCAACTTCGGGAGGCTCCGTCCGACTTGCGCGCGTGAATGAATGGGGGATGGTACCTGCAAAGACACTCCGATGCCTAAGTTAGCAAGAGTGTGAGCAGGTCTAGAGAGTATTGGGCTTAGAGATACCTGAGGGGTGTCAGAGTATTTGTAGTGGTGAACCAATAACCACCGTTGGAGTAGTGCCGTATCTTTAGGGTGTTAACCGTCCCCATTATCTTGGGGAGGTTAAGATATGGCTTTATGAAGCGGTTAGAGAGATTTTAGGGGCGGTCACTCATAAGTGTTTATCTGCCAGCTAATCTCATGTCCGACTTCTTTAGCGCAGGTCGGGATGAACACCGACTTCGTATGTGAAGGTCGGCGTTTAATAAGGCTTAATCTATTGGATTAGGCCTTTTAGTTGGACCTGGGCCTTTACATTGGGCCAGGGTATGAACAGTGCCCCTACTTGAGCCCAAGATCTCTTTTAAGGCTTGGGTTCAAGTATTTAACTCGGGTTCGTAGCCGACTTTCACGGGTTTTGAAACCGACGTGATTTTCGCGACCTTTTGTTTCTGACAGTTATGTCAATTCAAGCGTCGTGTCCGTTGAGGAAGCGTTTGGGGATTGAGGGCTTTGGTAACGGTGCAATCACATTAATGACTGCCTCGTTTTTACCGTTATGCCCCTTAGTGTGTTTATAAATGTTTTCCTTCTCTTCCATTTTTCCGTTTCTGCAATCTTTCAAACTTCTTCTTTCCTTGCTCGTGCTGTATTCTTGTGTTCGAAGATTTCCGCTCTCTCCAACCTTCATTTCTTGGATAAAGGTTAGTTTTATTTCTTCCATGTCATGCCTTTTGCATGTTTTGTTTTGTGAGTGGATAGGTTGGCCTGTAGATTCTAGCTTCGTATCTCTCCTCTTTAGGGGCCGTGTTTTTTGATTTTTCTTTTTCTTTTTCTTTTTTCCTTTTGTAGGTTTCTGCCACTTTTCTTTTAAAAAATGGCTTCCGTAGACGTTCTTTCTCAGTGGGTTGATGTTACGGTCCTTGGGGAGGAACCGTTGGTCGATGCTGAGTTTATCACTCATCTTCGTACTCATCACAGGCTCTGTACTTCAGAGGAGGACGAGCCAAAATATGAACTGATAATCCCGGGTCCTGAAGACCGGGTCTGTTTTGGGAGAGTTAATGAGGCGACCCCTCATTTTTTCTTCATGTATGAATGTATGATCACCCGTTTGGGTGTTTTTCTTCCTTTCTCGGATTTCGAGATATCTGTTTTGCACCACTGTAGAGTTGCCCCTACTCAACTTCACCCCAATTCTTGGGGTTTTTTGAAGATCTATCAGTTTATTAGCCACGCTCTGGACTTTCCGACCTCTTTGAGGATTTTCTTCTTTCTCTTTCATGTGACTAAGCCCTTTAGTGGGCTAAACAACAAACAGCAGTGGGTATCCTTCCGAGCCATACAAGGTCGGAGGATTTTCACCCTTTTTGACGAATCTTTTCATGACTTCAAAAACTATTTTTTCAAAGTACAAGCTGTAGAGGGTCACCACCCCTTTTTCCTGGATGAGCATTCCTCCCTCGCTTTCCCCTTTATTGGTTGCCGTCCTCCCCTTGTGAAAAGTATGGTCCAGATGACCTGGATGAGGTGGAGGCGGCCATTGTGGGGTTTTTCCGAGAAGCGTGGGGGAGGGCCCCATACTTGGATACCAGAAAAATCCTCCAGGGAACGCCGACTTTTGTTCAATCTCAATTAGGTAGTGCATGCATTCCTGATTTCCGAGTTGTTTCTACCGACTTGAATGTTACCGACTTATAACTGTTGGTTGTTTTTCTTGTAGA
This sequence comes from Arachis stenosperma, assembly GCF_014773155.1. NCBI lineage: Eukaryota > Viridiplantae > Streptophyta > Magnoliopsida > Fabales > Fabaceae > Arachis > Arachis stenosperma. The sequence goes on from NC_080377.1 coordinate 126,342,003, forward strand.
TATGGCAAGGAAGAATGCTCAGGAGGCTTACCAAAGGGTCCAGGAGGCTAAAGCGAAGTCCCGGGCTAGGTCCGGGGGTGCCAAAGCAGTCATCTCTCCTCCTCCTCCTCCTCCTCCTCCTAGGAATGTGGGCACTCCCTCTCAACCCATTGTCATTTCTTCCTCAAGTTTGTCTCGACCATCCCCTTCTGCCCAAATTCTCTCCGAGCCAGAGAAGAAGAAGCGCAAGACTTCGGAGTCTGGCTCTTCTTTGGATGGTGGGGTTAAGGCGGATGCTCTTGCATTCGTTTGAAAGAACATCTATCCTTATATAAGCATGGATGATGTTTCTGTCCGGAACCACCTCACCGCTCTGGCCGAGGAGAGTTTTAGGGCGGCGGGTGTTTGTGGCAAACTTTTGGACATTTTTGAGAAGACTCCCCTCAGCTCTTTGGGGGCATCCTCGAGGGTTGAGGAGTTGGAGGGGAGGCTTCTTATTTATGAAAAACATGAGAAGGAGTTGAAGGAGGAGAGAGATAAGTTGAAGAAGGAGAGGGATCACCTTAAGGAGGAGGAGGGTAAGCTGCGGGCTCAATGTACTTTGGAGGCAAATTTGAGGAAAACAGCACAAGACAGCTACCACAGTTTATTTCAAGATATTGTGGCTGTGAGGAAGGACTTGCTGAATTCTCGGAACGCATACGCCGAGTTGGAGGACTCTATCGCTGAGGGCGCTGAGGAGTCTTGGAGAATTTTCCTGGAGCAAGTCAGAGTTATCGCTCCCAACTTGGATCTTTCTCCTCTACATCCTGACAAGGTGGTTATTGATGGCGCCATCGTTGATCCTCCTGTCCCCGAGGTTGTTTCCGAGTCAGATTTGAAGACTCGGGGCAGAGGATTATTGAGTCTCCTCCTCATTCCCGAGATGCTCCGAGTTCTTCAGCCGTTCATCCGACTTCCTCTTCAGCTCCCTCTCCTGGTCCTGGTGGCGCTCCTCCCGAGTCTGGCGGTGGTGATTCCTCTACTCCTTTGAAGAAATGACTCCTATTTTTTATGGCTATATGGGGGCCCGGCCTGTGGGTCCCCCCTTTTTTAAACTTATTTATATTTGTGTTGGTGGTTGTGAGAACAATTTCTTTTGGCCTTTTAAGGCCGTTAACAAAATACTTTGGCGAGTGCCCTTTTTGAATAAGGGTTTAACAAAGTACCCCCTTTTTTGGATAAGGGTTTTAAGTTACCTTGTGCGTGTATGCTTTTCTAATTTTCCTGAATTCCCCTTAGCTTTTTCTTGAAAACCTTTCTTTTTGGATTGCTTGTTTTTCGTTAAGGACTTTCGGGTCATCCTTTAAACTTCTTCTTAGGTTTTCCTATCTCTTTTTGTTATTCCTCATACTCAACTTTTGTTTTAGCGAGTTCTCATGACTTAGGTTATTTTTGCGATGCGTTTTTCTTCTACTCGGTTTTATACTCCGATCTACGGATCGAAGTGTTTCCAAGTTTTCCTACTCGGGGTCTCGTTCCGACTTATGAGTCGGGTTGGTTCCCGAGTTTTTACGATCGACTCATATAACCTCTTTACACCGACTTGTACCTCGTCGTTTTATCCTGACGACCATCTAGGTCGATTCATGGGATTTTCACGTTTTGTCGAGCTTAAGTCGGCGCGTTTCGTAGAAAGACTTAGAAAAATAAAGGAGGATATTATAAGAGATATCATGAATGAAAAAGATCTTTATTGATTGGGGAGGTACCTTCTTTGCTACTAAGGGTTTTGATAGCCTATTCCCTTAGTCTCTACTATGATGCCTCGTTAAAAACCCTTCTCCAGAAAAACCCTTTTGGGGAAAAAATCATGAAGTTGGGAAAAGAGTACATCAGGGAGTAGAGTTCGCTTTTAACTATAGTACCTTTTTAAGTTACAAGCATGCCACGACCTCGGGAGCTCGGTGCCGTTCAGGTCGATTATTTTATAATAACCTTTTCCTAAAACTTCATTGACTTTGTAAGGTCCCTTCCAATTTGCGGCAAGCTTTCCTTCTCCTGATTTGTTGACTCCAATGTCGTTTCTGATTAGAACCAAGTCATCCGGGGCAAATGTTCTTCGAATGACTTTCTTGTTGTACCTTGTAGTCATTCTTTGCTTCAGCGCAGCTTCTCTTATCTGGGCACCTTCTCGGACTTCGGGGAGCAAGTCGAGCTCCTCTTTGTGACCTCGTATATTTCCGACCTCGTCGTGGAGAATTACCCTTGGGCTTTGCTCATTGATTTCTATTGGAATCATGGCTTCCACGCCATAGACTAGTCGGAAGGGTGTTTCTCCTGTGGCGGATTGAGGAGTTGTCCTATAAGCCCATAACACTTGAGGGAGTTCTTCAGCCCAAGCTCCCTTTGCTTCCTGTAATCTTTTCTTTAATCCTGCCAGTATGACCTTGTTAGCTGCCTCGGCTTGCCCATTGGCTTGTGGGTGTTCCACCGAGGTGAACTGGTGCTTGATTTTCAGACTGGCTACTAGATTTCTGAAGGTGGCATCGGTGAATTGGGTTCCATTGTCTGTAGTGATGGAATAAGGTATTCCATACCTTGTGATGATGTTTTTGTAGAGGAACCTGCGACTTCTTTGAGCGGTGATAGTGGCTAATGGTTCTGCTTCTATCCACTTCGTGAAATAATCTATTCCCACGATCAAGTATTTGACTTGTCCTGGTGCTTGGGGAAAAGGACCTAACAAATCCATTCCCCATTTTGCAAAGGGCCAGGGAGAAGTGATACTGATGAGCTCTTCTGGTGGAGCTACGTGGAAATTTGCATGCATCTGACATGGTTGGCACTTTTCACAAAGTCTGTGGCATCTTTCTGCAAGGTCGGCCAGTAGAATCCTGCTCGGATTACTTTCCTGGCGAGTGACTGATGAGCGGATAATTTGTATGCTTTTTGGCATTGTTTTTAGTATATTTTTAGTATGATCTAGTTAGTTTTTAGTATATTTTTATTAGTTTTTAGTTAAAATTCACTTTTCTGGACTTTACTATGAGTTTGTGTGTTTTTCTGTGATTTCAGGTATTTTCTGGCTGAAATTGAGGGACCTGAGCAAAAATCTGATCCAGAGACTCAAAAGGACTGCAGATGCTGTTGGATTCTGACCTCCCTGCACTCGAAGTGGATTTTCTGGAGCTACAGAAGCCCAATTGGCGCGCTCTCAACGGCGTTGGAAAGTAGACATCCTGGGCTTTCCAGCAATATATAATAGTCCATACTTTGCCCAAGATTTGATGGCCCAAACCGGCGTTCAAAGTCACCTCAAGAAATTCCAGCGTTAAACGCCGGAACTGGCACCTAATTGGGAGTTAAACGCCCAAACTGGCACTAAAGCTGGCGTTTAACTCCAAGGGGAGTCTCTACACGAAATTGCTTCATTGCTCAGCCCAAGCACACACCAAGTGGGCCCGGAAGTGGATTTTTATGTCATTTACTCATCTATGTACTAGTTTTCTATAAGTAGGACCTTTTACTATTGTATTAAGAGCTTTTGAAAAAAGAGACTTTTGGTAGCTATCCTTGTTTTATGCTATCTTAGAGAGGCTGGCCATTCGGCCATGCCTAGACCTTATGCTTATGTATTTTCAACGGTGGAGTTTCTACACACCATAGATTAAGGTGTGGAGCTCTGCTGTACCTCGAGTATTAATGCAATTACTATTGTTCTTCCATTCAATTCCGCTTGTTCTTTGTCCAAGATATCACTTGTTCTTCAACTTGATGAAGGTGATGATTGACGCCCATCACCATTCTCACTCATGAACAAGGTGACTGACAACCATTCTTGTTCTACAAGCATCTGAGGCTTAGTGAATATCTCTTGGATTCCTGATTGCACGATGCATGGTTGATCGCCTGACAACCGAGTGCTCGCCTGACAAACGAGCCAACCATTCCGTGAGATCAGAGTCTTCGTGGTAAAGGCAGGACTTGATGGCAGCATTCAAGAGAATCCGGAAGGTCTAACCTTGTCTGTGGTATCCTGAGTAGGATTCAATGATTGAATGACTGTGACGTGCTTCAAACCTGTAACCTACTGGGCGTTAGTGACAGACGCAAAAGAGTGATTCTATTCCGGTAGGGGAGGGAACCAAACCGGTGATTGGCAGTACTGTGACAGAGTGCGTGCATTAGCTTTCACTGCGAGGATGGGAGGTAGCTGCTGACAACAGTGAAACCCTACACGAGCTTGCCATGGAAAGGAGTAAGAAGGATTGGATGAAGGCAGTAGGAAAGCAGAGAGACGGAAGGGAAGGCATCTTCATACGCTTGTCTGAAGCTCTTACACCAATGATATACATAAGTATCACTATCTTTATCTTTATATTATTTTCGTTCATCATCATATACATTTGAGTTTGCCTGACTAAGATTTACAAGATGACCATAGCTTGCTTCAATGCTAACAATCTCCGTGGGATCGACCCTTACTCACGTAAGGTATTACTTGGACGACCCAGTGCACTTGCTGGTTAGTTGTGCGAAGTTGTGTAATGCCATGGAATTGAACCACCAAGTTCTTGGAGTTCATGACCTGGGATTATGAGAGTTGTGAAAAAGTATTGTTCACAATTTCGCGCACCAAGTTTTTGGCGCCGTTGCCGGGGATTGTTCAAGTTTTGAGCAAGCTTTTGGTAACAATGCCTGGGATTGTTCTAGTTTGGACAACTGACGGTTCATCTTGTTGCTTAGATTAGGTATTTATTTTTTTCGAAATTCTTGAAGATGAATTCTAGAGTTTCATGATGATTTGTTGAAATCTGGCTGGCTGAGAAGCCATGTCTAATCTGATTGGACCGAGGTTTCAACTTATCACCACAAGAGCTTTTTGATTTTCATCAATTTTGCTTTTGGAGCAGTGATCTGCTAAGGCTTGGCTGACCTTTGGTCATGTCTAGTGTTTTGGACCGAAGCTTTCCTTGAAAGCTTGGCTGGCTGTGAAGCCATGTCTAATTCCTGGACCGGAGTCTTAGACTAGCATTGCACTGATTCCTGGAATTCTCATTAAGAATTTTGATACCTTTTCCCACTTAATTTTCGAAAAAAAACACAAAAAAATTGCAAATTCATAAAAACCAAAAAAAAATTATTTGATGTTTCTTGCTTGAGTCTAGTGTCTCATCTTAAGTTTGGTGTCAAATGCATGTTTTTGTTACATTTTTCGAATCCATGCATATATTTCTTTGTTTTGATCTTTAAATTCTATTGACTTGAGTGTTCATGTGTCTCATATAGTGTCAGTAACACACAAACTGCTAAGTTTGGTGTCTTGCATGCATTGTTAATTGATTCCTGTTGCATTTTGATTATTAAAAATCCAAAAATATTTTTAATTTGTGTCTTTTCAAGTCAATGATACAAAGAATTGAAGATTCAGAACATACTGCAGAGGAATTATACAGAAAAAGCTGAGCATTCAAAAATGCCCAATAAAGAAGACAGACTGGCGTTTAAACGCCAGCCAGGGTACCTGGTTGGGCGTTTAACGCCCAAAGAGGTAGCATTTTGGGCGTTAAACGCCAGAATGTATACCATTCTGGGCGTTTAACGCCAGGATGGTGCTAGGAGGAAGATTTTGTTTTCAAATCAAATTTTTTTCAAGTTTTCAAAATTTTTCAAAATCAAATCTTTTTCAAATCATATCTTTTCAATCAAATGTTTTCAAAATCAATTTCTTTCCTTTTTCAAAGATACTTACTAACAATTAATGATTTGATTGAACATTTTTTGCCTCTTCTATTAAGAAAGGTTTTATGTTTGAATCATATCTTTTCTTGTTAGGCAAGTCATCAATTTTTTTATCATATCTTTTCAAATTGTTTTCAAATCATATCTTTTAAAATTGTTTTCAAATCATATCTTCTCAATCACATCTTTTTAAAAACCATAACTTTTCAATCAAATCTTTTTAACCTCATCTTTTTCAAAATAGTTTTCAATCAAATCCTTTTAATTTCTAATTTCAAAATCTTTTTCAAAAATCACTTGATTTCTTTTCCACTTTCAATTTTCGAAAATTATCAACATCTTTTTAATTAAATTTTCGAAAATCCTCTTCCCTCCTTCCCACATCCTTCTATTTATGGAGTACTACTCCTTCTTAATGCACAATTCGAACTCTAACTAATCAAGTTCGAATTCTTCTACCTTCTTTTCTTCTATTTTTCTTTTCCTCTGACACTTCAAGGAATCTCTGTACTGTGACATAGAGGATTCCACATTTCTCTTGTTCTCTTCTCTTTCATATGAGCAGGAGCAGAGATAAAGGCATTCTTGTTGAAGCTGACCCTGAACCCGAGAGAACCTTGAAGAGAAAGCTAAGAGAAGCCAGAGCACAACTCTCTGTTGAGGACTTGACCGAATTCTTCAAGGAAGAAGAACCCATGGCAGCCGAAAACAACAACAATGCCAACAATGCAAGGAAGGTGCTGGGTGACTTCACTGCACCTACTCCTGATTTCTATGGGAGAAGCATCTCTATCCCTGCCATTGGAGCAAACAACTTTGAGCTTAAGCCTCAATTAGTTTCTCTAATGCAACAGAATTTCAAGTTCCATGGACTTCCAATGGAAGATCCTCATCAGTTCTTAGCTGAATTCTTGCAAATCTGTGACACAGTCAAGACTAATGGGGTTAACCCTGAGGTCTATAGACTGATGCTATTCCCTTTTGCTGTAAGAGACAGAGCTAGAATATGGTTGGATTCTCAACCTAAAGAAAGCCTGGACTCTTGGGAAAAGCTAGTCAATGCCTTCTTGGCAAAGTTCTTTCCACCACAAAGATGGAGTAAGCTTAGAGTGGAAGTCCAAACCTTCAGACAGAAGGATGGAGAATCCCTCTATGAAGCTTGGGAAAGATACAAACAACTAATCAGAAAATGTCCTTCTGACATGCTTTCTGAATGGAGCATCATAGGTATTTTCTATGATGGTCTCTCTGAACTATCCAAGATTTCTTTGGATAGCTCTGCTGGAGGATCTCTTCATCTGAAAAAGACGCCTGCAGAAGCTCAAGAATTGATTGAAATGGTTGCAAATAACCAATTCATGTACACTTCTGAAAGGAATCCTGTGAACAATGGGACTAGTCAGAAGAAAGGAGTTCTTGAGATTGACACTCTGAATGCCATATTGGCTCAGAACAAGATATTGACTCAACAAGTCAATTTGATTTCTCAAAGTCTGTCTGGAATGCAAAATGCACCAAACAGTACTAAGGAAGCTTCATCTGAGGAAGAAGCCTATGATCCTGAGAACCCTTCAATGGAAGAGGTGAATTACCTAGGAGAATCCTATGGAAACACCTATAATTCTTCATGGAGAAATCACCCAAATCTCTCATGGAAGAATCAAGAGAGACCTCAACAAGGTTTTAACAACAATAATGGTGGAAGAAATAGGTTTAGCAATGGCAAGCCTTTTCCATCATCTTCTCAGCAACAGACAGAGAGTTCTAAGCAGAATACTTCTGACTTAGCAACAATGGTCTCTGATCTAATAAAGACCACTCAAGGTTTCATGACTGAAGCAAGGTCCTCCATTAGAAATTTGGAAGGACAAGTGGGACAGCTGAGCAAGAAAATTACTGAACTCCCTCCTAGTACTCTCCCAAGTAATACAGAAGAAAATCCAAAAGGAGAGTGCAAAGCCATAAACATGGCCGAATATGGAGAGGAAAGAGAGGAGGAAGACGCCACTGAGGAAGACCTCAGTGGGCGTGTACCAATCTCCTCTGAGTTCCTCAATGAGGAACAATGGGAATCTGAGGCTCAAATTGAGACCATAGAGATTCCATTGGACTTACTTCTGCCATTCATGAGCTCTGATGAGTATTCTTCCTCTGTAGAGGATGAGTATGTTACTGAAGAGCAAGTTGCTAAATACCTTGGAGCAATCATGAAACTAAATGACAAGTTATTTGGAAATGAGACTTGGGAGGATGAACCTCCCTTGCTCACCAAAGAACTGGATGACTTGTCTAGGCAGAAACTGCCTCAAAAGAGGCAGGATCCTGGGAAGTTTTCTATACCTTGTACCATAGGCACCATGACCTTCAAGAAGGCCTTGTGTGACTTAGGGTCAAGTGTAAACCTCATGCCCCTCTCTGTAATGGAGAAATTAGGGATCTTTGAGGTGCAAGCTGCAAGAATCTCATTAGAGATGGCAGACAATTCAAGAAAACAAGCTCATGGACTTGTAGAGAATGTTTTGGTGAAGATTGAAGACCATTACATCCCTACTGACTTCATAGTCCTAGAGACTGGGAAGTGCATGGATGAATCCATCATCCTTGGCAGACCCTTCCTAGCCACAGCAAAGGCTGTGATTGATGTTGATAGAGGAGAGTTGATCATTCAAGTGAATGGAGAATCCTTGGTGTTTAAGGCCCAAGGACATCCCTCTATCATCATGGAGAGGAAGCATGAAGAGCTTCTCTCAAAACAGAGCCAAGCAGAGCCCCCACAGTCAAACTCTAAGTTTGGTGTTGGGAGGCCACAACCAAACTCTAAGTTTGGTGTTGAACCCCCACATTCAAACTCTAAGTTTGGTGTTGGGAGGTTCCAACACGGTTCTGAGAATCTCTGAGGCTCCATGAGAGTCCTCTGTCAAGCTAATGACATTAAAGAAGCGCTTGTTGGGAGGCAACCCAATGTTTTATAGTTAACTATTTTCTTTTGTTATTTTATCTTTTTTGTAGGTTGATGATCATAAGAAGTCACAAAAACAATGAAAAAAGCAAAAACAGAATGAAAAACAGGAAGAAAAACAGCACACCCTGGAGGAGAAGAAGCTGGCGTTCAAACGCCAGTAATGCTAGCTGTTGGGCGTTTAACGCCCAGTCTGGCACCATTCTGGGCGTTTAACGCCAGAAAGGGGCACCAGACTGGCGTTAAACGCCAGTAAAGGGCAACAACCTGGCGTTAAACGCCAGGAATGGGCACCAGCCCGGCGTTTAACGCCAGAAATGGCTCAAAACGTGAATTCTGATGCCATTTGGTGCAGGGATGACTTTTCCTTGACACCACAGGATCTGTGGACCCCACAGGACCCCACCACCACTCTCTCTCTTCTTCCCCCATTCACCAATCACCTCAATACCTCTTCCCCAAAAACCCTTCACCTATCAAATCCCATCTTTCTCTTCACCACTCACATCCATCCTTCATAAATCCCCACCAACCTCACCCTTCAAATTCAAACCACTTTCCCTCCCAAACCCACCCTCAATGGCCGAACCATTACCCCGCTCTCTCCTATATATACCCTTCTTCAACCCTTCATTTTCACACAACCTAAATACCCTTCTTTCCCTTCTTGGCCGAACACACCATCTTCTCCCTCTTCCTCATTTCTTCTTCTTCTACTCTCTTCTTTCTTCTTTTGCTCGAGGACGAGCAAACATTTTAAGTTTGGTGTGGTAAAAGCGTTGCTTTTTCGTTTTTCCATAACCATTTATGGCATCCAAGGCCGGAGAAACCTCTAAAAAGAGGAAAGGGAAGGCAAAAGCTTCCACCTCCGAGTCATGGGAGATGGATAGATTCCTCTCAAGGGTGCATCAAGTCCACTTCTATGAAGTTGTGGCCTTGAAGAAAGTGATCCCCGAGGTCCCCTTTTCACTCAAAAAGGGTGAATATCCGGAGATCCGCCATGAGATCCGAAGAAGAGGTTGGGAAGTACTCACCAACCCCATTCAACAAGTCGGAATCTTGATGGTTCAAGAGTTCTATGCCAATGCATGGATCACCAAGAACCATGACCAAAGTGTGAACCCGAACCATCTCACTATGGTTCGGGGGAAATACTTGGATTTCAGTCCGAAGAGTGTGAGGGTGGCGTTCAACTTGCCTATGATGCAAGGAGATGAGCATCCTTACACTAGAAGGGTCAACTTTGATCAAAGGTTGGACCAAGTCCTCACAACCATATGTGAAGAGGGCGCACAATGGAAGCAAGATTCAAGAGGAAAGCCGGTTCAATTGAGAAGGCATGACCTCAAGCCCGTGGCTAGAGGATGGTTAGAGTTCATACAACGCTCAATCATTCCCACTAGCAACCGGTCCGAAGTTACCATAGACCGGGCTATCATGATCCATAGCATCATGATTGGAGAAGAAATAGAAGTTCATGAGGTCATAGCCCAAGAACTCTACAAGGTGGTGGACAAGACCTCCACTTTGGCAAGGTTAGCCTTTCCTCATCTCATCTGTCACCTCTGTTATTCAGTTGGAGTTGACATAGAGGGAGATACCCCCATTGATGAGGACAAGCCCATCACCAAGAAAAGGATGGAGTACACAAGAGACCCCTCTCACCATGAGATCTCTGAGATTCCTCAAGGGATGCACTTTCCTCCACAAAATTATTGGGAGCAATTAAACACCTCCTAGGAGAATTGAGTTCCAACATGGGACAACTAAGGGTGGAGCATCAAGAACACTCCATTCTCCTCCATGAAATTAGAGAAGACCAAAGAATCATGAGGGAGGAGCAACAAAGACAAGGAAGAGACATTGAGGAGCTCAAGCACTCCATAGGATCTTCAAGAGCAAGAAAGAGCCGCCATCACTAAGGTGGACCCGTTCCTTGATTTCCTTGTTCTTTATTCTTCTGTTTTTCGATTTTTATGCTTTATGTTTGTCCATGTTTGTGTCTTGTGATCATTAGTGTCTTAGTGTCTATGCCTTAAAGTTATGAATGTCCTATGAATCCATCACCTTTCTTGAATAAAAACGTGCTTAATTGAAAAGGAAATAATTGCATGAATTCTGAATTTTATAATAGTTTAATTATTTTGATGTGGTGGCAACACTTTTGTTCTCTGAATGTATGCTTGAACAGTGCATATGTCTTTTGAATTTGTGGTTCATGAATGTTGGCTCTTGAAAGAATGATGAAAAAGGAGACATGTTACTGAGGATCTGAAAAATCATTAAAAATGATTCTTGAAGCAAGAAAAAGCAAAAAAAAAAAAAAAGAAAAAGCAAACGAAAAAAAAAAACCGAAAAAAAAGAAAGAAAAAGAAAGAAATAAAGTTGTGATCCAAGGCAAATAAGAGTGTGCTTAAGAACCCTGGACACCTCTAATTGGGGACTTTAGCAAAGCTGAGTCACAATCTGAAAAGGTTCACCCAATTATGTGTCTGTGGCATGTATGTATCCGGTGGTAATACTGGAAGACAGAGTGCTTTGGGTCACGGCCAAGACTCAAGAAATAGCTATGTTCAAGAATCATCATACTTTACTAGGAGAATCATTAACACTATCTGGATTCTGAGTTCCTAAAGAAGCCAATCATTCTGAATTACAAGGATAGAGTGAGATGCCAAAACTATTCAGAGGCAAAAAGATAAAAGCCCCGCTCATCTAATTAATACTGATCTTCATAGATGTTTTTGGAGTTCATTGCATATTCTCTTCTTTTTATCTTATTTGATCTTCAGTTGCTTGGGGACAAGCAACAATTTAAGTTTGGTGTTGTGATGAGCGGATAATTTGTATGCTTTTTGGCATTGTTTTTAGTATATTTTTAGTATGATCTAGTTAGTTTTTAGTATATTTTTATTAGTTTTTAGTTGAAATTCACTTTTCTGGACTTTACTATGAGTTTGTGTGTTTTTCTGTGATTTCAGGTATTTTCTGGCTGAAATTGAGGGACCTGAGCAAAAATCTGATCCAGAGACTCAAAAGGACTGCAGATGCTGTTGGATTCTGACCTCCCTGCACTCGAAGTGGATTTTCTGGAGCTACAGAAGCCCAATTGGCGCGCTCTCAACGGCGTTGGAAAGTAGACATCCTGGGCTTTCCAGCAATATATAATAGTCCATACTTTGCCCAAGATTTGATGGCCCAAACCGGCGTTCAAAGTCACCTCAAGAAATTCCAGCGTTAAACGCCGGAACTGGCACCTAATTGGGAGTTAAACGCCCAAACTGGCACTAAAGCTGGCGTTTAACTCCAAGGGGAGTCTCTACACGAAATTGCTTCATTGCTCAGCCCAAGCACACACCAAGTGGGCCCGGAAGTGGATTTTTATGTCATTTACTCATCTATGTACTAGTTTTCTATAAGTAGGACCTTTTACTATTGTATTAAGAGCTTTTGAAAAAAGAGACTTTTGGTAGCTATCCTTGTTTTATGCTATCTTAGAGAGGCTGGCCATTCGGCCATGCCTAGACCTTATGCTTATGTATTTTCAACGGTGGAGTTTCTACACACCATAGATTAAGGTGTGGAGCTCTGCTGTACCTCGAGTATTAATGCAATTACTATTGTTCTTCCATTCAATTCCGCTTGTTCTTTGTCCAAGATATCACTTGTTCTTCAACTTGATGAAGGTGATGATTGACGCCCATCACCATTCTCACTCATGAACAAGGTGACTGACAACCATTCTTGTTCTACAAGCATCTGAGGCTTAGTGAATATCTCTTGGATTCCTGATTGCACGATGCATGGTTGATCGCCTGACAACCGAGTGCTCGCCTGACAACGAGCCAACCATTCCGTGAGATCAGAGTCTTCGTGGTAAAGGCAGGACTTGATGGCAGCATTCAAGAGAATCCGGAAGGTCTAACCTTGTCTGTGGTATCCTGAGTAGGATTCAATGATTGAATGACTGTGACGTGCTTCAAACCTGTAACCTACTGGGCGTTAGTGACAGACGCAAAAGAGTGATTCTATTCCGGTAGGGGAGGGAACCAAACCGGTGATTGGCAGTACTGTGACAGAGTGCGTGCATTAGCTTTCACTGCGAGGATGGGAGGTAGCTGCTGACAACAGTGAAACCCTACACGAGCTTGCCATGGAAAGGAGTAAGAAGGATTGGATGAAGGCAGTAGGAAAGCAGAGAGACGGAAGGGAAGGCATCTTCATACGCTTGTCTGAAGCTCTTACACCAATGATATACATAAGTATCACTATCTTTATCTTTATATTATTTTCGTTCATCATCATATACATTTGAGTTTGCCTGACTAAGATTTACAAGATGACCATAGCTTGCTTCAATGCTAACAATCTCCGTGGGATCGACCCTTACTCACGTAAGGTATTACTTGGACGACCCAGTGCACTTGCTGGTTAGTTGTGCGAAGTTGTGTAATGCCATGGAATTGAACCACCAAGTTCTTGGAGTTCATGACCTGGGATTATGAGAGTTGTGAAAAAGTATTGTTCACAATTTCGCGCACCAGTGACCTTGCTCCTAGATGGTTTCCGCAGATCCCACTATGTACCTCCTCCAACACCTCGGTGGTTCTTGAGGTCGGTACGCACTTTAGTAATGGTGTTGATATCCCTCTTCTGTAAAGGACATTTCTCACCAAAGTATAATGTTGTGCTTCCCTTCGGATCTTTTTAGCTTCTTTTTCCTCTTTAGGGAGGATGTCGAATTTCAGGTATTCGACTAAGGGATTCATCCATCCGAGGTTTAAACCGACTACCTCAAGCGTCTCCTGCTTATCTTCTGTTTTTGCAACTGAGGGCTCTTGGAGGGTTTCTTGAATCAGGCTTCTATTGTTTCCTCCTGGTTTGGTACTTGCTAACTTGGATAGGGCATCCGCTCTGCTGTTGAGATCCCGAGTTATGTGTTTGACCTCGGTTTCTGCAAAGCGTCTAAGATGCTCCAGGGTTTTTTCCAAGTACCTCTTCATATTAGGGTCCTTTGCCTGATACTCTCCGCTTATTTGGGAGGTCACCACCTGTGAGTCGCTGTATATCATCACTTTTATAGCACCGACTTCTTCTGCTAATTTTAGCCCAGCAATCAAGGCTTCATATTCTGCCTAATTGTTTGAAGCCGGAAATTCAAATTTTAAGGAGACCTCTATCTGGGTTCCTTTTTCATCTACCAATATTATGCCTGCGCCGCTCCCTGTTTTGTTGGAGGATCCGTCTACATAGAGTTCCCATGTAGTCAGCTTTTCCTCTTGTTCTCCTGCATATTCTGCTACGAAGTCGGCGAGGCATTGGGCTTTAATTGCTGTCCGAGTTTCATATCTCAAATCAAACTCGGAGAGCTCTATTGCCCATTGAACCATTCTCCCTGCAACATCCGTCTTTTGGAGGATTTGCTTCATGGGTTGGTTTGTGCGGACTCTTATTGTATGAGCCTGAAAGTAAGGTCGTAACCTTCGTGAGGCTATCACTAAGGAGTAGGCAAACTTCTCTAGTTTGTGGTACCTTAGTTTAGGGCCTTGTAAGACCTTACTTATGAAGTAGACCGGGTGTTGTCCGACCTCGTCTTCTCTTATCAGGGCTGACGAGACAGCCCTGTTTGCTACGGATAGGTATAGGACGAGGTCTTTTCCCGGTATTGGTCGGGTTAAGATAGGAGGTTGGCTTAAGAACCTTTTGAACTCTTGGAACGCCTCCTCGCATTCCGGAGTCCATTCGAATTGGCATCCCTTCCTTAATAAAGAGAATAATGGAAGGGATTTTAGCGCCGATCCTGCCAAGAATCTGGAGAGGGCTGCAAGTCGGCCATTGAGCTGTTGAACCTCTCTCAAACAAGTCGGGCTTTTCATTTCTAGGATGGCTCTGCATTTATTGGGATTGGCCTCAATCCCCCTCTGTGTTAGCATGAACCCTAGAAATTTTCCTGCCTCGACCGCGAAGGCGCACTTTGCAGGATTTAGCCTCATCCCATGCAACCTTATAGTGTCGAAGACTTGTGAGAGGTCGGCTAAGAGGTCGACTTCTTCCTTGGTTTTTACTAGCATGTCATCGACGTATACTTCCATCAAGCTCCCTAGGTGGGGAGAAAACACTTTGTTCATCAATCTTTGGTATGTGGCTCCCGCATTCTTTAATCCGAATGGCATGACCACGTAGCAGTAGTTGGCTCTGGGTGTGATGAACGATGTTTTCTCCTGGTCGGGTTCGTGCATCGGGATTTGGTTATATCCCGAGTAGGCGTCCATGAATGATAAGTACTGGTACCCCGAGCTGGAATCTACCAGGGCATCAATACTTGGTAAGGGATAAGGGTCCTTAGGACATGCCTTATTCAAGTCGGTATAGTCGACGCACATTCTCCATTTACCATTCTGTTTTTTGACTAGCACTACATTGGCTAGCCATGTTGGGTATTTGACCTCTCTAATAAAGCCGGCTTCCAGGAGCGCCTGTACTTGCTCTTCCACTATTAGGGCTCGTTCCGGGCCGAGCTTGCGTCTTCTTTGTTGTACAGGTCGGGATCCTGGGTAAACCGAGAGCTTGTGGGACATGAGCTCGGGATCAATCCCGGGCATGTCGGAGGCCTTCCATGCGAAGAGGTCAGAATTAGCTCTCAGGAGTTCACCTAACCTTTGTTTTAGGGTTTCCCCTAGGTTGGCTCCTATGTAAGTGTTTTTTCCTTCCTCCTCTCCGACTTGTATCTCCTCGGTTTTTCCTCCCGGTTGGGGCCGCAGCTCTTCTCTGGCCCTTGTGCCGCCGAGCTCTATGGTGTGGACTTCTTTGCCCTTTCCTCTCAGGTTTAGGCTTTCATTGTAGCATTTTCTTGCCAATTTTTGGTCTCCCTTCACCGTTGCTATTCCTCCTGGGGTTGGGAATTTCATGCAAAGGTGGGGAGTAGATACCACTGCTCCAAGGCGATTAAGGGTAGTCCTGCCGATTAAGGCATTGTAGGCTGACCCTTCATCGATGACTATGAAGTCTATGCTCAGAGTCCTTGATTTTTCCCCTTTTCCAAAAGTGGTGTGAAGGGGTAAGAATCCCAGCGGTTTTATTGGCGTATCCCCTAATCCATATAGGGTGTCGGGGTAGGCTCTCAACTCTTTTTCATCTAACCCTAGCTTGTCGAAGGCGGGCTTGAAAAGGATGTCCGCCGAGCTTCCTTGGTCTACTAGGGTTCTGTGGAGATGAGCATTGGCTAGGATCATAGTTATCACCACGGGATCATCATGTCCGGGGATTATCCCTTGCCCATCTTCTTTTGTGAACGAGATAGTAGGGAGGTCGGGTGTCTCTTCCCCGACTTGATAGACTCTTTTGAGATGTCTTTTGCGAGAGGATTTAGTGAGCCCCCCTCCCGCAAATCCTCCTGAGATCATATGGATATGTCTCTCTGGAGTCTGCGGCGGTGGATCTCTTCTGTCCATGTCATCTCGCTTTCTTTTTCCATGGGTGTCCGACCTTTCCATGAGATATCTATCAAGCCGACCTTCTCTAGCCAGCTTTTCTATCACATTTTTGAGGTCGTAACAGTCGTTGGTGGAGTGACCATATTTTATGGTACTCGCAATAATCGCTGCGGCTTCCCCCTTTTTTATTTTTAATAGGTCTTGGGGGTGGCAGCCTTTCGGTGTGGCAAATCTCTCTGTATACATCCACTATAGAAGTTTTTAGAGGAGTATAGGAGTGATATTTCCTGGGCCTCTCGAGACCGAGTTCTTCCTTCTTCTTGACTTCCCTTTCCCTCTCCTTGGATGAGGGAGGGGGTCCAGGTCGCCAACTCAGGTCTCTTAATTTCGCATTCTCTTCCATGTTGATGTACTTTTCGGCCCTTTCTTGTACATCACTTAGAGAAACGGGGTGCCTTTTAGATATGGACTGTGAGAAGGGACCTTCTCTGAGCCCATTGACTAGCCCCATTATGACTGCCTCTGTGGGCAGGTCTTGGATCTCCAAACATGCCTTATTGAACCTTTCCATATAGGCTCTTAAAGACTCTCCGACCTCCTGTTTTATTCCCAGGAGGCTCGGTGCATGTTTTACTTTATCTTTTTGAATTGAGAATCTCATCAAAAACTTCCTTGAGAGGTCTTCAAAGCTAGTGATTGATCTCGGGGGGAGGCTATCGAACCACTTCATTGCTGCTTTCGATAAAGTGGTCGGGAAAGCTTTGCATCTCGTAGCGTCGGAGGCATCAGCTAGATACATCCGACTTTTGAAGTTGCTTAGATGATGCTTCGGGTCTGTGGTCCCATCGTAGAGGTCCATATCAGGGCTTTTAAAGTTTCTCGGAACTTTTGCCCTCATTATGTCCTCGCTGAAAGGATCTTCTCCACCCGAGAGTTGGTCTTCTTGTTCGTCGCGGGAGTTGTGACTCTTGAGGGAGGATTCCAGCTGTAAGAGTTTTCTTTCTAACTCTTTTCGCCGCTCCATCTCCTCTTTGAGATACCTTTCGGTTTCCTTCTGTTTCTCCCGCTCTTGCTCCAATTGTTCCAGGCGGCTATGGACTAATCCCATTAATTCAGCTACGTGAGATGGTCCGCCTTTTTCTGATTCACGCCCATCTGAGGAATTTACCTTCGGATTCTTCACTCCGGAGGTACCCTCTCTGTGTTGATTGTTATTGTTCATACCCATGTTCCGAGGGTTACCTGAAACGTGTAGCTCGGTCGTCTGGAGAGGCCCGAGGTGGGTGTTCAGGGACCCGAGCTTTGATATGCGGAGTGGTTGGTAGTTGTACCTGCAATGACACTCCGATGCTTAAGTTAGCATGGGTCCAAGCAGATATGTGTAGAATGTGGAATGAATGCCATACCTGGGTGCTCCAGTGTATTTATAGTAGTTGGCCGTGATCTTCCCTGGATAAGATATTCTTATCTTATCTTATCTTTCGGGAGTTTTATCCCTATCTTTGTGGAACCGCCTTTGCTAGGCCTTTTCGGGCTTTAGGTTTGGGCTGCGTTCCTTTTGATGGGCCTTCCCTTGCTTTATTCGTCCGAGGTCCGACCTTTAGGCGTGAGCCTTAGGATGAGGTCGGACCTTTTATGAACTGACCGAGTTTGGAGGAGCCCGGTCAGGGTATGAACAGTGCCCTTGCCCGAGTTCGTCCTTTTTTGGGAGGTCGAGCTCGGGCATAGTAGTTTTTCAAATTTCAAAAATGGCCGTTCCTGCATTTATTGCATTTTACCGTTTCTCCTCGATTTCCGTTCGTGCTCTGTGAAGGCATTATTTATTTGCTCCCTTCCTTTTCTTCGTTTATTCTGTTCCCTTCCTGTTTTTCTAAGTTTTGCCATCTCCTTTTTCGAGCACCGCTTCTTCTCTCTCTTTGTTCTTCTTCCCCGAATCTTTCCGTGTGTCTTTCCGGGGTTTTCTTCTGCGCCGCCGTTTCGTTCTCCTTGCTTCGGAGCTCTTCGCCTTCGTTTTCTTTCTTCCAGGTTTGTTCCCATGTTTCTCTTTTCTTGTGATCATATGCTTCTGTTTTTTGTGTGGCTCTTTGTTTGTTTCTTTTTTTCTTTATGCCTGGGTTGCCCCAAAAAGAGGCGCCGCCGTTGTTGTTTGCATATGGGGGGGGCTCTTTTTCGTTCTCTGGCATTTTTGTTTCGGGTTTTGCTGAATGGGGTTTTTTTGCTGTCTTCTTTATGTGATTTTTGCTTGCTGTTGTATTCTTCTTTGTAGGTAAGAATTTTATGTCTCGAAAGGTTCTTCAAGCGATGTCGACCAAGATTCCAAGTGGTCTTGGTTGGGTAGACCCTCTTCCTCTAAGAGTCCCTTCCGTGGTAGATTCTGAGTATTTAGCTAGGTTCCGTAGGCACTGTAGCATATGTGAAAATAGAGAGTCTGAGAGGGATTATGAACTAGTGGCCCCGGATTCCGAGGAGAGAGTGTGCTTTCCGCCCCTAGATAGTTCCGAGAAGCTCTTCTTTTATGCTTATGATTGTTTTTTCTCTAAGCTGAGTGTTCGACTTCCTTTTACCGACCTGGAGTCCGAGGTGTTATGGTCTTGTAACCTTGCCCCTACGCAGCTCCATCCGAATTCTTGGGCGTTTTTAAAGCTGTTTCAACTTTTGTGTCAGTTTTTGGGCGTCGCTCCCTCTATTTCTCTTTTTTCCTACTTGTTTGTGTTGACGAAGCCGGGGTCGGGTGGAGGGAAGGTATCTTGGGTCTCTTTTAGGGCTAACCAGGGAAGGAAGTTTTGTACCCTGTATGATGAGTCCTTTCATGACTTTAAGAACTTTTATTTCAAGGTCCGGGCTACTGGAGACGTCCGACCTTTCTTTCTAGATGAGAGTGGGGAGCCTTCTTTTCCTCTTTGTTGGCAGGAGAATGTAGTGTCTACTAAGTATACTTTTGAGAGTCTAGATGAGGTGGAGCAGGCTTTTGTGGGTGTGGTAAGCAGTTTATGGGGTCGGGCACCTCACTTGGACACGAAGAAAATGTTGGGAGATCCAAGCCTTCTCCGTTCCGAGTTAGGTAGTTCCCGACCTCTCTGAGATTCATCTTTTTTAGTATTTTTGGCTTTGCTTGTTTTGGTGGAATTTCTGTTGTGGTAATCCTTTTCTTTTATTTCTGCAGAGATGTCTTCTCAGGCGGATTCCATGAAGTACCTTCGTCGGACGAAGAAGTCTGTGGCCGCTCGGAATATCGAGGCTGGGGGGGCTTCTGCCCGATCTTCTCCGGAGAAGACTACTGTGGGTGTCACTACTCGGTCAAAGACTATTCCGACTCCCCAGTTCCGAGCTATAAATCAAGATCCTCCGACATCTGGACCTGCTACCTCTTCTCCTCCTTCGTCCTCGGGTCCTCCTCCCAAGAAACAGAAGACCTCTCAAGAGCCTGCGGGTTTTAATGACAAGGATTTCGATGCTCTTGGTTGGGTTGAGCAGCATATTCTCCCTCAGACTTTTATTTCTACTGATGATGTGTCTATGGAGCACCATTTTCAGTATATGGCGCGGAGCTGTGTCCGGATGGCTAGTCTTCATGCCGCTATTGCCCGGGAGTTCAAGAAATCCCCTATTGGTGCGACCAGTTCCCGACTTGAGAAAGCTCAGTCTGAGTTCGAGAGAATTAGTAAACTGAAGGCTGCTAGGATTGCTGAGCTGGAGGAGTCTTTGGAGAAGGAGAAAGCTAAAGCTACCGCGGCTGTGGCGGCGGCGAGTTCGTCCGAGGAGATGGCGAAGGCGGCGAAGGAGAATTATACTCGGGCACTTGCCGAGCTTGTGGAGACAAAGGAGAAGTTGCAATCTGCTCAGGATGATTTTTACGAGCTAGAAGGGCATGTGGCTAAGGGTATGGATGCTATGTATGAAAATTTGAAGGCTCAGGTCCGGGTTCTTGCTCCTGACCTGGATCTGAGTTTATTCAGTACGGATAACGTTGTTGTGGAGGGAAAGATTGTTCCTGCTCCCAACGAGGATGAGGTTCCGGTGTCCGACCCCAAAGTTCCGGTGTCCGACCCCAAAGTTCCGGTTGTGAACCCGACTTCACCTTTGGCCGGGGATGGATCTGGTGTGGAGGTTTTAAATCGAGATGACGGTGCCGTCGATGCTGTCCCGATTTCTATGTTTCTTCCGCAGCCTTCTGTTGATGTGGCGTCCGGAAAGGATCTTTGATTCTCTGCAATCCTTTTTATCTTTTGGTTTTTTGCCCGGCCTGTGGGCTCTTTTGTTTTTGGATGGTTTCTGTGAATGCTTTGGACACCTTTTTTGCTTTTAGCTACTTGCAGTAACTTTTTAGCTTATTATGCGGTGTTTTTGTTCGCGTTTTGACTTTTTGCTCCGCTTTTATGCTTTTTAGTTGTTTTTTGGATAACAACCTTTTAGCTAGCGCTTTTTTCTTTAAAACTTTTGTTTTTTCCTTTTGATTTCGTTTTTTCGCTTGTACTTTTTAGTTGTTTTTTGTATAGCAACTTTTTAGTAAGCGTTTTCGAAATCTTTGTTTTCGCCGTTTTAAGGCTTTCTTCTCGGGTCCGGGCTTTTTCTCGGACCTCGGGTTGGGCGGTCGAGTACACCCTTTGTTGGGTCTGACCTTGTCATTGGTCGGCCTTTTAAGTTATTTTTGTAATCTCTTTTTATTTGGCTTTTTGAGCCTTTTTCAGAGTTACTTTATAACTTCTCACATTAATTTGAACCTCGTCGCTTTTATCTTTGCCGACCTTGTATGGTCTCTCGGCAATGATTTTTTGCGTTTTGTCGAGCATAAATTAATGCGCCTTGGCGGGGTACTTTTTCAGGATTTGTTTCATCACGAGGAAGAACAAAAGAAAATAGAAAAATTTGATTAGTATTAAAAAAGAAAGAATATTTACAGAGTGTTTACCCTTGACTAGGTCGGGTGCCTTACTTGACCGGGTGTCTCGTTAAAAAACCCTTGTAGGGAAAAAGAGTACACCTCGGGTCAAATTTTTCTAGCTGTAGTACCGTCTTAGATTACAGGCGTGCCAGGTCCTGGGCAGCTCATTGCCTTCTAGGTCGGATATCTTGTAATAGCCTGTTCCTAAGACTTCTGTTACTTTGTAGGGTCCTTTCCAGTTTGCAGCTAGCTTTCCTTCTCCCGACTTTTGTGTTCCGATGTCATTTCGGATTAGAATTAGGTCGTGAGTGGAGAAGCTTCGTTTTATTACTTTCTGATTGTATCTGAGGGCCGTTCGCCGTTTTAAGGCTTCTTCTCGGATCCGGGCTCTTTCTCGGACCTCGGGGAGGAGGTCGAGTTCTTCCTTTTGTGCCTGCGGGTTACCTCCTTCGTTGTAGAAGATGACTCTGGGTGACCCTTCATCTATTTCGATAGGAATCATTGCTTCCATCCCGTAAGCTAATCGGAATGGCGATTCTCCCGTTGTAGAGTGTGGAGTTGTCCGATATCCCCATAATACTTGGGGGAGCTCCTCGGCCCATGCCCCTTTGGCCTCTTGGAGTCTTCGTTTTAACCCGGCCAAGATGACTTTATTTGCGGCCTCTGCTTGTCCGTTGGCTTGTGGGTGCTCGACTGAGGTGAATTGCTGTTTGATTTTTAGTTCGGCCACCAAGTTCTGAAAACTTGTGTTCGTGAACTGTGTTCCATTGTCTGTTGTGATGGAGTAGGGGACTCCGAACCTTGTGACGATGTTTTTGTATAGGAATTTGCGGCTTTTCTGAGCCGTGATGGTGGCTAAAGGTTCAGCTTCGATCCACTTTGTGAAGTAGTCGACCCCTACTATGAGGTATTTGACTTGCCCCGGTCCTTGGGGGAACGGGCCGAGTAGGTCAAGTCCCCATTTTGCGAAGGGCCATGGTGCGGTGATGCTGATGAGGTCTTCGGGTGGTGCCTTGTGAAAATTGGCGTGTTTTTGGCAGGGGGGCATATTTTCACAAACTCCGTTGCGTCTCTTTGCAAAGTTGGCCAGTAGAACCCGGCCCGGACTACTTTCTTGGATAATGCCCGAGCTCCGAGATGGTTCCCACACATGCCTCCGTGGACTTCTTCGAGGACGTTCTTTGTTTCTGAGGTCGGGACGCACCTAAGGAGGGGGTTTGAGAATCCTCTTCTGTATAATACGTCGTGAATTAGTGTATAATTCTGGGCGTTTTTCGTGAGTCTTTTAGCTTCCTTTCTTTCGGCGGGGAGAGTTCCCGACTTCAGGTAGTTGAGTATGGGGGTCATCCATCCTTGTTGTTGGTTGGATATATTTAGCGTTTCTTCCTCTCTTAACACGGAGGGGGATTGTAAGGTTTCCTGGAGGAGACTTCTGTTGTTGCCTCCGGGCTTGGTGCTGGCGAGCTTTGAGAGGGCGTCTGCCCGGGCGTTTTGTTCCCGGGGTATGTGCTGAATCTGTATCTCTGAAAAGTGGCGCAGTTGTGTCTGTGTTTGGTCCAGGTATTTTTTCATGGTGGGGTCTTTGGCCTGGTAGCTTCCATTTACTTGTGACGTGACGACCTGGGAGTCGCTGAAGATCATAATTCTCTGGGCTCCGACCTCTTCGGCTAGTTTTAGACCTGCTAGTAGGGCCTCGTATTCGGCTTGGTTGTTTGAAGCCTGGAACTCGAATTTTAGGGATAGTTCTATCCGCGTTCCTTGGTCGCTTTCGAGTATAACCCCGGCTCCGCTTCCTGTTTTGTTTGAGGACCCGTCGACATACAGGTTCCATGAGAGTGGGGTTCCAGGGGTCTCAGTGTATTCTGCGATGAAGTCGGCTAGATACTGAGATTTTATGGCAGTCCGGGCTTCATAGTGGAGGTCGAACTCGGACAGTTCCACCGCCCATTGCAGTATTCGTCCTGCCAGGTCTGTTTTTTGGAGGATGTGCCTCATGGGTTGGTTTGTCCGGACTTTGATGGTGTGGGCTTGAAAGTAGGGACGGAGCCTCCGAGCTGTGAACACTAGGGCGTAGGCGAATTTTTCTATCTTCTGGTAGTTCAATTCGGACCCTTGTAGTGCCTTGCTTACAAAGTATATGGGGTGTTGTCCTTGGTCATTTTCTCGTATTAATGCTGAAGCGACTGCTCGATGTCCAACCGAGAGGTATAGTACGAGCTCTTCTCCTTTTAAAGGTCGGGTTAGGATTGGTGGCTGCCCGAGGAATTCCTTGAATTCTTGAAAGGCTTTTTCGCACTCCGGGGTCCATGAGAAGGGTTTCTCTTTCTTTAGGAGTGAGTAGAGAGGTAGTGATTTTATCGCTGATCCTGCCAAGAATCTTGATAGGGCGGCTAGCCTTCCGTTCAGTTGTTGTACTTCTTTGACACACGTTGGGCTCTTCATTTTGAGTATCGCTTGGCATTTGTCCGAGTTGGGGTCTTCTTTCTTCTTCTGTTCCCGATCCCGATCTCGGAGTGGGTAGGTTGATTCCTTCCTAGAAGAGTCTCTTAGCTGGGAGGTTTCCTCCATGTTGATATATTTTTCTGCCCGCTCCTGCACCTCGTATAGGGAGGTCGGGTATCGTTTGAATAGGGATTGGCTAAACGGTCCTTCTTTTAGGCCGTTTGCTAGTCCCATGTTGTATGGCTAAACGGTCTTTCAACAAAGCCTGCCTGGACATACAACACTTGCCCACTGAAGCAGCCATCATGGGACTAGCAAACGGCCTAAAAGAAGGACCGTTTAGCCAATCCCTATCCAAACGATACCCGACCTCCCTATACGAGGTGCAGGAGCGGGCAGAAAAATATATCAACATGGAGGAAACCTCCCAGCTAAGAGACTCTTCTAGGAAGGAATCAACCTACCCACTCCGAGATCGGGATCGGGAACAGAAGAAAAAAGAAGACCCCAACTCGGACAAATGCCAAGCGATACTCAAAATGAAGAGCCCAACGTGTGTCAAAGAAGTACAACAACTGAACGGAAGGCTAGCCGCCCTATCAAGATTCTTGGCAGGATCAGCGATAAAATCACTACCTCTCTACTCACTCCTAAAGAAAGGGAAACCCTTCTCATGGACCCCGGAGTGCGAAAAAGCCTTTCAAGAATTCAAGGAATTCCTCGGGCAGCCACCAATCCTAACCCGACCTTTAAAAGGAGAAGAGCTCGTACTATACCTCTCGGTTGGACATCGAGCAGTCGCTTCAGCATTAATACGAGAAAATGACCAAGGACAACACCCCATATACTTTGTAAGCAAGGCGCTACAAGGGGCCGAATTAAACTACCAGAAGATAGAAAAATTTGCCTACGCCCTAGTGTTCACAGCTCGGAGGCTCCGTCCCTACTTTCAAGCCCACACCATCAAAGTCCGGACAAACCAACCCATGAGGCACATCCTCCAAAAAACAGACCTGGCAGGACGAATACTGCAATGGGCGGTGGAACTGTCCGAGTTCGACCTCCACTATGAAGCCCGGACTGCCATAAAATCTCAGTATCTAGCCGACTTCATCGCAGAATACACTGAGACCCCTGGAACCCCACTCTCATGGAACCTGTATGTCGACGGGTCCTCAAACAAAACAGGAAGCGGAGCCGGGGTTATACTCGAAAGCGACCAAGGAACGCGGATAGAACTATCCCTAAAATTCGAGTTCCAGGCTTCAAACAACCAAGCCGAATACGAGGCCCTACTAGCAGGTCTAAAACTAGCCGAAGAGGTCGGAGCCCAGAGAATTATGATCTTCAGCGACTCCCAGGTCGTCACGTCACAAGTAAATGGAAGCTACCAGGCCAAAGACCCCACCATGAAAAAATACCTGGACCAAACACAGACACAACTGCGCCACTTTTCAGAGATACAGATTCAGCACATACCCCGGGAACAAAACGCCCGGGCAGACGCCCTCTCAAAGCTCGCCAGCACCAAGCCCGGAGGCAACAACAGAAGTCTCCTCCAGGAAACCTTACAATCCCCCTCCGTGTTAAGAGAGGAAGAAACGCTAAATATATCCAACCAACAACAAGGATGGATGACCCCCATACTCAACTACCTGAAGTCGGGAACTCTCCCCGCCGAAAGAAAGGAAGCTAAAAGACTCACGAAAAACGCCCAGAATTATACACTAATTCACGACGTATTATACAGAAGAGGATTCTCAAACCCCCTCCTTAGGTGCGTCCCGACCTCAGAAACAAAGAACGTCCTCGAAGAAGTCCACGGAGGCATGTGTGGGAACCATCTCGGAGCTCGGGCATTATCCAAGAAAGTAGTCCGGGCCGGGTTCTACTGGCCAACTTTGCAAAGAGACGCAACGGAGTTTGTGAAAATATGCCCCCCTGCCAAAAACACGCCAATTTTCACAAGGCACCACCCGAAGACCTCATTAGCATCACCGCACCATGGCCCTTCGCAAAATGGGGACTTGACCTACTCGGCCCGTTCCCCCAAGGACCGGGGCAAGTCAAATACCTCATAGTAGGGGTCGACTACTTCACAAAGTGGATCGAAGCTGAACCTTTAGCCACCATCACGGCTCAGAAAAGCCGCAAATTCCTATACAAAAACATCGTCACAAGGTTCGGAGTCCCCTACTCCATCACAACAGACAATGGAACACAGTTCACGAACACAAGTTTTCAGAACTTGGTGGCCGAACTAAAAATCAAACAGCAATTCACCTCAGTCGAGCACCCACAAGCCAACGGACAAGCAGAGGCCGCAAATAAAGTCATCTTGGCCGGGTTAAAACGAAGACTCCAAGAGGCCAAAGGGGCATGGGCCGAGGAGCTCCCCCAAGTATTATGGGGATATCGGACAACTCCACACTCTACAACGGGAGAATCGCCATTCCGATTAGCTTACGGGATGGAAGCAATGATTCCTATCGAAATAGATGAAGGGTCACCCAGAGTCATCTTCTACAACGAAGGAGGTAACCCGCAGGCACAAAAGGAAGAACTCGACCTCCTCCCCGAGGTCCGAGAAAGAGCCCGGATCCGAGAAGAAGCCTTAAAACGGCGAACGGCCCTCAGATACAATCAGAAAGTAATAAAACGAAGCTTCTCCACTCACGACCTAATTCTAATCCGAAATGACATCGGAACACAAAAGTCGGGAGAAGGAAAGCTAGCTGCAAACTGGAAAGGACCCTACAAAGTAACAGAAGTCTTAGGAACAGGCTATTACAAGATATCCGACCTAGAAGGCAATGAGCTGCCCAGGACCTGGCACGCCTGTAATCTAAGACGGTACTACAGCTAGAAAAATTTGACCCGAGGTGTACTCTTTTTCCCTACAAGGGTTTTTTAACGAGACACCCGGTCAAGTAAGGCACCCGACCTAGTCAAGGGTAAACACTCTGTAAATATTCTTTCTTTTTAATACTAATCAAATTTTTCTATTTTCTTTTGTTCTTCCTCGTGATGAAACAAATCCTGAAAAAGTACCCCGCCAAGGCGCATTAATTTATGCTCGACAAAACGCAAAAAATCATTGCCGAGAGACCATACAAGGTCGGCAAAGATAAAAGCGACGAGGTTCAAATTAATGTGAGAAGTTATAAAGTAACTCTGAAAAAGGCTCAAAAAGCCAAATAAAAAGAGATTACAAAAATAACTTAAAAGGCCGACCAATGACAAGGTCAGACCCAACAAAGGGTGTACTCGACCGCCCAACCCGAGGTCCGAGAAAAAGCCCGGACCCGAGAAGGAAGCCTTAAAACGGCGAAAACAAAGATTTCGAAAACGCTTACTAAAAAGTTGCTATACAAAAAACAACTAAAAAGTACAAGCGAAAAAACGAAATCAAAAGGAAAAAACAAAAGTTTTAAAGAAAAAAGCGCTAGCTAAAAGGTTGTTATCCAAAAAACAACTAAAAAGCATAAAAGCGGAGCAAAAAGTCAAAACGCGAACAAAAACACCGCATAATAAGCTAAAAAGTTACTGCAAGTAGCTAAAAGCAAAAAATGTGTCCAAAGCATTCACAGAAACCATCCAAAAACAAAAGAGCCCACAGGCCGGGCAAAAAACCAAAAGATAAAAAGGATTGCAGAGAATCAAAGATCCTTTCCGGACGCCACATCAACAGAAGGCTGCGGAAGAAACATAGAAATCGGGACAGCATCGACGGCACCGTCATCTCGATTTAAAACCTCCACACCAGATCCATCCCCGGCCAAAGGTGAAGTCGGGTTCACAACCGGAACTTTGGGGTCGGACACCGGAACTTTGGGGTCGGACACCGGAACCTCATCCTCGTTGGGAGCAGGAACAATCTTTCCCTCCACAACAACGTTATCCGTACTGAATAAACTCAGATCCAGGTCAGGAGCAAGAACCCGGACCTGAGCCTTCAAATTTTCATACATAGCATCCATACCCTTAGCCACATGCCCTTCTAGCTCGTAAAAATCATCCTGAGCAGATTGCAACTTCTCCTTTGTCTCCACAAGCTCGGCAAGTGCCCGAGTATAATTCTCCTTCGCCGCCTTCGCCATCTCCTCGGACGAACTCGCCGCCGCCACAGCCGCGGTAGCTTTAGCTTTCTCCTTCTCCAAAGACTCCTCCAGCTCAGCAATCCTAGCAGCCTTCAGTTTACTAATTCTCTCGAACTCAGACTGAGCTTTCTCAAGTCGGGAACTGATCGCACCAATAGGGGATTTCTTGAACTCCCGGGCAATAGCGGCATGAAGACTAGCCATCCGGACACAGCTCCGCGCCATATACTGAAAATGGTGCTCCATAGACACATCATCAGTAGAAATAAAAGTCTGAGGGAGAATATGCTGCTCAACCCAACCAAGAGCATCGAAATCCTTGTCATTAAAACCCGCAGGCTCTTGAGAGGTCTTCTGTTTCTTGGGAGGAGGACCCGAGGACGAAGGAGGAGAAGAGGTAGCAGGTCCAGATGTCGGAGGATCTTGATTTATAGCTCGGAACTGGGGAGTCGGAATAGTCTTTGACCGAGTAGTGACACCCACAGTAGTCTTCTCCGGAGAAGATCGGGCAGAAGCCCCCCCAACCTCGATATTCCGAGCGGCCACAGACTTCTTCGTCCGACGAAGGTACTTCATGGAATCCGCCTGAGAAGACATCTCTGCAGAAATAAAAGAAAAGGATTACCACAACAGAAATTCCACCAAAACAAGCAAAGCCAAAAATACTAAAAAAGATGAATCTCGGAGAGGTCGGGAACTACCTAACTCGGAACGGAGAAGGCTTGGATCTCCCAACATTTTCTTCGTGTCCAAGTGAGGTGCCCGACCCCATAAACTGCTTACCACACCCACAAAAGCCTGCTCCACCTCATCTAGACTCTCAAAAGTATACTTAGTAGACACTACATTCTCCTGCCAACAAAGAGGAAAAGAAGGCTCCCCACTCTCATCTAGAAAGAAAGGTCGGACGTCTCCAGTAGCCCGGACCTTGAAATAAAAGTTCTTAAAGTCATGAAAGGACTCATCATACAGGGTACAAAACTTCCTTCCCTGGTTAGCCCTAAAAGAGACCCAAGATACCTTCCCTCCACCCGACCCTGGCTTCGTCAACACAAACAAGTAGGAAAAAAGAGAAATAGAGGGAGCGACGCCCAAAAACTGACACAAAAGTTGAAACAGCTTTAAAAACGCCCAAGAATTCGGATGGAGCTGCGTAGGGGCAAGGTTACAAGACCATAACACCTCGGACTCCAGGTCGGTAAAAGGAAGTCGGACACTCAGCTTAGAGAAAAAACAATCATAAACATAAAAGAAGAGCTTCTCGGAACTATCTAGGGGCGGAAAGCACACTCTCTCCTCGGAATCCGGGGCCACTAGTTCATAATCCCTCTCAGACTCTCTATTTTCACATATGCTACAGTGCCTACGGAACCTAGCTAAATACTCAGAATCTACCACGGAAGGGACTCTTAGAGGAAGAGGGTCTACCCAACCAAGACCACTTGGAATCTTGGTCGACATCGCTTGAAGAACCTTTCGAGACATAAAATTCTTACCTACAAAGAAGAATACAACAGCAAGCAAAAATCACATAAAGAAGACAGCAAAAAAACCCCATTCAGCAAAACCCGAAACAAAAATGCCAGAGAACGAAAAAGAGCCCCCCCCCCCCATATGCAAACAACAACGGCGGCGCCTCTTTTTGGGGCAACCCAGGCATAAAGAAAAAAAGAAACAAACAAAGAGCCACACAAAAAACAGAAGCATATGATCACAAGAAAAGAGAAACATGGGAACAAACCTGGAAGAAAGAAAACGAAGGCGAAGAGCTCCGAAGCAAGGAGAACGAAACGGCGGCGCAGAAGAAAACCCCGGAAAGACACACGGAAAGATTCGGGGAAGAAGAACAAAGAGAGAGAAGAAGCGGTGCTCGAAAAAGGAGATGGCAAAACTTAGAAAAACAGGAAGGGAACAGAATAAACGAAGAAAAAGGAAGGGAGCAAATAAATAATGCCTTCACAGAGCACGAACGGAAATCGAGGAGAAACGGTAAAATGCAATAAATGCAGGAACGGCCATTTTTGAAATTTGAAAAACTACTATGCCCGAGCTCGACCTCCCAAAAAAGGACGAACTCGGGCAGGGGCACTGTTCATACCCTGACCGGGCTCCTCCAAACTCGGTCAGTTCATAAAAGGTCCGACCTCATCCTAAGGCTCACGCCTAAAGGTCGGACCTCGGACGAATAAAGCAAGGGAAGGCCCATCAAAAGGAACGCAGCCCAAACCTAAAGGCCGAAAAGGCCTAGCAAAGGCGGTTCCACAAAGATAGGGATAAAACTCCCGAAAGATAAGATAAGATAAGAATATCTTATCCAGGGAAGATCACGGCCAACTACTATAAATACACTGGAGCACCCAGGTATGGCATTCATTCCACATTCTACACATATCTGCTTGGACCCATGCTAACTTAAGCATCGGAGTGTCATTGCAGGTACAACCACCAACCACTCCGCATATCAAAGCTCGGGTCCCTGAACACCCACCTCGGGCCTCTCCAGACGACCGAGCTACACGTTTCAGGTAACCCTCGGAACATTGGCGCCGTTGCCGGGGACCTGGATGTCATCCCTCTATCATGGCGGACGACCCTCTCAACAATGACCACGCTGCATCTGAACAAGAGGACGAAATTGACACCGGAGAACGACCGGACAGCCCTCTATCACCACGCACTCCAGGAGGAAACAAACAGAATCGCCCAAAGACATCACTCCCAAACAAAGATCCACAAAGTTCCGAAAAAGAGAAGAACTCGGAGATTCTAGAAACAGTCCGGGCACAACAAGACCGACTGAAACAACTCGAAGAGGACATAAAGAAGCAGAAAGAAACTGAACAAGATCTGAGAAGGGAGACCCGAAAGCGCAGAGAATTAGAAGAAAAACTGCGGAAAATAGAGGCCAACCTGAAAGACCGAACAGAACGCGGCTCCACCCCCGAAAGCAACCATGATCCCTTCACGCGAGAGATCATGAAGGAGAAGGTACCGCGAAACTTCAAACCACCCGATATGGATCTCTACGACGGCACCACCGATCCAAGTCACCACCTCAGCAACTTCAGAAGCAGAATGTACCTAGTCGACGCCTCCGACGCAATTCGGTGCAAAGCCTACCCCACCACTCTCACCAAGTCAGCCATGAAGTGGTTCGACAATCTGCCACCAAGATCAATCACCAGCTTCGAAGACCTGACCAAAAAATTCCTAACAAGGTTCTCTATTCAAAAGGACAAGACAAAACGTGCCCCCAGTCTACTCGGGATCAAGCAAGGTAACCAAGAAACTCTCCGAGAATACATGGAGCGATTCAACAAAGCCTGCCTGGACATACAACACTTGCCCACTGAAGCAGCCATCATGGGACTAGCAAACGGCCTAAAAGAAGGACCGTTTAGCCAATCCCTATCCAAACGATACCCGACCTCCCTATACGAGGTGCAGGAGCGGGCAGAAAAATATATCAACATGGAGGAAACCTCCCAGCTAAGAGACTCTTCTAGGAAGGAATCAACCTACCCACTCCGAGATCGGGATCGGGAACAGAAGAAGAAAGAAGACCTCAACTCGGACAAGCCACGGAAGTACCACAACTACACCCCCTCCGAGTCTCCCTGGTAGACGTCTACAGAGAAGTATGCCACACAGAAAAGATCCCACCGCCCCGACCGCTAAAACACAAGAGAGCGGGAAGAGATCGGTCCGAATACTGTGAATATCACAAGCTCTACGGTCATTCTACTAACGACTGCTATGACCTAAAAAATGTTATAGAAAAGCTGGCCAGAGAAGGAAAACTCGACAGATACATAGCAGAGAAAGGAGAAGAGACCAGGAAGAGAAGGCGGGGAGATAATGAAGGTCGGGCCGAACAAACCCCGCGAACCCCTGAAAGACACGTTCACATGATAAATGGAGGTTTTGCAGGCGGAGGAACATCCAGATCCTCGCGAAAAAGACACCTCAAAGAAGTCTATCATGTCCGAGAAGACAGTCCCCTGCCCGAGTTACCTACTATCTCATTTACCCGAGAAGATGCTCAAGGGATAATTCCCGGGCACGACGATCCAATGGTAATCACCATAATCCTAGCAAACGCCAACTTACATCGAACCCTGATTGACCAGGGAAGCTCAGCAGATATCCTGTTCAAAGCGGCCTTCGACAAGCTCGGACTTGAAGAAAAAGAGCTAAAGGCCTATCACACCGACCTATTTGGGCTAGGGGACACCCCGATCCATCCCTTAGGATACATCTCGCTACACACTACCTTTGGAAGAGGCGAGCAATCTAAAACATTAAGCATCGACTACATTATAGTCGACGTCACTTCAGCATACAATGCCCTCATTGGGCGACCAACCCTAAACAGACTGGCAGCTATAGTCTCGACCCCACACCTCTGTATGAAATTCCCTACCGCAAAAGGAATCGCTACCCTAAAAGGCGACCAAAAACTAGCGCGGCGATGCTACAACGAAAGCCTGAGCCTAAAAGGGAAAGAGATCAACACAATAGAACTCGGACGAGTTCAAACCCGAGAAGATCTTCGGCCACAACCAGAGGGAGAAACCGAAAAAGTCCAGATTGGGAACACACCTGAAAAAATAACAAACATAGGAGCAAACCTCGAAGCAGGCCTAAAAGAGGAACTCATAACCCTCTTAAGGGAGAATTCCGACCTCTTCGCCTGGAAAGCCTCCGACATGCCAGGCATAAGCCCCGACCTGATGTGCCATAAGCTATCAGTATACCCGGGATCCCGACCTGTCCAACAAAGACGTCGGAAGCTCGGACCCGAGCGCATGCAAGCAATAGAAGAACAAGTACAAGCACTGCTAGATGCAGGGTTCATTAGGGAAGTAAAATACCCCCTATGGCTCGCGAACGTGGTCCTGGTAAAAAAGCCCAACGGAAAATGGAGGATGTGCGTCGATTACACAGACCTCAACAAAGCCTGCCCCAAAGACCTATATCCACTACCAAACATCGACGCCTTAGTAGACGCAGCCTCAGGCCACAGATATCTCTCCTTCATGGACGCATACTCGGGATACAATCAAATCCCAATGTACGGACCCGACCAAGAAAAGACCTCGTTCATAACCCCAAGGGCAAACTACTGCTACGTAGTAATGCCCCTCGGGCTGAAGAACGCAGGGGCAACCTACCAGAGGCTAATGAACAAAGTGTTCTCAGAGCACATCGGACTACAGCTAGAGGTGTACGTCGACGACATGCTGGTAAAGACACAAGAAGACAGAAACTTGCTGACCGACCTCACCAGTGTCTTCGGCACCCTCAGAAAACACAACATGAGACTTAACCCGACAAAGTGCACCTTCGCCGCAGAAGCCGGAAAGTTCTTAGGCTTCATGCTGACTCAAAGGGGCATCGAAGCGAACCCGGACAAATGCCAAGCGATACTCAAAATGAAGAGCCCAACGTGTGTCAAAGAAGTACAACAACTGAACGGAAGGCTAGCCGCCCTATCAAGATTCTTGGCAGGATCAGCGATAAAATCACTACCTCTCTACTCACTCCTAAAGAAAGAGAAACCCTTCTCATGGACCCCGGAGTGCGAAAAAGCCTTTCAAGAATTCAAGGAATTCCTCGGGCAGCCACCAATCCTAACCCGACCTTTAAAAGGAGAAGAGCTCGTACTATACCTCTCGGTTGGACATCGAGCAGTCGCTTCAGCATTAATACGAGAAAATGACCAAGGACAACACCCCATATACTTTGTAAGCAAGGCGCTACAAGGGGCCGAATTAAACTACCAGAAGATAGAAAAATTCGCCTACGCCCTAGTGTTCACAGCTCGGAGGCTCCGTCCCTACTTTCAAGCCCACACCATCAAAGTCCGGACAAACCAACCCATGAGGCACATCCTCCAAAAAACAGACCTGGCAGGACGAATACTGCAATGGGCGGTGGAACTGTCCGAGTTCGACCTCCACTATGAAGCCCGGACTGCCATAAAATCTCAGTATCTAGCCGACTTCATCGCAGAATACACTGAGACCCCTGGAACCCCACTCTCATGGAACCTGTATGTCGACGGGTCCTCAAACAAAACAGGAAGCGGAGCCGGGGTTATACTCGAAAGCGACCAAGGAACGCGGATAGAACTATCCCTAAAATTCGAGTTCCAGGCTTCAAACAACCAAGCCGAATACGAGGCCCTACTAGCAGGTCTAAAACTAGCCGAAGAGGTCGGAGCCCAGAGAATTATGATCTTCAGCGACTCCCAGGTCGTCACGTCACAAGTAAATGGAAGCTACCAGGCCAAAGACCCCACCATGAAAAAATACCTGGACCAAACACAGACACAACTGCGCCACTTTTCAGAGATACAGATTCAGCACATACCCCGGGAACAAAACGCCCGGGCAGACGCCCTCTCAAAGCTCGCCAGCACCAAGCCCGGAGGCAACAACAGAAGTCTCCTCCAGGAAACCTTACAATCCCCCTCCGTGTTAAGAGAGGAAGAAACGCTAAATATATCCAACCAACAACAAGGATGGATGACCCCCATACTCAACTACCTGAAGTCGGGAACTCTCCCCGCCGAAAGAAAGGAAGCTAAAAGACTCACGAAAAACGCCCAGAATTATACACTAATTCACGACGTATTATACAGAAGAGGATTCTCAAACCCCCTCCTTAGGTGCGTCCCGACCTCAGAAACAAAGAACGTCCTCGAAGAAGTCCACGGAGGCATGTGTGGGAACCATCTCGGAGCTCGGGCATTATCCAAGAAAGTAGTCCGGGCCGGGTTCTACTGGCCAACTTTGCAAAGAGACGCAACGGAGTTTGTGAAAATATGCCCCCCCTGCCAAAAACACGCCAATTTTCACAAGGCACCACCCGAAGACCTCATCAGCATCACCGCACCATGGCCCTTCGCAAAATGGGGACTTGACCTACTCGGCCCGTTCCCCCAAGGACCGGGGCAAGTCAAATACCTCATAGTAGGGGTCGACTACTTCACAAAGTGGATCGAAGCTGAACCTTTAGCCACCATCACGGCTCAGAAAAGCCGCAAATTCCTATACAAAAACATCGTCACAAGGTTCGGAGTCCCCTACTCCATCACAACAGACAATGGAACACAGTTCACGAACACAAGTTTTCAGAACTTGGTGGCCGAACTAAAAATCAAACAGCAATTCACCTCAGTCGAGCACCCACAAGCCAACGGACAAGCAGAGGCCGCAAATAAAGTCATCTTGGCCGGGTTAAAACGAAGACTCCAAGAGGCCAAAGGGGCATGGGCCGAGGAGCTCCCCCAAGTATTATGGGGATATCGGACAACTCCACACTCTACAACGGGAGAATCGCCATTCCGATTAGCTTACGGGATGGAAGCAATGATTCCTATCGAAATAGATGAAGGGTCACCCAGAGTCATCTTCTACAACGAAGGAGGTAACCCGCAGGCACAAAAGGAAGAACTCGACCTCCTCCCCGAGGTCCGAGAAAGAGCCCGGATCCGAGAAGAAGCCTTAAAACGGCGAACGGCCCTCAGATACAATCAGAAAGTAATAAAACGAAGCTTCTCCACTCACGACCTAATTCTAATCCGAAATGACATCGGAACACAAAAGTCGGGAGAAGGAAAGCTAGCTGCAAACTGGAAAGGACCCTACAAAGTAACAGAAGTCTTAGGAACAGGCTATTACAAGATATCCGACCTAGAAGGCAATGAGCTGCCCAGGACCTGGCACGCCTGTAATCTAAGACGGTACTACAGCTAGAAAAATTTGACCCGAGGTGTACTCTTTTTCCCTACAAGGGTTTTTTAACGAGACACCCGGTCAAGTAAGGCACCCGACCTAGTCAAGGGTAAACACTCTGTAAATATTCTTTCTTTTTTAATACTAATCAAATTTTTCTATTTTCTTTTGTTCTTCCTCGTGATGAAACAAATCCTGAAAAAGTACCCTGCCAAGGCGCATTAATTTATGCTCGACAAAACGCAAAAAATCATTGCCGAGAGACCATACAAGGTCGGCAAAGATAAAAGCGACGAGGTTCAAATTAATGTGAGAAGTTATAAAGTAACTCTGAAAAAGGCTCAAAAAGCCAAATAAAAAGAGATTACAAAAATAACTTAAAAGGCCGACCAATGACAAGGTCAGACCCAACAAAGGGTGTACTCGACCGCCCAACCCGAGGTCCGAGAAAAAGCCCGGACCCGAGAAGGAAGCCTTAAAACGGCGAAAACAAAGATTTCGAAAACGCTTACTAAAAAGTTGCTATACAAAAAACAACTAAAAAGTACAAGCGAAAAAACGAAATCAAAAGGAAAAAACAAAAGTTTTAAAGAAAAAAGCGCTAGCTAAAAGGTTGTTATCCAAAAAACAACTAAAAAGCATAAAAGCGGAGCAAAAAGTCAAAACGCGAACAAAAACACCGCATAATAAGCTAAAAAGTTACTGCAAGTAGCTAAAAGCAAAAAATGTGTCCAAAGCATTCACAGAAACCATCCAAAAACAAAAGAGCCCACAGGCCGGGCAAAAAAAGATAAAAAGGATTGCAGAGAATCAAAGATCCTTTCCGGACGCCACATCAACAGAAGGCTGCGGAAGAAACATAGAAATCGGGACAGCATCGACGGCACCGTCATCTCGATTTAAAACCTCCACACCAGATCCATCCCCGGCCAAAGGTGAAGTCGGGTTCACAACCGGAACTTTGGGGTCGGACACCGGAACTTTGGGGTCGGACACCGGAACCTCATCCTCGTTGGGAGCAGGAACAATCTTTCCCTCCACAACAACGTTATCCGTACTGAATAAACTCAGATCCAGGTCAGGAGCAAGAACCCGGACCTGAGCCTTCAAATTTTCATACATAGCATCCATACCCTTAGCCACATGCCCTTCTAGCTCGTAAAAATCATCCTGAGCAGATTGCAACTTCTCCTTTGTCTCCACAAGCTCGGCAAGTGCCCGAGTATAATTCTCCTTCGCCGCCTTCGCCATCTCCTCGGACGAACTCGCCGCCGCCACAGCCGCGGTAGCTTTAGCTTTCTCCTTCTCCAAAGACTCCTCCAGCTCAGCAATCCTAGCAGCCTTCAGTTTACTAATTCTCTCGAACTCAGACTGAGCTTTCTCAAGTCGGGAACTGGTCGCACCAATAGGGGATTTCTTGAACTCCCGGGCAATAGCGGCATGAAGACTAGCCATCCGGACACAGCTCCGCGCCATATACTGAAAATGGTGCTCCATAGACACATCATCAGTAGAAATAAAAGTCTGAGGGAGAATATGCTGCTCAACCCAACCAAGAGCATCGAAATCCTTGTCATTAAAACCCGCAGGCTCTTGAGAGGTCTTCTGTTTCTTGGGAGGAGGACCCGAGGACGAAGGAGGAGAAGAGGTAGCAGGTCCAGATGTCGGAGGATCTTGATTTATAGCTCGGAACTGGGGAGTCGGAATAGTCTTTGACCGAGTAGTGACACCCACAGTAGTCTTCTCCGGAGAAGATCGGGCAGAAGCCCCCCCAGCCTCGATATTCCGAGCGGCCACAGACTTCTTCGTCCGACGAAGGTACTTCATGGAATCCGCCTGAGAAGACATCTCTGCAGAAATAAAAGAAAAGGATTACCACAACAGAAATTCCACCAAAACAAGCAAAGCCAAAAATACTAAAAAAGATGAATCTCGGAGAGGTCGGGAACTACCTAACTCGGAACGGAGAAGGCTTGGATCTCCCAACATTTTCTTCGTGTCCAAGTGAGGTGCCCGACCCCATAAACTGCTTACCACACCCACAAAAGCCTGCTCCACCTCATCTAGACTCTCAAAAGTATACTTAGTAGACACTACATTCTCCTGCCAACAAAGAGGAAAAGAAGGCTCCCCACTCTCATCTAGAAAGAAAGGTCGGACGTCTCCAGTAGCCCGGACCTTGAAATAAAAGTTCTTAAAGTCATGAAAGGACTCATCATACAGGGTACAAAACTTCCTTCCCTGGTTAGCCCTAAAAGAGACCCAAGATACCTTCCCTCCACCCGACCCTGGCTTCGTCAACACAAACAAGTAGGAAAAAAGAGAAATAGAGGGAGCGACGCCCAAAAACTGACACAAAAGTTGAAACAGCTTTAAAAACGCCCAAGAATTCGGATGGAGCTGCGTAGGGGCAAGGTTACAAGACCATAACACCTCAGACTCCAGGTCGGTAAAAGGAAGTCGGACACTCAGCTTAGAGAAAAAACAATCATAAGCATAAAAGAAGAGCTTCTCGGAACTATCTAGGGGCGGAAAGCACACTCTCTCCTCGGAATCCGGGGCCACTAGTTCATAATCCCTCTCAGACTCTCTATTTTCACATATGCTACAGTGCCTACGGAACCTAGCTAAATACTCAGAATCTACCACGGAAAGGGACTCTTAGAGGAAGAGGGTCTACCCAACCAAGACCACTTGGAATCTTGGTCGACATCGCTTGAAGAACCTTTCGAGACATAAAATTCTTACCTACAAAGAAGAATACAACAGCAAGCAAAAATCACATAAAGAAGACAGCAAAAAAACCCCATTCAGCAAAACCCGAAACAAAAATGCCAGAGAACGAAAAAGAGCCCCCCCCATATGCAAACAACAACGGCGGCGCCTCTTTTTGGGGCAACCCAGGCATAAAGAAAAAAAGAAACAAACAAGAGCCACACAAAAAACAGAAGCATATGATCACAAGAAAAGAGAAACATGGGAACAAACCTGGAAGAAAGAAAACGAAGGCGAAGAGCTCCGAAGCAAGGAGAACGAAACGGCGGCGCAGAAGAAACCCCGGAAAGACACACGGAAAGATTCGGGGAAGAAGAACAAAGAGAGAGAAGAAGCGGTGCTCGAAAAAGGAGATGGCAAAACTTAGAAAAACAGGAAGGGAACAGAATAAACGAAGAAAAAGGAAGGGAGCAAATAAATAATGCCTTCACAGAGCACGAACGGAAATCGAGGAGAAACGGTAAAATGCAATAAATGCAGGAACGGCCATTTTTGAAATTTGAAAAACTACTATGCCCGAGCTCGACCTCCCAAAAAAGGACGAACTCGGGCAGGGGCACTGTTCATACCCTGACCGGGCTCCTCCAAACTCGGTCAGTTCATAAAAGGTCCGACCTCATCCTAAGGCTCACGCCTAAAGGTCGGACCTCGGACGAATAAAGCAAGGGAAGGCCCATCAAAAGGAACGCAGCCCAAACCTAAAGGCCGAAAAGGCCTAGCAAAGGCGGTTCCACAAAGATAGGGATAAAACTCCCGAAAGATAAGATAAGATAAGAATATCTTATCCAGGGAAGATCACGGCCAACTACTATAAATACACTGGAGCACCCAGGTATGGCATTCATTCCACATTCTACACATATCTGCTTGGACCCATGCTAACTTAAGCATCGGAGTGTCATTGCAGGTACAACCACCAACCACTCCGCATATCAAAACTCGGGTCCCTGAACACCCACCTCGGGCCTCTCCAGACGACCGAGCTACACGTTTCAGGTAACCCTCGGAACAGTTATCTTCCTGGTGTAGGGCCAGGTCTTCATCGTTATTACCTATGCCTAGATTCTCTTGCTCAGAATCTGTTTCCGCATGGCCTTCTTCGTGGGATCTGTCCGCCATCAATGGATGATCTCTCGGGTCCCCGGCAACGGCGCCAATATTACGGTGGGTAACCGGAGATAAATGAGATGGATGGCGTTGAGTGGCCCAAGTGTATGAAGGAGGAGGACTCCGGATGGGTCTGCAACTTCGGGAGGCTCCGTCCGACTTGCGCGCGTGAATGAATGGGGGGTGGTACCTGCAAAGACACTCCGATGCCTAAGTTAGCAAGAGTGTGAGCAGGTCTAGAGAGTATTGGGCTTAGAGATACCTGAGGGGTGTCAGAGTATTTGTAGTGGTGAACCAATAACCACCGTTGGAGTAGTGCCGTATCTTTAGGGTGTTAACCGTCCCCATTATCTTGGGGAGGTTAAGATATGGCTTTATGAAGCGGTTAGAGAGATTTTAGGGGCGGTCACTCATAAGTGTTTATCTGCCAGCTAATCTCATGTCCGACTTCTTTAGCGCAGGTCGGGATGAACACCGACTTCGTATGTGAAGGTCGGCGTTTAGTAAGGCTTAATCTATTGGATTAGGCCTTTTAGTTGGACCTGGGCCTTTACATTGGGCCAGGGTATGAACAGTGCCCCTACTTGAGCCCAAGATCTCTTTTAAGGCTTGGGTTCAAGTATTTAACTCGGGTTCGTAGCCGACTTTCACGGGTTTTGAAACCGACGTGATTTTCGCGACCTTTTGTTTCTGACAGTTATGTCAATTCAAGCGTCGTGTCCGTTGAGGAAGCGTTTGGGGATTGAGGGCTTTGGTAACGGTGCAATCACATTAATGACTGCCTCGTTTTTACCGTTATGCCCCTTAGTGTGTTTATAAATGTTTTCCCTCTCTTCCATTTTTCCGTTTCTGCAATCTTTCAAACTTCTTCTTTCCTTGCTCGTGCTGTATTCTTGTGTTCGAAGATTTCCGCTCTCTCCAACCTTCATTTCTTGGATAAAGGTTAGTTTTATTTCTTCCATGTCATGCCTTTTGCATGTTTTGTTTTGTGAGTGGATAGGTTGGCCTGTAGATTCTAGCTTCGTATCTCTCCTCTTTAGGGGCCGTGTTTTTGATTTTTCTTTTTCTTTTTCTTTTTCCTTTTGTAGGTTTCTGCCACTTTTCTTTTAAAAAATGGCTTCCGTAGACGTTCTTTCTCAGTGGGTTGATGTTACGGTCCTTGGGAGGAACCGTTGGTCGATGCTGAGTTTATCACTCATCTTCGTACTCATCACAGGCTCTGTACTTCGGAGGAGGACGAGCCAAAATATGAACTGATAATCCCGGGTCCTGAAGACCGGGTCTGTTTTGGGAGAGTTAATGAGGCGACCCCTCATTTTTTCTTCATGTATGAATGTATGATCACCCGTTTGGGTGTTTTT
Organism: Arachis stenosperma; assembly: GCF_014773155.1. NCBI lineage: Eukaryota > Viridiplantae > Streptophyta > Magnoliopsida > Fabales > Fabaceae > Arachis > Arachis stenosperma. The sequence continues at coordinate 126,382,507 of NC_080377.1, forward strand.
CTTCCTTTCTCGGATTTCGAGATATCTGTTTTGCACCACTGTAGAGTTGCCCCTACTCAACTTCACCCCAATTCTTGGGGTTTTTTGAAGATCTATCAGTTTATTAGCCACGCTCTGGACTTTCCGACCTCTTTGAGGATTTTCTTCTTTCTCTTTCATGTGACTAAGCCCTTTAGTGGGCTAAACAACAAACAGCAGTGGGTATCCTTCCGAGCCATACAAGGTCGGAGGATTTTCACCCTTTTTGACGAATCTTTTCATGACTTCAAAAACTATTTTTTCAAAGTACAAGCTGTAGAGGGTCACCACCCCTTTTTCCTGGATGAGCATTCCTCCCCTCGCTTTCCCCTTTATTGGTTGCCGTCCTCCCCTTGTGAAAAGTATGGTCCAGATGACCTGGATGAGGTGGAGGCGGCCATTGTGGGGTTTTTCCGAGAAGCGTGGGGGAGGGCCCCATACTTGGATACCAGAAAAATCCTCCAGAGAACGCCGACTTTTGTTCAATCTCAATTAGGTAGTGCATGCATTCCTGATTTCCGAGTTGTTTCTACCGACTTGAATGTTACCGACTTATAACTGTTGGTTGTTTTTCTTGTAGATATGGCAAGGAAGAATGCTCAGGAGGCTTACCAAAGGGTCCAGGAGGCTAAAGCGAAGTCCCGGGCTAGGTCCGGGGGTGCCAAAGCAGTCATCTCTCCTCCTCCTCCTCCTCCTCCTCCTAGGAATGTGGGCACTCCCTCTCAACCCATTGTCATTTCTTCCTCAAGTTTGTCTCGACCACCCCCTTCTGCCCAAATTCTCTCCGAGCCAGAGAAGAAGAAGCGCAAGACTTCGGAGTCTGGCTCTTCTTTGGATGGTGGGGTTAAGGCGGATGCTCTTGCATTCGTTCGAAAGAACATCTATCCTTATATAAGCATGGATGATGTTTCTGTCCGGAACCACCTCACCGCTCTGGCCGAGGAGAGTTTTAGGGCGGCGGGTGTTTGTGGCAAACTTTTGGACATTTTTGAGAAGACTCCCCTCAGCTCTTTGGGGGCATCCTCGAGGGTTGAGGAGTTGGAGGGGAGGCTTCTTATTTATGAAAAACATGAGAAGGAGTTGAAGGAGGAGAGAGATAAGTTGAAGAAGGAGAGGGATCACCTTAAGGAGGAGGAGGGTAAGCTGCGGGCTCAATGTACTTTGGAGGCAAATTTGAGGAAAACAGCACAAGACAGCTACCACAGTTTATTTCAAGATATTGTGGCTGTGAGGAAGGACTTGCTGAATTCTCGGAACGCATACGCCGAGTTGGAGGACTCTATCGCTGAGGGCGCTGAGGAGTCTTGGAGAATTTTCCTGGAGCAAGTCAGAGTTATCGCTCCCGACTTGGATCTTTCTCCTCTACATCCTGACAAGGTGGTTATTGATGGCGCCATCGTTGATCCTCCTGTCCCCGAGGTTGTTTCCGAGTCAGATTTGAAGACTCGGGGCAGAGGATTATTGAGTCTCCTCCTCATTCCCGAGATGCTCCGAGTTCTTCAGCCGTTCATCCGACTTCCTCTTCAGCTCCCTCTCCTGGTCCTGGTGGCGCTCCTCCCGAGTCTGGCGGTGGTGATTCCTCTACTCCTTTGAAGAAATGACTCCTATTTTTTATGGCTATATGGGGGCCCGGCCTGTGGGTCCCCCCTTTTTTAAACTTATTTATATGTTTGTGTTGGTGGTTGTGAGAACAATTTCTTTTGGCCTTTTAAGGCCGTTAACAAAATACTTTGGCGAGTGCCCTTTTGAATAAGGGTTTAACAAAGTACCCCCTTTTTTGGATAAGGGTTTTAAGTTACCTTGTGCGTGTATGCTTTTCTAATTTTCCTGAATTCCCCTTAGCTTTTTCTTGAAAACCTTTCTTTTTGGATTGCTTGTTTTTCGTTAAGGACTTTCGGGTCGTCCTTTAAACTTCTTCTTAGGTTTTCCTATCTCTTTTTGTTATTCCTCATACTCAACTTTTGTTTTAGCGAGTTCTCATGACTTAGGTTATTTTTGCGATGCGTTTTTCTTCTACTCGGTTTTATACTCCGATCTACGGATCGAAGTGTTTCCAAGTTTTCCTACTCGGGGTCTCGTTCCGACTTATGAGTCGGGTTGGTTCCCGAGTTTTTACGATCGACTCATATAACCTCTTTACACCGACTTATACCTCGTCGTTTTATCCTGACGACCATCTAGGTCGATTCATGGGATTTTCACGTTTTGTCGAGCTTAAGTCGGCGCGTTTCGTAGAAAGACTTAGAAAAATAAAGGAGGATATTATAAGAGATATCATGAATGAAAAAGATCTTTATTGATTGGGGAGGTACCTTCTTTTGCTACCAAGGGTTTTGATAGCCTATTCCCTTAGTCTCTACTATGATGCCTCGTTAAAAACCCTTCTCCAGAAAAAACCCTTTTGGGGAAAAAATCATGAAGTTGGGAAAAGAGTACATCAGGGAGTAGAGTTCGCTTTTAACTATAGTACCTTTTTAAGTTACAAGCATGCCACGACCTCGGGAGCTCGGTGCCGTTCAGGTCGATTATTTTATAATAACCTTTTCCTAAAACTTCATTGACTTTGTAAGGTCCCTTCCAATTTGCGGCAAGCTTTCCTTCTCCTGATTTGTTGACTCCAATGTCGTTTCTGATTAGAACCAAGTCATCCGGGGCAAATGTTCTTCGAATGACTTTCTTGTTGTACCTTGTAGTCATTCTTTGCTTCAGCGCAGCTTCTCTTATCTGGGCACCTTCTCGGACTTCGGGGAGCAAGTCGAGCTCCTCTTTGTGACCTCGTATATTTCCGACCTCGTCGTGGAGAATTACCCTTGGGCTTTGCTCATTGATTTCTATTGGAATCATGGCTTCCACGCCATAGACTAGTCGGAAGGGTGTTTCTCCTGTGGCGGATTGAGGAGTTGTCCTATAAGCCCATAACACTTGAGGGAGCTCTTCAGCCCAAGCTCCCTTTGCTTCCTGTAGTCTTTTCTTTAATCCTGCCAGTATGACCTTGTTAGCTGCCTCGGCTTGCCCATTGGCTTGTGGGTGTTCCACCGAGGTGAACTGGTGCTTGATTTTCAGACTGGCTACTAGATTTCTGAAGGTGGCATCGGTGAATTGGGTTCCATTGTCTGTAGTGATGGAATAAGGTATACCATACCTTGTGATGATGTTTTTGTAGAGGAACCTGCGACTTCTTTGAGCGGTGATAGTGGCTAATGGTTCTGCTTCTATCCACTTCGTGAAATAATCTATTCCCACGATCAAGTATTTGACTTGTCCTGGTGCTTGGGGAAAAGGACCTAACAAATCCATTCCCCATTTTGCAAAGGGCCAGGGAGAAGTGATACTGATGAGCTCTTCTGGTGGAGCTACGTGGAAATTTGCATGCATCTGACATGGTTGGCACTTTTTCACAAAGTCTGTGGCATCTTTCTGCAAGGTCGGCCAGTAGAATCCTGCTCGGATTACTTTCCTGGCGAGTGACCTTGCTCCTAGATAGTTTCCGCAGATCCCACTATGTACCTCCTCCAACACCTCGGTGGTTCTTGAGGTCGGTACGCACTTTAGTAATGGTGTTGATATCCCTCTTCTGTAAAGGACATTTCTCACCAAAGTATAATGTTGTGCTTCCCTTCGGATCTTTTTAGCTTCTTTTTCCTCTTTAGGGAGGATGTCGAATTTCAGGTATTCGACTAAGGGATTCATCCATCCGAGGTTTAAACCGACTACCTCAAGCGTCTCCTGCTTATCTTCTGTTTTTGCAACTGAGGGCTCTTGGAGGGTTTCTTGAATCAGGCTTCTGTTGTTTCCTCCTGGTTTGGTACTTGCTAACTTGGATAGGGCATCCGCTCTGCTGTTGAGATCCCGAGTTATGTGTTTGACCTCGGTTTCTGCAAAGCGTCTAAGATGCTCCAGGGTTTTTTCCAAGTACCTCTTCATATTAGGGTCCTTTGCCTGATACTCTCCGCTTATTTGGGAGGTTACCACCTGTGAGTCGCTGTATATCATCACTTTTATAGCACCGACTTCTTCTGCTAATTTTAGCCCAGCAATCAAGGCTTCATATTCTGCCTGATTGTTTGAAGCCAGAAATTCAAATTTTAAGGAGACCTCTATCTGGGTTCCTTTTTCATCTACCAATATTATGCCTGCGCCGCTCCCTGTTTTGTTGGAGGATCCGTCTACATAGAGTTCCCATGTAGTCGGCTTTTCCTCTTGTTCTCCTGCATATTCTGCTACGAAGTCGGCGAGGCATTGGGCTTTAATTGCTGTCCGAGTTTCATATCTCAAATCAAACTCGGAGAGCTCTATTGCCCATTGAACCATTCTCCCTGCAACATCCGTCTTTTGGAGGATTTGCTTCATGGGTTGGTTTGTGCGGACTCTTATTGTATGAGCCTGAAAGTAAGGTCGTAACCTTCGTGAGGCTATCACTAAGGAGTAGGCAAACTTCTCTAGTTTGTGGTACCTTAGTTTAGGGCCTTGTAAGACCTTACTTATGAAGTAGACCGGGTGTTGTCCGACCTCGTCTTCTCTTATCAGGGCTGACGAGACAGCCCTGTTTGCTACGGATAGGTATAGGACGAGGTCTTTTCCCGGTATTGGTCGGGTTAAGATAGGAGGTTGGCTTAAGAACCTTTTGAACTCTTGGAACGCCTCCTCGCATTCTGGAGTCCATTCGAATTGGCATCCCTTCCTTAATAAAGAGAATAATGGAAGGGATTTTAGCGCCGATCCTGCCAAGAATCTGGAGAGGGCTGCAAGCCGGCCATTGAGCTGTTGAACCTCTCTCAAACAAGTCGGGCTTTTCATTTCTAGGATGGCTCTGCATTTATCGGGATTGGCCTCAATCCCCCTCTGTGTTAGCATGAACCCTAGAAATTTTCCTGCCTCGACCGCGAAGGCGCACTTTGCAGGATTTAGCCTCATCCCATGCAACCTTATAGTGTCGAAGACTTGTGAGAGGTCGGCTAAGAGGTCGACTTCTTCCTTGGTTTTTACTAGCATGTCATCGACGTATACTTCCATCAAGCTCCCTAGGTGGGGAGAAAACACTTTGTTCATCAATCTTTGGTATGTGGCTCCCGCATTCTTTAATCCGAATGGCATGACCACGTAGCAGTAGTTGGCTCTGGGTGTGATGAACGATGTTTTCTCCTGGTCGGGTTCGTGCATCGGGATTTGGTTATATCCCGAGTAGGCGTCCATGAATGATAAGTACTGGTACCCCGAGCTGGAATCTACCAGGGCATCAATACTTGGTAAGGGATAAGGGTCCTTAGGACATGCCTTATTCAAGTCGGTATAGTCGACGCACATTCTCCATTTACCATTCTGTTTTTTGACTAGCACTACATTGGCTAGCCATGTTGGGTATTTGACCTCTCTAATAAAGCCGGCTTCCAGGAGCGCCTGTACTTGCTCTTCCACTATTAGGGCTCGTTCCGGGCCGAGCTTGCGTCTTCTTTGTTGTACAGGTCGGGATCCTGGGTAAACCGAGAGCTTGTGGGACATGAGCTCGGGATCAATCCCGGGCATGTCGGAGGCCTTCCATGCGAAGAGGTCAGAATTAGCTCTCAGGAGTTCACCTAACCTTTGTTTTAGGGTTTCCCCTAGGTTGGCTCCTATGTAAGTGTTTTTTCCTTCCTCCTCTCCGACTTGTATCTCCTCGGTTTTTCCTCCCGGTTGGGGCCGCAGCTCTTCTCTGGCCCTTGTGCCACCGAGCTCTATGGTGTGGACTTCTTTGCCCTTTCCTCTCAGGTTTAGGCTTTCATTGTAGCATTTTCTTGCCAATTTTTGGTCTCCCTTCACCGTTGCTATTCCTCCTGGGGTTGGGAATTTCATGCAAAGGTGGGGAGTAGATACCACTGCTCCAAGGCGATTAAGGGTAGTCCTGCCGATTAAGGCATTGTAGGCTGACCTTTCATCGATGACTATGAAGTCTATGCTCAGAGTCCTTGATTTTTCCCCTTTTCCAAAAGTGGTGTGAAGGGGTAAGAATCCCAGCGGTTTTATTGGCGTATCCCCTAATCCATATAGGGTGTCGGGGTAGGCTCTCAACTCTTTTTCATCTAACCCTAGCTTGTCGAAGGCGGGCTTGAAAAGGATGTCCGCCGAGCTTCCTTGGCCTACTAGGGTTCTGTGGAGATGAGCATTGGCTAGGATCATAGTTATCACCACGGGATCATCATGCCCGGGGATTATCCCTTGCCCATCTTCTTTTGTGAACGAGATAGTAGGGAGGTCGGGTGTCTCTTCCCCGATTTGATAGACTCTTTTGAGATGTCTTTTGCGAGAGGATTTAGTGAGCCCCCCTCCCGCAAATCCTCCTAAGATCATATGGATATGTCTCTCTGGAGTCTGCGGCGGTGGATCTCTTCTGTCCATGTCATCTCGCTTTCTTTTTCCATGGGTGTCCGACCTTTCCATGAGATATCTATCAAGCCGACCTTCTCTAGCCAGCTTTTCTATCACATTTTTGAGGTCGTAACAGTCGTTGGTGGAGTGACCATATATTTTATGGTACTCGCAATAATTGCTGCGGCTTCCCCCTTTTTTATTTTTAATAGGTCTTGGGGGTGGCAGCCTTTCGGTGTGGCAAATCTCTCTGTATACATCCACTATAGAAGTTTTTAGAGGAGTATAGGAGTGATATTTCCTGGGCCTCTCGAGACCGAGTTCTTCCTTCTTCTTGACTTCCCTTTCCCTCTCCTTGGATGAGGGAGGGGGTCCAGGTCGCCAACTCAGGTCTCTTAATTTCGCATTCTCTTCCATGTTGATGTACTTTTCGGCCCTTTCTTGTACATCACTTAGAGAAACGGGGTGCCTTTTAGATATGGACTGTGAGAAGGGACCTTCTCTGAGCCCATTGACTAGCCCCATTATGACTGCCTCTGTGGGCAGGTCTTGGATCTCCAAACATGCCTTATTGAACCTTTCCATATAGGCTCTTAAAGACTCTCCGACCTCCTGTTTTATTCCCAGGAGGCTCGGTGCATGTTTTACTTTATCTTTTTGAATTGAGAACCTCATCAAAAACTTCCTTGAGAGGTCTTCAAAGCTAGTGATTGATCTCGGGGGGAGGCTATCGAACCACTTCATTGCTGCTTTCGATAAAGTGGTCGGGAAGGCTTTGCATCTCGTAGCGTCGGAGGCATCAGCTAGATACATCCGACTTTTGAAGTTGCTTAGATGATGCTTCGGGTCTGTGGTCCCATCGTAGAGGTCCATATCAGGGCTTTTAAAGTTTTTCGGAACTTTTACCCTCATTATGTCCTCGCTGAAAGGATCTTCTCCACCCGAGAGTTGGTCTTCTTGTTCGTCACGGGAGTTGTGACTCTTGAGGGAGGATTCCAGCTGTAAGAGTTTTCTTTCTAACTCTTTTCGCCGCTCCATCTCCTCTTTGAGATACCTTTCGGTTTCCTTCTGTTTCTCCCGCTCTTGCTCCAATTGTTCCAGGCGGCTATGGACTAATCCCATTAATTCAGCTACGTGAGATGGTCCGCCTTTTTCTGATTCACGCCCATCTGAGGAATTTACCTTCGGATTCTTCACTCCGGAGGTACCCTCTCTGTGTTGATTGTTATCTTCCTGGTGTAGGGCCAGGTCTTCATCGTTATTACCTATGCCTAGATTCTCTTGCTCAGAATCTGTTTTCGCATGGCCTTCTTCGTGGGATCTGTCCGCCATCAATGGATGATCTCTCGGGTCCCCGGCAACGGCGCCAATGTTACGGTGGGTAACCGGAGATAAATGAGATGGATGGCGTTGAGTGGCCCAAGTGTATGAAGGAGGAGGACTCCGGATGGGTCTGCAACTTCAGGAGGCTCCGTCCGACTTGCGCGCATGAATGAATGGGGGGTGGTACCTGCAAAGACACTCCGATGCCTAAGTTAGCAAGAGTGTGAGCAGGTCTAGAGAGTATTGGGCTTAGAGATACCTGAGGGGTGTCAGAGTATTTGTAGTGGTGAACCAATAACCACCGTTGGAGTAGTGCCGTATCTTTAGGGTGTTAACCGTCCCCATTATCTTGGGGAGGTTAAGATATGGCTTTATGAAGCGGTTAGAGAGATTTTAGGGGCGGTCACTCATAAGTGTTTATCTGCCAGCTAATCTCATGTCCGACTTCTTTAGCGCAGGTCGGGATGAACACCGACTTCGTATGTGAAGGTCGGCGTTTAGTAAGGCTTAATCTATTGGATTAGGCCTTTTAGTTGGACCTGGGCCTTTACATTGGGCCAGGGTATGAACAGTGCCCCTACTTGAGCCCAAGATCTCTTTTAAGGCTTGGGTTCAAGTATTTAACTCGGGTTCGTAGCCGACTTTCACGGGTTTTGAAACCGACGTGATTTTCGCGACCTTTTGTTTCTGACAGTTATGTCAATTCAAGCGTCGTGTCCGTTAAGGAAGCGTTTGGGGATTGAGGGCTTTGGTAACGGTGCAATCACATTAATGACTGCCTCATTTTTACCGTTATGCCCCTTAGTGTGTTTATAAATGTTTTCCCTCTCTTCCATTTTTCTTTCCGCAATCTTTAGTGTTTATTTCTTCCATGTCATGCCTTTTGCATGTTTTGTTTTATGCGTGGATAGGTTGGCCTGTAGATTCTAGCTTCGTATCTCTCCTCTTTAGGGGCCGTGTTTTTTTATTTTTCTTTTTCTTTTTCTTTTTTCCTTTTGTAGGTTTCTGCCACTTTTCTTTTAAAAAATGGCTTCCGTAGACGTTCTTTCTCAGTGGGTTGATGTTACGGTCCTTGGGGAGGAACCGTTGGTCGATGCTGAGTTTATCACTCATCTTCGTACTCATCACAGGCTCTGTACTTCGGAGGAGGACGAGCCAAAATATAAACTGATAATCCCGGGTCCTGAAGACCGGGTCTGTTTTGGGAGAGTTAATGAGGCGACCCCTCATTTTTCTTCATGTATGAATGTATGATCACCCGTTTGGGTGTTTTTCTTCCTTTCTCGGATTTCGAGATATCTGTTTTGCACCACTGTAGAGTTGCCCCTACTCAACTTCACCCCAATTCTTGGGGTTTTTTGAAGATCTATCAGTTTATTAGCCACGCTCTGGACTTTCCGACCTCTTTGAGGATTTTCTTCTTTCTCTTTCATGTGACTAAGCCCTTTAGTGGGCTAAACAACAAACAGCAGTGGGTATCCTTCCGAGCCATACAAGGTCGGAGGATTTTCACCCTTTTTGACGAATCTTTTCATGACTTCAAAAACTATTTTTTCAAAGTACAAGCTGTAGAGGGTCACCACCCCTTTTTCCTGGATGAGCATTCCTCCCCTCGCTTTCCCCTTTATTGGTTGCCGTCCTCCCCTTGTGAAAAGTATGGTTCAGATGACCTGGATGAGGTGGAGGCGGCCATTGTGGGGTTTTTCCGAGAAGCGTGGGGGAGGGCCCCATACTTGGATACCAGAAAAATCCTCCAGGGAACGCCGACTTTTGTTCAATCTCAATTAGGTAGTGCATGCATTCCTGATTTCCGAGTTGTTTCTACCGACTTGAATGTTACCGACTTATAACTGTTGGTTGTTTTTCTTGTAGATATGGCAAGGAAGAATGCTCAGGAGGCTTACCAAAGGGTCCAGGAGGCTAAAGCGAAGTCCCGGGCTAGGTCCGGGGGTGCCAAAGCAGTCATCTCTCCTCCTCCTCCTCCTCCTCCTCCTAGGAATGTGGGCACTCCCTCTCAACCCATTGTCATTTCTTCCTCAAGTTTGTCTCGACCACCCCCTTCTGCCCAAATTCTCTCCGAGCCAGAGAAGAAGAAGCGCAAGACTTCGGAGTCTGGCTCTTCTTTGGATGGTAGGGTTAAGGCGGATGCTCTTGCATTCGTTCGAAAGAACATCTATCCTTATATAAGCATGGATGATGTTTCTGTCCGGAACCACCTCACCGCTCTGGCCGAGGAGAGTTTTAGGGCGGCGGGTGTTTGTGGCAAACTTTTGGACATTTTTGAGAAGACTCCCCTCAGCTCTTTGGGGGCATCCTCGAGGGTTGAGGAGTTGGAGGGGAGGCTTCTTATTTATGAAAAACATGAGAAGGAGTTGAAGGAGGAGAGAGATAAGTTGAAGAAGGAGAGGGATCACCTTAAGGAGGAGGAGGGTAAGCTGCGGGCTCAATGTACTTTGGAGGCAAATTTGAGGAAAACAGCACAAGACAGCTACCACAGTTTATTTCAAGATATTGTGGCTGTGAGGAAGGACTTGCTGAATTCTCGGAACGCATACGCCGAGTTGGAGGACTCTATCGCTGAGGGCGCTGAGGAGTCTTGGAGAATTTTCCTGGAGCAAGTCAGAGTTATCGCTCCCGACTTGGATCTTTCTCCTCTACATCCTGACAAGGTGGTTATTGATGGCGCCATCGTTGATCCTCCTGTCCCCGAGGTTGTTTCCGAGTCAGATTTGAAGACTCGGGGGCAGAGGATTATTGAGTCTCCTCCTCATTCCCGAGATGCTCCGAGTTCTTCAGCCGTTCATCCGACTTCCTCTTCAGCTCCCTCTCCTGGTCCTGGTGGCGCTCCTCCCGAGTCTGGCGGTGGTGATTCCTCTACTCCTTTGAAGAAATGACTCCTATTTTTTATGGCTATATGGGGGCCCGGCCTGTGGGTCCCCCCTTTTTTAAACTTATTTATATGTTTGTGTTGGTGGTTGTGAGAACAATTTCTTTTGGCCTTTTAAGGCCGTTAACAAAATACTTTGGCGAGTGCCCTTTTTGAATAAGGGTTTAACAAAGTACCCCCTTTTTTGGATAAGGGTTTTAAGTTACCTTGTGCGTGTATGCTTTTCTAATTTTCCTGAATTCCCCTTAGCTTTTTCTTGAAAACCTTTCTTTTTGGATTGCTTGTTTTTCGTTAAGGACTTTCGGGTCGTCCTTTAAACTTCTTCTTAGGTTTTCCTATCTCTTTTTGTTATTCCTCATACTCAACTTTTGTTTTAGCGAGTTCTCATGACTTAGGTTATTTTTGCGATGCGTTTTTCTTCTACTCGGTTTTATACTCCGATCTACGGATCGAAGTGTTTCCAAGTTTTCCTACTCGGGGTCTCGTTCCGACTTATGAGTCGGGTTGGTTCCCGAGTTTTTACGATCGACTCATATAACCTCTTTACACCGACTTGTACCTCGTCGTTTTATCCTGACGACCATCTAGGTCGATTCATGGGATTTTCACGTTTTGTCGAGCTTAAGTTGGCGCGTTTCGTAGAAAGACTTAGAAAAATAAAGGAGGATATTATAAGAGATATCATGAATGAAAAAGATCTTTATTGATTGGGGAGGTACCTTCTTTTGCTACTAAGGGTTTTGATAGCCTATTCCCTTAGTCTCTACTATGATGCCTCGTTAAAAACCCTTCTCCAGAAAAAACCCTTTTGGGGAAAAAATCATGAAGTTGGGAAAAGAGTACATCAGGGAGTAGAGTTCGCTTTTAACTATAGTACCTTTTTAAGTTACAAGCATGCCACGACCTCGGGAGCTCGGTGCCGTTCAGGTCGATTATTTTATAATAACCTTTTCCTAAAACTTCATTGACTTTGTAAGGTCCCTTCCAATTTGCGGCAAGCTTTCCTTCTCCTGATTTGTTGACTCCAATGTCGTTTCTGATTAGAACCAAGTCATCCGGGGCAAATGTTCTTCGAATGACTTTCTTGTTGTACCTTGTAGTCATTCTTTGCTTCAGCGCAGCTTCTCTTATCTGGGCACCTTCTCGGACTTCGGAGAGCAAGTCGAGCTCCTCTTTGTGACCTCGTATATTTCCGACCTCGTCGTGGAGAATTACCCTTGGGCTTTGCTCATTGATTTCTATTGGAATCATGGCTTCCACGCCATAGACTAGTCGGAAGGGTGTTTCTCCTGTGGCGGATTGAGGAGTTGTCCTATAAGCCCATAACACTTGAGGGAGCTCTTCAGCCCAAGCTCCCTTTGCTTCCTGTAGTCTTTTCTTTAATCCTGCCAGTATGACCTTGTTAGCTGCCTCGGCTTGCCCATTGGCTTGTGGGTGTTCCACCGAGGTGAACTGGTGCTTGATTTTCAGACTGGCTACTAGATTTCTGAAGGTGGCATCGGTGAATTGGGTTCCATTGTCTGTAGTGATGGAATAAGGTATTCCATACCTTGTGATGATGTTTTTGTAGAGGAACCTGTGACTTCTTTGAGCGGTGATAATGGCTAATGGTTCTGCTTCTATCCACTTCGTGAAATAATCTATTCCCACGATCAAGTATTTGACTTGTCCTGGTGCTTGGGGAAAAGGACCTAACAAATCCATTCCCCATTTTGCAAAGGGCCAGGGAGAAGTGATACTGATGAGCTCTTCTGGTGGAGCTACGTGAAAATTTGCATGCATCTGACATGGTTGGCACTTTTTCACAAAGTCTGTGGCATCTTTCTGCAAGGTCGGCCAGTAGAATCCTGCTCGGATTACTTTCCTGGCGAGTGACCTTGCTCCTAGATGGTTTCCGCAGATCCCACTATGTACCTCCTCCAACACCTCGGTGGTTCTTGAGGTCGGTACGCACTTTAGTAATGGTGTTGATATCCCTCTTCTGTAAAGGACATTTCTCACCAAAGTATAATGTTGTGCTTCCCTTCGGATCTTTTTAGCTTCTTTTTCCTCTTTAGGGAGGATGTCAAATTTCAGGTATTTGACTAAGGGATTCATCCATCCGAGGTTTAAACCGACTACCTCAAGCGTCTCCTGCTTATCTTCTGTTTTTGCAACTGAGGGCTCTTGGAGGGTTTCTTGAATCAGGCTTCTATTGTTTCCTCCTGGTTTGGTACTTGCTAACTTGGATAGGGCATCCGCTCTGCTGTTTAGATCCCGAGTTATGTGTTTGACCTCGGTTTCTGCAAAGTGTCTAAGATGCTCTGATGAGCGGATAATTTGTACACTTTTTGGCATTGTTTTTAGTATGTTTTTGGTATGATCTAGTTAGTTTTTAGTATATTTTTATTAGTTTTTAGCTAAAATTCACTTTTCTGGACTTCACTATGAGTTTGTGTATTTTTCTATGATTTCAGGTATTTTCTGGCTGAAATTGAGGGACCTGAGCAAAAATCTGATTCAGAGACCAAAAAGGACTGCAGATGCTGTTGGATTCTGACCTCCCTGCACTCGAAGTGGATTTTCTGGAGCTACAGAAGCCCAATTGGCGCGCTCTCAACGGCGTTGGAAAGTAGACATCCTGGGCTTTCCAGCAATATATGATAGTCCATACTTTGCCCAAGATTTGATGGCCCAAACCGGTGTTCAAAGTCACCTCAAGAAATCCCAGCGTTAAACGCCGGAACTGGCACCCAAATGGGAGTTAAACGCCCAAACTGGCACCAAAGCTGGCGTTTAACTCCAAGAAGAGTCTCTGCACAAAAAATGCTTCATTGCTCAGCCCAAGCACTCACCAAGTGGGCCCGGAAGTGGATTTTTATGTCATTTACTCATTTCTGTACACCTTAGGCTACTAGTTTTCTATAAATAGGACCTTTGACTATTGTATAAAAAATCTTTTGATCACTTTAGATCTCTAGATCATCTTTGGACATTTTAGTTCTTAGATCATTGGGAGGCTGGCCTCACGGCCATGCCAGACCTTATGCTTATGTATTTTCAACGGTGGAGTTTCTACACACCATAGATTAAGGTGTGGAGCTCTGCTGTACCTCGAGTATTAATGCAATTACTATTGTTCTTCCATTCAATTCCGCTTGTTCTTTGTCCAAGATATCACTTGTTCTTCAACTTGATGAAGGTGATGATTGACACTCATCATCATTCTCACCCATGAACAAGGTGACTGACAACCACCCTTGTTCTACAAGCAACTAAGGCCATAGTGAATATCTCTTGGATTCCTGATTGCACGATGCATGGTTGATCACCTGACAACCGAGTGCTCGCCTAACAAACGAGCCAACCATTCCGTGAGATCAGAGTCTTCGTGGTATAGGCGAGAACTGATGGCAGCATTCAAGAGAATCCGGAAGGTCTAACCTTGTCTGTGGTATTCTGAGTAGGATTCAATGACTGAATGACTGTGACGTGCTTCAAACTCCTGAAGGCGGGGCGTTAGTGACAGACGCAAAAGAATCACTGGATTCTATTCCGGCCTGATTGAGAACCGACAGATGAATTCCGCTATGCTGTGACAGAGCATATGCAATCGCTTTCACTGAGAGGATGGGAGGTAGCCACTGACAACGGTGAAACCCTTGCTTAAGCTTGCCATGGAAAGGAGTAAGAAGGATTGGATGAAGGCAGTAGGAAAGCAGAGAGACGGAAGGGAAGGCATCTTCATGCGCTTATCTGAAGTTCCTACCAATGAATTACATAAGTATCACTATCTTTACCTTTGTGTTATTTTCGTTCATCATCATATACATTTGAGTTTGCCTGACTAAGATTTACAAGATGACCATAGCTTGCTTCAATACTAACAATCTCCGTGGGATCGACCCTTACTCGCGTAAGGTTTATTACTTGGACGACCCAATGCACTTGCTGGTTAGTTGTGCGAAGTTGTGTAATGCCATGGTATTGAGCTACCACGTTTTTGGAGCCATTATCGGGGATTATGAGAGTTGTGAAAAAGTATTGTTCACAATTTCGCGCAATGGAGAAATTAGGGATCTTTGAGGTGCAAGCTGCAAAAATCTCACTAGAGATGGCAGACAACTCAAGAAAACAAGCTTATGGACTTGTAGAGAATGTTTTGGTTAAGATTGAGGACCATTACATCCCTACTGATTTCATAGTCCTAGAGACTGGGAAGTGCATGGATGAATCCATCATCCTTGGCAGACCCTTCCTAGCCACAGCAAAGGCTGTGATTGATGTTGATAGAGGAGAGTTGATCATTCAAGTGAATGAAGAATCCTTGGTGTTTAAGGCCCAAGGACATCCCTCTATCATCATGGAGAGGAAGCATGAAGAGCTTCTCTCAAAACAGAACCAAACAGAGCCCCCACAGTCAAACTCTAAGTTTGGTGTTGAGAGGCCACAACCAAACTCTAAGTTTGGTGTTGAACCCCCACATTCAAATTCTAGGTTTGGTGTTGGGAGGTTCCAACACGGTTCTGAGTATTTCTGAGGCTCCATGAGAGTCCTCTGTCAAGCTAATGACATTAAAGAAGCGCTTGTTGGGAGGCAACCCAATGTTTTATAGTTAACTATTTTCTTTTGTATTTTATCTTTTTTGTAGGTTGATGATCATAAGAAGTCACAAAAACAATGAAAAAAGCAAAAACAGAATGAAAAACAGGAAGAAAAACAGCACACCCTGGAGGAAGATGCTGCTGGCGTTTAAACGCCAGTAAGCCTAGCAGTTGGGCGTTTAACGCCCAGTCTGGCACCATTCTGGGCGTTTAACGCCAGAAAGGGGCACCAGACTGGCGTTAAACGCCAGAAAAGGGCAAGAACCTGGCGTTAAATGCCAGGAATGGGCATCAGCCCGGCGTTTAACGCCAGAAATGGCTCAAAACGTGAATTTTGATGCCATTTGGTGCAGGGATGACTTTTTCTTGACACCACAGGATCTGTGGACCCCACAGGATCCCCACCTACCCCACCATCACTCTCTCTCTTCTTCCCCCATTCACCAATCACCTCAACACCTCTTCCCCAAAAACCCTTCACCTATCAAATCCCATCTTTCTCTTCACCACTCACATCCATCCTTCATAAATCCCCACCAACCTCACCCTTCAAATTCAAACCACTTTTCCTCCCAAACCGACCCATAATGGCCGAACCATTACCCCCCTCTCTCCTATATATACCCTTCTTCAACCCTTCATTTTCACACAACCTAAACACCACTTCTCCCCCTCTTTGGCCGAACACACCACCATCTCCCTCTTCATCATTTCTTCTTCTTCTACTCTCTTCTTTCTTCTTTTGCTCGAGGACGAGCAAACATTTTAAGTTTGGTGTGGTAAAAGCGTTGCTTTTTCATTTTTCCATAACCATTATGGCATCCAAGGCCGGAGAAACCTCTAGAAAGAGGAAAGGGAAGGCAAAAGCTTCCACCTCCGAGTCATGGGAGATGGATAGATTCCTCTCAAGGGTGCATCAAGACCACTTCTATGAAGTTGTGGCCTTGAAGAAGGTGATCCCCGAGGTCCCCTTTTCACTCAAAAAGGGTGAATATCCGGAGATCCGACATGAGATCCGAAGAAGAGGTTGGGAAGTTCTTACCAACCCCATTCAACAAGTCGGAATCTTGATGGTTCAAGAGTTCTATGCCAATGCATGGATCACCAAGAACCATGACCAAAGTGTGAACCCGAATCCAAAGAATTATCTCACTATGGTTCGGGGGAAATACTTGGATTTTAGTCCGGAGAGTGTGAGGGTGGCGTTCAACTTGCCTATGATGCAAGGAGATGAGCATCCTTATACTAGAAGGGTCAACTTTGATCAAAGGTTGGACCAAGTCCTCACAGTCATATGTGAAGAGGGCGCCCAATAGAAGCAAGATTCAAGAGGAAAGCCGGCTCAATTGAGAAGGCATGACCTCAAGCCCGTGGCTAGAGGATGGTTAGAGTTCATACAACGCTCAATCATTCCCACTAGCAACCGGTCCGAAGTTACCATAGACCGGGCTATCATGATCCATAGCATCATGATTGGAGAAGAAATAGAGGTTCATGAGGTTATAGCCCAAGAACTCTATAAGGTGGCGGACAAGACCTCCACCTTGGCAAGGTTAGCCTTTCCTCATCTCATCTGTCACCTCTGTTATTCAGTTGGAGTTGACATAGAGGGAGACATCTCCATTGATGAGGACAAGCCCATCACCAAGAAAAGGATGGAGTACACAAGAGATTCCACTCATCATGAGATCCCTGAGATTCCTCAAGGGATGCACTTTCCTCCACAAAACTATTGGGAGCAACTAAACACCTCCCTAGGAGAGTTGAGTTCCAACATGGGACAACTAAGGATGGAGCATCAAGAACACTCCATCATCCTTCATGAAATCAGAGAAGACCAAAGAATCATGAGGGAGGAGCAACAAAGACAAGGAAGAGACATTGAGGAGCTTAAGCACTCCATAGGATCTTCAAGAGCAAGAAAGAGCCGCCATCACTAAGGTGGACCCGTTCTTTGATTTCCTTGTTATTTGTTCTTCTGTTTTTCGAATTTTTAGTGCTTATGTTTATCCATATTTGTGTCTTGTGATCATTAGTGTCTTAGTGTCTATGCCTTAAAGTTATGAATGTCCTATGAATCCATCACCTTTCTTGAAAAAAAAAATGTGCTTAATTGAAAAAGGAAGAATTGCATGAATTTTGAATTTTATAACAGTTTAATTGTTTTGATGTGGTGGTAATATTTTTGTTCTCTGAATGTATGCTTAAACAGTGCATATGTATCTTGAATTTGTGGTTCATGAATGTTGGCTCTTGAAAGAATGATGAAAAAGGAGACATGTTACTGAGGATCCGAAAAATCAATAAAATGATTCTTGAAGCAAAAAAAAAAATCGAAAAAAAAAAGAGAAAAACGAAAAAAAAAGAGAGAAATAAGAGTTGTGATCCAAGGCAAATAAGAGTGTGCTTAAGAACCCTGGACACCTCTAATTGGGGACTTTAGCAAAGCTGAGTCACAATCTGAAAAGGTTCACCCAATTATGTGTCTGTGGCATGTATGTATCCGGTGGTAATACTGGAAGACAGAGTGCTTTGGGCCACAGCCAAGACTCAATAAATAGCTATGTTCAAGAATCATCATACTTTACTAGGAGAATCATTAACACTATATGGATTCTAAGTTCCTAAAGAAGCCAATCATTCTGAATTTCAAAGGATAGAGTGAGATGCCAAAACTATTCAGAGGCAAAAAGTTAAAATCCCCGCTCATCTGATTAATACTGATCTTCACAGATGTTTTTGGAATTCATTGCATATTCTCTTCTTTTTATCTTGTTTGATTTTCAGTTGCTTGAGGACAAGCAACAATTTAAGTTTGGTGTTGTGATGAGCGGATAATTTGTACACTTTTTGGCATTGTTTTTAGTATGTTTTTGGTATGATCTAGTTAGTTTTTAGTATATTTTTATTAGTTTTTAGCTAAAATTCACTTTTCTGGACTTCACTATGAGTTTGTGTATTTTTCTGTGATTTCAGGTATTTTCTGGCTGAAATTGAGGGACCTGAGCAAAAATCTGATTCAGAGACCAAAAAGGACTGCAGATGCTGTTGGATTCTGACCTCCCTGCACTCGAAGTGGATTTTCTGGAGCTACAGAAGCCCAATTGGCGCGCTCTCAACGGCGTTGGAAAGTAGACATCCTGGGCTTTCCAGCAATATATGATAGGCCATACTTTGCCCAAGATTTGATGGCCCAAACCGGCGTTCAAAGTCACCTCAAGAAATCCCAGCGTTAAACGCCGGAACTGGCACCCAAATGGGAGTTAAACGCCCAAACTGGCACCAAAGCTGGCGTTTAACTCCAAGAAGAGTCTCTGCACGAAAAATGCTTCATTGCTCAGCCCAAGCACTCACCAAGTGGGCCCGGAAGTGGATTTTTATGTCATTTACTCATTTCTGTACACCTTAGGCTACTAGTTTTCTATAAATAGGACCTTTGACTATTGTATAAAAAATCTTTTGATCACTTTAGATCTCTAGATCATCTTTGGACATTTTAGTTCTTAGATCATTGGGAGGCTGGCCTCACGGCCATGCCAGACCTTATGCTTATGTATTTTCAACGGTGGAGTTTCTACACACCATAGATTAAGGTGTGGAGCTCTGCTGTACCTCGAGTATTAATGCAATTACTATTGTTCTTCCATTCAATTCCGCTTGTTCTTTGTCCAAGATATCACTTGTTCTTCAACTTGATGAAGGTGATGATTGACACTCATCATCATTCTCACCCATGAACAAGGTGACTGACAACCACCCTTGTTCTACAAGCAACTAAGGCCATAGTGAATATCTCTTGGATTCCTGATTGCACGATGCATGGTTGATCGCCTGACAACCGAGTGCTCGCCTGACAAACGAGCCAACCATTCCGTGAGATCAGAGTCTTCGTGGTATAGGCGAGAACTGATGGCAGCATTCAAGAGAATCCGGAAGGTCTAACCTTGTCTGTGGTATTCTGAGTAGGATTCAATGACTGAATGACTGTGACGTGCTTCAAACTCCTGAAGGCGGGGCGTTAGTGACAGATGCAAAAGAATCACTGGATTCTATTCCGGCCTGATTGAGAACCGACAGATGAATTCCGCTATGCTGTGACAGAGCATATGCAATCGCTTTCACTGAGAGGATGGGAGGTAGCCACTGACAACGGTGAAACCCTTGCTTAAGCTTGCCATGGAAAGGAGTAAGAAGGATTGGATGAAGGCAGTAGGAAAGCAGAGAGACAGAAGGGAAGGCATCTTCATGCGCTTATCTGAAGTTCCTACCAATGAATTACATAAGTATCACTATCTTTACCTTTGTGTTATTTTCGTTCATCATCATATACATTTGAGTTTGCCTGACTAAGATTTACAAGATGACCATAGCTTGCTTCAATACTAACAATCTCCGTGGGATCGACCCTTACTCGCGTAAGGTTTATTACTTGGACGACCCAGTGCACTTGCTGGTTAGTTGTGCGAAGTTGTGTAATGCCATGGTATTGAGCTACCACGTTTTTGGAGCCATTATCGGGGATTATGAGAGTTGTGAAAAAGTATTGTTCACAATTTCGCGCACCATGCTCCAGGGTTTTTTCCAAGTACCTCTTCATATTAGGGTCCTTTGCCTGATACTCTCCGCTTATTTGGGAGGTCACCACCTGTGAGTCGCTGTATATCATCACTTTTATAGCACCGACTTCTTCTGCTAATTTTAGCCCAGCAATCAAGGCTTCATATTCTGCCTGATTGTTTGAGGCCGGGAATTCAAATTTTAAGGAGACCTCTATTTGGGTTCCTTTTTCATCTACCAATATTATGCCTGCGCCGCTTCCCGTTTTGTTGGAGGATCCGTCTACATAGAGTTCCCATGTAGTCGGCTTTTCCTCTTGATCTCCTGCGTATTCTGCCACGAAGTCGGCGAGGCATTGGGCTTTAATTGCTGTCCGAGTTTCATATCTCAGATCAAACTCGGAGAGTTCTATTGCCCATTGAACCATTCTCCCTGCAACATCCGTCTTTTGGAGGATTTGCTTCATGGGTTGGTTTGTGCGGACTCTTATTGTATGAGCCTGAAAGTAAGGTCGTAACCTTCGTGAGGCTATCACTAAGGAGTAGGCAAACTTCTCTAGTTTGTGGTACCTTAGTTCAGGGCCTTGTAAGCCCTTACTGATGAAGTAGACCGGGTGTTGTCCGACCTCGTCTTCTCTTATCAGGGCTGACGAGACAGCCCTGTTTGCTACGGATAGGTATAGGACGAGGTCTTTTCCCGGTATTGGTCGGGTTAAGATAGGAGGTTGGCTTAAGAACCTTTTGAACTCTTGGAACGCCTCCTCGCATTCCGGAGTCCATTCGAATTGGCATCCCTTCCTTAATAAAGAGAATAATGGAAGGGATTTTAGCGCCGATCCTGCCAAGAATCTGGAGAGGGCTGCAAGCCGGCCATTGAGCTGTTGAACCTCTCTCAAACAAGTCGGGCTTTTCATTTCTAGGATGGCTCTGCATTTATCGGGATTGGCCTCAATCCCCCTCTGTGTTAGCATGAACCCTAGAAATTTTCCTGCCTCGACCGCGAAGGCGCACTTTGCAGGATTTAGCCTCATCCCATGCAACCTTATAGTGTCGAAGACTTGTGAGAGGTCGGCTAAGAGGTCGACTTCTTCCTTGGTTTTTACTAGCATGTCATCGACGTATACTTCCATCAAGCTCCCTAGGTGGGGAGAAAACACTTTGTTCATCAATCTTTGGTATGTGGCTCCCGCATTCTTTAATCTGAATGGCATGACCACGTAGCAGTAGTTGGCTCTGGGTGTGATGAACGATGTTTTCTCCTGGTCGGGTTCGTGCATCGGGATTTGGTTATATCCCGAGTAGGCGTCCATGAATGATAAGTACTGGTACCCCGAGCTGGAATCTACCAGGGCATCAATACTTGGTAAGGGATAAGGGTCCTTAGGACATGCCTTATTCAAGTCGGTATAGTCGACGCACATTCTCCATTTACCATTCTGTTTTTTGACTAGCACTACATTGGCTAGCCATGTTGGGTATTTGACCTCTCTAATAAAGCCGGCTTCCAGGAGCGCCTGTACTTGCTCTTCCACTATTAGGGCTCGTTCCGGGCCGAGTTTGCGTCTTCTTTGTTGTACAGGTCGGGATCCTGGGTAAACCGAGAGCTTGTGGGACATGAGCTCGGGATCAATCCCGGGCATGTCGGAGGCCTTCCATGCGAAGAGGTCAGAATTAGCTCTCAGGAGTTCACCTAACCTTTGTTTTAGGGTTTCCCCTAGGTTGGCTCCTATGTAAGTGTTTTTTCCTTCCTCCTCTCCGACTTGTATCTCCTCGGTTTTTCCTCCCGGTTGGGGCCGCAGCTCTTCTCTGGCCCTTGTGCCGCCAAGCTCTATGGTGTGGACTTCTTTGCCCTTTCCTCTCAGGTTTAGGCTTTCATTGTAGCATTTTCTTGCCAATTTTTGGTCTCCCTTCACCGTTGCTATTCCTCCTGGGGTTGGGAATTTCATGCAAAGGTGGGGAGTAGATACCACTGCTCCAAGACGATTAAGGGTAGTCCTGCCGATTAAGGCATTGTAGGCTGACCCTTTATCGATGACTATGAAGTCTATGCTCAGAGTCCTTGATTTTTCCCCTTTTCCAAAAGTGGTGTGAAGGGGTAAGAATCCCAGCGGTTTTATTGGCGTATCCCCTAATCCATATAGGGTGTCGGGGTAGGCTCTCAACTCTTTTTCATCTAGCCCTAGCTTGTCGAAGGCGGGCTTGAAAAGGATGTCCGCCGAGCTTCCTTGGTCTACTAGGGTTCTGTGGAGATGAGCATTGGCTAGGATCATAGTTATCACCACGGGATCATCATGCCCGGGGATTATCCCTTGCCCATCTTCTTTTGTGAACGAGATAGTAGGGAGGTCGGGTGTCTCTTCCCCGACTTGATAGACTCTTTTGAGATGTCTTTTGCGAGAGGATTTAGTGAGCCCCCCTCCCGCAAATCCTCCTGAGATCATATGGATATGTCTCTCTGGAGTCTGCGGCGGTGGATCTCTTCTATCCATGTCATCTCGCTTTCTTTTTCCATGGGTGTCCGACCTTTCCATGAGATATCTATCAAGCCGACCTTCTCTAGCCAGCTTTTCTATCACATTTTTGAGGTCGTAACAGTCGTTGGTGGAGTGACCATATATTTTATGGTACTCGCAATAATCGCTGCGGCTTCCCCCTTTTTTATTTTTAATAGGTCTTGGGGGTGGCAGCCTTTCGGTGTGGCAAATCTCTCTGTATACATCCACTATAGAAGTTTTTAGAGGAGTATAGGAGTGATATTTCCTGGGCCTCTCGAGACCGAGTTCTTCCTTCTTCTTGACTTCCCTTTCCCTCTCCTTAGATGAGGGAGGGGGTCCAGGTCGCCAACTCAGGTCTCTTAATTTTGCATTCTCTTCCATGTTGATGTACTTTTCAGCCCTTTCTTGTACATCACTTAGAGAAACGGGATGCCTTTTAGATATGGACTGTGAGAAGGGGCCTTCTCTGAGCCCATTGACTAGCCCCATTATGACTGCCTCTGTGGGCAGGTCTTGGATCTCCAAACATGCCTTATTGAACCTTTCCATATAGGCTCGTAAAGACTCTCCGACCTCCTGTTTTATTCCCAGGAGGCTCGGTGCATGTTTTACTTTATCTTTCTGAATTGAGAACCTCATCAAAAACTTCCTTGAGAGGTCTTCAAAGCTAGTGATTGATCTCGGGGGGAGGCTATCGAACCACTTCATCGCTGCTTTCGATAAAGTGGTCGGGAAAGCCTTGCATCTCGTAGCGTCGGAGGCATCAGCTAGATACATCCGACTTTTAAAGTTACTTAGATGATGCTTTGGATCCGTGGTTCCATCATAGAGGTCCATATCAGGGCTTTTGAAGTTCCTCGGAACTTTTTCCCTCATTATGTCCTCGCTGAAAGGATCTTCTCCACCCGAGAGTTGGTCTTCTTGTTCGTCGCGGGAGTTGTGACTCTTGAGGGAGGATTCCAGCTGTAAGAGTTTTCTTTCTAACTCTTTTCGCCGCTCCATCTCCTCTTTGAGATACCTTTCGGTTTCCTTCTGTTTCTCCCGCTCTTGCTCCAATCGTTCCAGGCGGCTATGGACTAATCCCATTAATTCAGCTACGTGAGATGGTCCGCCTTTTTCTGATTCACGCCCATCTGAGGAATTTACCTTCGGATTCTTCACTCCGGAGGTACCCTCTCTGTGTTGATTGTTATCTTCCTGATGTAGGGCCAGGTCTTCATCGTTATTACCTATGCCTAGATTCTCTTGCTCAGAATCCGTTTCCGCATGGCCTTCTTCGTGGGATCTGTCCGCCATCAATGGATGATCTCTCGAATCCCCGGCAACGGCGCCAATGTTACGGTGGGTAACCGGAGATAAATGAGATGGATGGCGTTGAGTGGCCCAAGTGTATGAAGGAGGAGGACTCCGGATGGGTCTGCAACTTCGGGAGGCTCCGTCCGACTTGCGCGCGTGAATGAATGGGGGGTGGTACCTGCAAAGACACTCCGATGCCTAAGTTAGCAAGAGTGTGAGCAGGTCTAGAGAGTATTGGGCTTAGAGATACCTGAGGGGTGTCAGAGTATTTGTAGTGGTGAACCAATAACCACCGTTGGAGTAGTGCCGTATCTTTAGGGTGTTAACCGTCCCCATTATCTTGGGGAGGTTAAGATATGGCTTTATGAAGCGGTTAGAGAGATTTTAGGGGCGGTCACTCATAAGTGTTTATCTGCCAGCTAATCTCATGTCCGACTTCTTTAGCGCAGGTCGGGATGAACACCGACTTCGTATGTGAAGGTCGGCGTTTAGTAAGGCTTAATCTATTGGATTAGGCCTTTTAGTTGGACCTGGGCCTTTACATTGGGCCAGGGTATGAACAATTGTGTTATTTGTATTGATTTAAATATTTGGTGTTATTAGACAATATTATTATTAATTGTGGTTATGCTTTAATTTTAAGAAAGTGTTGGTTCTTTATATATTTTTCTAAGTGAATTTTACCATGTCAAATAATGGTTGGAATTTTGAAAATTTGGATATTTTTACGTATTAACTTACAAAAAAGTAATGTTAACGGCCAGGTTTTTACCCGATATAATCGTAGTCCAAAAGTATATAAATTTTATAAGATTTAGAGTCAGATTCGGATCTAACAAATAAATTCGATATATATTTCAGATCAGATTTAGGTTAGATCAAATCCGATTTCACCTGGAATGAGCACCCCTAATTCCATCGGTGCAATAACCGTTACTGCATCCACATACAGCTACAGTACTACCATCTTTGGTCTTTGACTAATAAAGGAAATTACACATCTATCCTCAATGCAATGCAAACATTTGTTTATTCATTCTTTGAAGCGGACAAGTTTGTGGAATATGTGTACAAGAGGACCAGAAAGCAGGCAACAAGTATTAAAGAAGGAAGAAGCAGATCAGAACAAACAATTAGAGGAAATACTAATTAATTAATTTAAGTAGCTCAACTAATTTATATTATTTCGTTTTGTAAGCCTTAGATTATTCCAAAGAATCCACGTCTTATAACACCAAATAAGGGTACAAATAGAACGAGTTAATATATATTGTGAATAGCCTTAATTAATGTGCCTCGTTTCACATTTGACATATCATCTAGCAACGTTTTGTAACATAAAGTGGAGTACAAATAAAGAAGCTAAGGTCAGAGAAATATGATGCACCTTATCTCCCCATTTTGGGTTGGTTTGTACGTGCAAGTAGCAGTACATATAGTTTTGGACCACGCACAAGGCATAATTGCCTAAGTTGAATTGAGAGTACATTGATTAGAGAATTTTAAGACAAATACAGGCATACAATGCAAAAGTAAAAAGGCGAGAATGTGGAACACTGATAATTGAGGTCTTAATCAAACAGATATTGGGATTGTGCGGTACCTTCATGAATAATGGCTAAGCCACAAAAACAACATATGCAGCGCATATCATATAAAGTGGTTTCTTACTTTCTTTTCTTCTCTGTGTTTCAATTTGGACCTCTATGGGCCTAGCTAGCTTAGCTTTTTGGAGCTTACTATCCATCTTCTCTTAATTATTAGTGCTCTAGGCACATTTTGGAGTAAACGGGCCCTTTCATCTTCTTCAAACGTTTTCCCTTGGATGAGACAAAAGACAACTAGCTTATGAACGCTTAGGCTTTATCTTGAGTGCAACACTTATCAATCAAAATGGTCAACAATAATAATCTATCAATCGTTTTTATGTAATTTTCAATATGTATATTGATTGGTAATGGTTGCATTTTACTCCTATGCTCAGATAATGCCGTGACAACAGTTTGATTGATGGAGATTGTTTAATTTACAGATACTACTCTTTGTGGTACAAATTTAAGGAAATTAAATGGATAATGTTTCATTCTGATTTTGCTTGCTTTTCTTCTGTTAAAAGGCTTGATTCCATCATACTTATCATAGTAACGAAAGACAAAATCACAAAAATGCTGTCTCATATTCGTACGTGTATATAACTAGTAATTTATTGATTAGTGATAAATTTTTAAGTGGAGTTTAAATTTGTAGGTTGGATTAAAGATACTGTTAGAAAATAAAAGTGATATATATATATATATATATATATATATATATATATATATATATATATATATATATAATTAGTTATTTGTACGTATAAATACATGTGTTATTTTATATATTTTTAATATGTATTTTGTATTTTTAATACATAGTTTAGAAAAATATTAAAAAATTATTAGAATTTTTTTTGTCATGAGATAGCCATTAATATTTAAAGTGTGAGATAAAAGTATATTGTTGAATTAGTAAATTAAAAGAATTGAGTTGATGACTAAAATACGAGAAAAATAAAAAATTATGATGATCTAGCATTTTTTTATATTTTATATGAATAATTGATTTAAAGATCTAGCCTAATTCAATTACTAAGGGGCGCATCGAGTAGCTACACGGTAGAAGGCAGTATTAATTTTTAATTAAGCATAAAATTAGCTGGACAAGGTAGTATGAAGAAAGCATCTACTCCTACCACCATTGATGTGAACCTCATTTCTACCACAAATTAAACATAATGGTGGATGAGAATATCAACCATGATATCAAAGCGAATAACACTAACTGAAACAATAGGGGGTAAAATTAAAATTATTACACCATTGATGATCGAACCCAAAACCAAAAGTGATATGCGCATGTGAACGATGTGGGGCGCCCTCAATTCTTAGGCTCAAACTCTATGATGAATGAATTCTCCCTCCGATCCCTTCTGTAATTTAGACAAAAATAATTAACAAATATTTATGTGCGGACCACGCATATTATTGGTGATGACAATGGTCAACGGATTGTGATCGATCACATCCAAACAATTGAGTCTCAGCCAGAATTACTGAATAAATACAATGATGCGTTAATAGCCTTAGAGAGCCATCAATAATGATATTCTATTCTACTGGTGAAAGATTCATCACTCCCTAAGTTACATACTGCAAGAACGAAACAAAATCGAGTTTAATTTATTTCGGGAATTAAAAACTAATATTAATGCCAGCTAATTAATAATGAACCAACAATAATAATATTCATCTGTCCATCACACTTGCAACTAATTAATAACGTGACCGTAGCAATAATAATGTTCATTTTTAAATGCCAAATATGCAATAAAAAATACACTTTCTAGTTTCTATAGCTTATGGGTATGCCTAATGTTTCTACTTAGATAACAACAATTCCGAAGCATCCCAATAACAAAAGTCATTAGTTTCTGAAAAGACTTCCAAGTTATTTGTCTTTTGTCGATGAATGCTAAAGAGACAATAATATAAAATTATTTTGTTTAACTTAATATTTATAATTTTATATTTATAAATTTTAAAATTATATACCTATTATATTTAATATTATATATTTATTTTAAAAATAATTAATAAATATAAAATAAAATAATTTTAGATTAATTTTTGATTGATTTTAATTGTCTCTTAAATATTTTTTCTATGTAATAGTAATAAAAAAAAGGATTGAATTAAATCTCACCGTAACCTATTGATCAAAGATAAATTAATTTTTGTCCAGTTGGATTAGAGAATAATATGGGTAACGAGAAAAAAAGTCAAGTGAAAGTTCTGATGAAAAGATGACCCGTGAACCAGGCCAGATATAATTAATTTTTCTTGTTTTGTATATAGTTTGGTGCGACGTCATATTATGCCATCTTGATATTAACACATTTCTAAGCAAATAATGGTTGAAACCCGGAAAATATTTGTATTCAGCAATCATTGAGCCCGTGAGACTCTTAATTCATATCCATAAGAATTATAAGATGCAATAGAAGTTTGATAATAGATACGGACATATAATAATTAATAAATAAGATTTAACCAATCATTAGTAAATATATATATTTTAAATATGTAAGTTTAAAATTTAAGACGTATAATTTTTTATTTTTTAAATGTACAAAATATTTTTAGATTGATTCTTGGTTGATTTAATTTTTATTATTCTTGAGTAGGACCATAAATTTCAATGTCATGGCATACCTGCCACATCACGCCATGATGTGAATTTCTGTTTTGTTATCATTTTATTTAGTGAAAGATGCCTTCTTTAATTTTTTACTCATTTACTTGATGGAACTTTGGACACTTTTTGAGCAATTTGAATTTTAAAAGTTTACCGTATAAGAATTGACTATCTTCATGTAAGGTCGATATCTTTCTGAAAATCATCTATATAAAGATAAATATCATCTATAAACATATAGGTATAGCCCCATACCCACTTTTCAGTTTTTTTCGCAACCTTAAAATGTATAATGTTTTTATTTAATTAAGTCTCTTTCTTACCAACAAATAAATATAGTTTCTATGACCAACATTGTTTAAAAATATTTTTATTCTTCTGAATTTAAGAATTACTTGAATAAAATTATACAGAATAAGTTAGATACATGATATTGTCACTATTTTTTTATACTAAATTTCTAATGTTTTAAATTTGTCATTCTTAATGATAAAAGTGTATCTACAAGAATTTTCATGCTCAAATTAGCATAAATTACAAAAAAAATTAAAATAGAAATAATAACTAAGTACACATATTTAAAATCGTGCATATATTATAAGATTATGATGTGAACAAGAGATAAAAGAGTGGAGGAGAAGATGGATAAATTTTTTATTTTAATAAATAAAATAAATTAATATTTACCAAAATAAATAATTTAAAAAGTATTTACCGATTTAAATTTTTTTGCCTTATCTCGTTTACACTCGTTTACAGTGTAAACGAGATAAAGCACGTCAGCGTGACACGTGTATATTTTGTTTACACTGTAAACGAGATATACCTATGCTTATTGTAAATGAGATAAGACATGTCCGCGCCTATATATACAAGTCGTTTACAGCTTAGTTCCGGATCCCAGTTTGACTTTGTCAACCTCTTTCCCCCCTCTTTTAATCCTTTCTCACTATACCTTAGACTTAATCGGTGATGGCGCGCGGTAGGGAATGACGGAGACATCAATAGGCTTAATGAGACGATGCATTACGCCGGGGCGACCGACTTCGAGGTTAGTTTTCTTATGTTTGTTTAATTTAAGGATGTGGCCATTGTTAGGGTAGTCATGAAGAACAAGAATGTAGTTATATGAGTTAGTAGTTAGGTCTCTAGGAGGAATTTAGAACTCTATTTGCTTGTGCTAGGTTGGTATGACATAATTATTAGTTTGGTACTCTGTTATTCTTGTGCTAAGTTGTTAGTATTTATAAAGCTATAGTTAGGATTTGCCAATTATAGAAAATGTAATTTAGAGACATGTGTAGGTTAGAAACATGGAAGTACGTTCTTCAAGGCTGCGTTTGTTTTTAGAGATAAGACAGAACATGACACTAAGACGGAGACAATAGGACGGAGACACTAAAAATCATCCTTTGTGTATTGTGTTTGGATACAATGGACAAGACACTAATATAATGTCTAGTATTATGTTTGAATACACATGGATAAGACTAAAATATTATATAAAATGACTAAAATAGTCCTGTGATTCTAAATTTTCTACATCAAATACAAATTAATTTAATAAAAAAATGAGAGTGCATAGGAATACAGACAGAACTTGAAAAAAATATTTGAAGAGGCAAAAAATTTTAATAAAAAATATATTAGTATTTATATTAAAATAAAATTTATAAATATAATTATTTTATTTTTAAATTTATTATTAATACGTAGGAATACATTTGGTTAAGATTAACAAAAAAATAAATTTGAGTTTGATTAATAAAAAATTTTGTTTAGGTTAATAAGCCAAATTAATTTTAAATAAAAAATTAGTTTAAAAAAAATCCATTTTTACATGAAAAAAAGTTTTTGCACATAAAAATATATTTTTATTTAGAAAATTAATTTTTTTAATAAAAAAATGATTTTTTTAAATTATATAAAATCAATTACAATTTATAACTTATTTTTTAACATTTTAAAAGATCAATTTCACTTTTGATAATATTTATCTTTCAAAAGTTTTAAGATTAATTATTTTTGTTATTATTTTTATTATAAATTAAATAATATAATACAAGGTTAAAATAGTATTGAAGTAAAAACGATAAAAAAAATAATTATCTATCTCAATAAAAGTTTCTACAGAAAAGAGAGAGAAAAAAGATAGAAAAAGCAGGAAGAAGAAAGTACCTCTATGAGAACAACGCAATAGAAAAAATAAGAAGGGGGTAATAATGATATAATAAAAAATATCCATGGACAAAAAGGAAAACAAAATTTATAAAAAAGTCCGTGTCCACTCTTTCAAATTCCGTGTCCATTATGGCAGCGTTTGGTTTGAGAGACATAGACACAGTGGTACACGGTGACACATGTCTGCTGTTTGGTTTGGTGAGACACAGATTTTCGAAGGACACGGATGGACACGGAGACATTAAATTTGTGTACCTCCAATTTGGTGAGACACTAAGACGCAACTTGTGAGACACTAATTTTTTACTCTTTTACCCTTATTAAAATTTAAAAATTTGTCCTCTTATCTCCTCAAACCTTTCTTTTTTCTCTTCCTCTTTTAGATTCTATAACTAAATTTATCTTTCTATTTTCTTCAAAAAAAAATTGTCTTTCGTAAAAGAGTGGACACAAAAGTATAAAAACTGTCTCGGAAATAATATGTACAGTGTCCATGTCTCTGCTTCCAAACATTTTTTAAATAAGTGTTGTCCGTGTCTCCGTGTCCTGCCTCTGAAAACAAACGTTACCCAGTAGAAATAGCTGTACTTAGATGAAAATATTTGCTAAACTTTAATGTATTGTGTACCATGTTAAGCTAGTCTAATTACTAAAAAAAAGAGATAAAATCCAGTAACCCAGAAATTTAGAATATTTTATTCGTAAGGCTAAATTCTTCTTTTTTTTTCATTCTTCAGAGGCCTCGTCTCCTACCGTTCCGGCGAGTGACCCATACTCTTCCTCCAATCGATGCCATCATCCCGTATCTGGCTGAGGCCGGATTCGGCGACACGGTGCTCCTCAGGAATTTTACTTTTGACAACTCCTTTATTTCAGCAATCGTGGAGCGATACTGTCCAGAGACGCACACGTTTCATCTCCCGTGGGGTGAGGTCACTATCACCCTGCAGGACGTGTCGTACCACCTAGGCCTATGCGCACACGTAACCCCATCGGGGGTGCCTCCGTGACTTTGGTAGGTGGTACCAGATGGAGACGTGGGCGTTGGTGGAGCAGTTACTCGGTGCCAGGCCTCCCGTGGCAGCACAGCAAGCTGCGCAGAGGAAGGAGTCCTTCACGCTGAAGTTTGTGTGGCTGCCGGATCGTGTCCGCCAGATGCCCTCCGACAGACGATCCCGAGACCTCTGAGAGTACGCCAGGTGCTATATTATATTACTGATCGGAAGGTATTTGATGACCGACAAGTCCAACAATCTGGTGCACCTTCGTTGGCTACCGCTGCTCCAGAACTTTGAGGAGTATAGGGCATTTTTGTGGGGCTCGACTGTGCTGGCTTGGACGTATCGGTCACTTTGTTCGGCGACACAGCAAGGCGTCACGGATATCGCGGCTGCATTCCGTTTTTGATGTCCTGGATCTATCAGAAATTTTTTTAGTAGTATCCACCAAATGGAAGGGTCTATCGGTATCTTCTGGCCGCGAGGTGCGAAATGTTTATTTATGTATTTGAATTAAATAATTTTGTCAATTTTTTTGACAATGCATGTATCTCGTTTACCGTGTAAATGAGATAAATTTATCTTGTTTACACTATAAACAAAATACATGCATTGTCATCTCGTTTACAGTGTAAATGAAATAAGATAAGAAAATTTAAATTGGTAAATACTTTTAAAATTATTTATTTTAATAAATATTATATTTATTTTATTTATTAAAAGAAAAAATCTGAAGATGAATAGAATATTTTTTGAATTTTAGTGTGAGTAAGATGCAGTGAAAAGAAAAAAAATAAATTATTAATTTACAATAATATAGATGATACAGATGATTAAAAACCAAATTATTATTTAAAGAAAGGATATGTCGTAGCAGGATGCACAAATTTTGTTGTGTATCTCCAAGAAAGAATGAAAAATTCTTAAAAAAAAAAACAAGTGCAGCCAACTACTATTTAAGGAGTTGTCTGTAGTTTAAGTCCTGCTGCAAAGATTGAGAATAGGGTAAAAAACATAAACAAGTCAAGGATAGAATAATTTGACACAAATAAGTTAAAATAAAATTTGATTCATCAATCAACCAAAGCATATTTAAATGTAGTTCGAATTTATCTATTTTAAACTTATTTTTCACGTAATTCGAATCATATAGATTCAAATTACACATTGATACCCAAAGCCACATAATTCGAATTCAACTGATTCGAATTACGCAGAAACATGTAATTCGAATCAAGCTGATTCGAACTCCTCTCATGCACGCCATGCAACATAATTCGAAGTGGCTTAATTCGAATTACTCCAAGTGTATTTCGAATAAGACTGGTTCGAATTACTCCAAGTGCCAATTATGTAATTCGAATGATGTTGATTCGAATTACACATTGTACAATAAGATATTAAAAAAAATATTATATAATATAAAAAAAATATACTAAAAAAAAGTATAAAACAAGATTATAACAAATTAATTTTAGTATAAAATTATTAAATATAAATTAATTTTAACTCCTATTAATACATTGAATTAAAAATAACATATAAAAATGTACTTGTATTTATTAAATTTTAATAACATATAAAAATTTAATGACTTTTTAAATATTCTTTTTATAATAGGAGTACATTTTTATATACTTTAAATACTTTATAAAAAGAATATTTAAATATTTTATAAAAATATTATTTAATAAAGTGTGGTGTATATTTATCGTACAAAAATAAAGTGTTGTGCCAATATAATAACATTATAATATTTTAAATCAATTTTTTCTAGGATTTTAGATTAAAAGCAGCACATGGAAAAGCATTATTGGTGTTTTAAAGCTAACTTAATTAAAAAACATAGAATTATATTTTTTAGGATTTTATGTACATAATTAGGCTAATTTTTTTTAATATTGATCAAAGATGTGTGTTACACTATGTTATTTAGTTTTAGGTAAATTTTACTCTACTATAATTTTTTTTTTACTTTTCAGAAGACACAAATTTAAAAAATTTTATAAATTAATTTAAAAGAAAATATCATTGATGTCTTATAAAATTTTTATTGACTTTGGTGTTAGATCTTGTAATTAGGGTGGTATTTTGATTCATGGTATTTTCTTTAGATTTGTAGAGATGTTTTATTTTTTATTATTATTTTTTAAGAAATTGCCTAAATAAAGATATATATTTCATCTTTTGTTAAAGATATTTTTAAGGCAATGTACTTAAATAAATTAAATGAGAAAAATCTTCATAAATTGTAGTAATTAAGTATGATTTATGGCTAGTAATTTTCCTTCATAATTCGTGGTGAGCAGCCACTGTTTATGTGAACAAATCCAAAATCGTTGTTAGTTTTCACGATTTACATAGTAAACAAAACAGGATACTCACGTAAGGAAATTCCATTTGTTGCAATCAAGTAAAGGTTTTTTTCATTTAATTTATTTAAGTACATTGCCCATATTTTTATGTTTCATTTTAATTAATTTTTGTATAATTTATTCGGTGTTTCTCGTCACTTATTATTAAATTTTTCAAAAGATTTTTTTTTCAAAAATAATAAAAAATATTTAATTTAAACTAAAACAAAAAAATAATATATTAACTATTAGATTTTTTTTAAATTATTTATATAAAAAAATATGCCACCCACATCAATTTATATATATATATATATATATATATATATATATATATAAAATTTTTAAAATAGAATTTATCAAATTATATCGAAACAAGCTCAAGCCTCTTAAAATTTTTACAAATAAAAAATAACTAATTTATATATATTCGTGCGATATATAAAATAATTACTATATTATTTTTATATCATAGATTAAAATTTACTAATTTAAATTTATTTTCATTTTTAAAATAAGCATTAGAAATAAATAAATTTTTTATAACTAGATGTAGTATAACAAAATATATATAATATTAATTAGTTTTTTAAGAAATTTTAAAAAAATAGTTTCTTTCTAATAAAGTATTATTAGAAAATTAACATTATAAAAGCTAATTTCAACCAATATGATATAATAGGTTATTAAATATATTTAATACAAAATACATTGAATATAAATTTTTATTGAGTTTAAATTTTAAATAATTTTTAATTGATATTCGAATATTTTTATTGTAAAGAGTTAGAATATTTTAACATCATTTTTTCGTATCTTTTTAATTGAGTCTTTGATTTTTTAAATTATAAACCTTATTTATAATTAAGAATAATATTTTAACACCATCAATTAATCACACATACAAAGATACCAGAAAAGTTCTATTGTCATAATTATAATCTAATTTTATAAGCAATACAATGAAACTATATATAAGTAATATAACTAAATTTTATCTATATCTATAGTCACATTTCATAAATAATATAATCAAATTATATTTATGTTTATAATTAAAATATGAATAAAAATACAGAAAATTATTATGATGGTTAATTTTTTTCGTTCATAATTTTTTTTATTATTTTTGTTGTGAAAAATTTAATTATTTTAATAGTTAATTATTTTTTAAAAAAGATAATTGAATAACACAAAAAAAATATTTAGAGTAATTTATTTATAGGGTAAAAAATCCAAATAAGCCAGGCTAAGAAACATATTACCCAAATCAGCCAAAATAAAAATTTTCTCAGCATTCAACCAAAGATCACTTTAATGTAATTCGAATCAATATAATTCGAACTACTATTGCAAGTAATTCGAATCAACTAGCTTCGAATTAAGAGCATAGAAATTTGCATGTAATTCGAATCAAGTTCTTTCGAATTACAATAGCATATTTCGAATCAAATCGATTCAAATTAGTAGGGAAAAATGAGTTAAACATAATTTGATATATGTCGATTCGAATTAGTAAGAAAAATAAATCAAACCTTAAAGTCTTTTTCTTATAATTAAGCCAATTATTATCAGGAGGGATCTAATTGAAAAAAAATTGGTACATAGACCCAATTAAAAGAAAAAAAAAAGTAAACCGACCTAATTAAAAATTTTGCAAAACTATAAGGACCAACAGAATAATTAAACCTTTTAAATACTCTTTTTATAATAGGAGTACATTTTTATATACTTTAAATACTTTATAAAAAGAATATTTAATAAATATGTTATTAAAAAAGTATTTAAAATGTTGTTAAATATTTATATATTATTAAAAGGGTAAAAAATCCAAATAAGCCAGACCGAGAAACATATTACCCAAATCAGCCAAAATAAAAATTTGTTCAGCATTCAACCAAAGATCACTTTAATGTAATTCGAATCAATATAATTCGAACTACTATTGTAAGTAATTCGAATCAACTAGTTTCGAATTAAGAGCATAGAAATTTGCATGTAATTCGAATCAAGTTCTCTCGAATTACAATAGCATAATTCGAATCAAATCGATTCGAATTAGTAGGGAAAAACGAGTTAAACATAATTCGATATATGTCGATTCGAATTAGTAAGAAAAATAAATCAAATCTTAAAGTCTTTTTTTATAGTTGCTAACATGGATAGCCCAACGCTGTGTCCCTGTCCCATATACTAATATACCTTCCATTAGTTTGAATAATAAAACTTATTTTGAACATAATAATAATAATAATAATAATAATAATAATAATAATAATAATAATAATAATAATAATAATAATAATAATAATAATGACAAGATTTCTTTAAAATATTAATGAATTATCAATTCGAATTCTATACAATACACTTTTGTCCAATTTTAATAGTTTATAAATATTTTTTAATAAATTTTTTTAATAATTTATTTAAATTATACTACAAAAAATATTTTATTCTATGCAAAACAATTTAAAAAAATGGCTTAAAAAATGTTAGGAGTACTATAAAAATTTGTAATGTTCTAATAACTTAGGTACTCAAATTTTAAGTAAATTACTCTACATAGTCATTAATAATTTAGAAATTAAAGAAAATATTTTATTCCATACAAAACAATTAAAAATATATTTCATTTATTTTTCCACACATATTTCCTGTCATTATGTTGCCATTGGAATCCTCGTATATTTCTAATTTCTCAACCTAACCTTCACAAATTCTAACACAATCTTCATATAATTTTACTTGAGATATGTGTTTCATTTTTTGTGATTTGTATAAGTGAGTCAATATATATAAATGGGTAATAAACGTATCAGCATAAGTTTTATTACTGACTAATGATAACTCTATTTATATTAATATAGAGAGTAAATCAAATAAATATTTAAATTATTGGTTTCTAAAATTTGAAAAAAAATATTCTTCGTTATAAATATGTTTATTATATTTTTTTAATTTTTAAAAGCTGTTTTACCAAACACACTTATAATACTTGTGCTTATTAAAAAATATTTATGAGCTATTAAAAATAGACAGAAGTATATTGTATGGAATTCAAATTGATAACTCATTAATATTTTAAAAAAATTTTATTATTATTATTATTATTATTATTATTATTATTATTATTTTGTTCAAAATAAGTTTTATTATTCAAACTAATGGAAGGTATATCAGTATATGGGACAGGGACACAGCGTTGGGCTATCCATGTTAGCAACTATAAGAAAAAGACTTTAAGGTTTGATTTATTTTTCTTACTAATTCGAATCGACATATATCGAATTATGTGTAACTCGTTTTTCCCTACTAATTCGAATCGATTTGATTCGAATTATGCTATTGTAATTCGAGAGAACTTGATTCGAATTACATGCAAATTTCTATGCTCTTAATTCGAAGCTAGTTTATTCGAATTACTTGCAATTATAGTTCGAATTATATTGATTCGAATTACATTAAAGTGATCTTTGGTTGAATGCTGAAAAAAATATTATTTTGGCTGATTTGGGTAATATGTTTCTCAGCCTGGCTTATTTGAGTTTTTTACCCTTATTTATATGTGATTAACGAATAATTGAATAATTATATACGGTAAAAAATTATTATTATTAAAAAATAAAATTAAAATTTATTTTAAAATTAAAAATCATGTTTTTTTTTAATTTATCTACGAGTAATTTTATAAGTATTTTATGATGAATAATAATATTAAACTCGTACTAAAATTTATTCTAGTAAATTTATTTTAATTTTGCTAAACGTTAAATAAACTATTGAAAGGAATTTTGTTTTCTTTATTAGAGGAGAATGATAAACTTCTATACTTTCATTATGTTATGACAATAATTTAGCCCTGTTATTTTTTAATGTGCATAATAATAATAATAATAATAATAATAATAATAATAATAATAATAATAATAATAAAAAACAAGTATGTCACAGTAAAAAAAGAAGTACGTCACCAAATAATTTATCATTCAAATTATATATGAATCAAATTGATAATAGGAGGATTAATACAAAAAAATCGATAACAAGACTAGGAACTTACAAAACCTTTCTTAGGTTTACAGAAAAAATATTTATATTTGTGTGATATATAAAACAATTATCATATTATTATTATTATTATTATTATTATTATTATTATTATTATTATATGTGTGTGTGGGGGCAAAAGAAGTCCAACTAATTTAAAATAAAATTTTCTTTTAATATTTGATTAAATTATTTTTGTATTTATTAGTATTCTTTTTTTTTGAAACTTCCTCTTAGTTAAAAATATAATCATTATAATTTTTTTAATAATTATTATTAGGGGTGTTTACAGATCGAATATGTCTAAAATTTCGATCCAATCTGCACTAAACTCATTAGATCAAATTTGATATCCGCACTTTTTATGTTTGAATCAGATGTCAAATATATCCATAAAATAAAAAATATTAAAAAATTTTATTTTTATAAAAAAAGTCAATAATTTTTTATTTACTTTTTTAAACATATTTACTTCTATCTGATTAAAGTATGGATCAAATTCGATTCAATCCGTTCATCTTACAAATCAGATCATATCCACAAATTACAAATTAGATACGAATAAATACTGTGGATATATATATATATATATATATATATATATATATATATATATATATATATATGTATGTATGTATGTATGTATGTATGTATATTATCTGATCTATGAACACTACTAACTACTGCTATAGGTTCATTGCTGCAAAAGTATGCTTTTTTTTATTATAAACCATTATTAGATCTTAATTATCATTAAAACAACTTAATTGTCAACAAAAAGATAATACTTATTGGTATCTGAAATTACGTTTGTGTTTCAATATAATTTTAAAAGTTTTGCTTTACTCAATTTAGACTTCCAACTTAGCAGTTATGACTCACATTGGTTCCTGGTCTTATTTTTGTCACAGTCTCACAGAATCGTTAACGGCATGCTGAGACGGACTAACGACTGCTACGTTGTACGTTTTAGCGACGATTTGATGCAACAATTGAAATTTTTTTCACCTTAATTTTTTTTTCAACAAAACACTTAAAACCCTAATATAAGTCACGGATACTTAAATTAGAAAATCAAACTAAGTAAATTGAAACTTTAAAAATCATAATAAAACTCGAATATAACTTCAGAACAGAACTTTAACTTATGTAGTGATTAATTTAAATGAGAATAAAATAAATCAAAATTCAACATAATTTTTATCAATATTTTTAAATTCAAAATTTCTATACCAAAATTAAATAGGATTTCTCTTTAAATTAAAAATTTAATGAAATAGTGACTTTAATTATCTTAACCAATGTCCTAATTAATTACTTTTATGTCTTAAAAAAACTGTATATGAAAAAAATTAATTAATTTGTCTATTTTAATAAATAATTATTTGACTAAAATGATAGAAACTATATTTTTAGAATTTTTTAAAAATTTATTAATATTATATATATTTTGTTACACTACATCTAGTTATAAAAATTTTATTTATTTCTAATGCTTATATTAAAAATAAAAATATATTTAAATTAGTGAATTTTAATCTATAATGTACTAATAATATAGTAATTGTTTTATATATTACACAAATATAAATTAATTATTTTTAATTTGTAAAAATTTTAAGAGGCTTGAGCCTTATATATATATATATTGATGAGCGTGATTTTAAAAAAAATCTAATAGTTAATCTATTACCTTTTTTGTTTTAGTCCAAATTAAATATTTTTTTATTATTTTTAGAAAGAAAATCTTTTGAAGAATTTAATAATACGTGATGAGGAACACCAAATAAATTATACAAAAACTAATTAAAACATAATATAAAAATATCTTTAACAAAAGATAAAATACGCGTCTTTATTTGAGTGGTCCCTATTTTTTATGGCAATGTCAAAAAAGATTCTGATCGATAATTAAATATTTTTGTGGTTTTTTTTTCTATTTTAGGTTGAGCCTGTAATTTAGCTATCGAAAAAAATTGTGAAGTTATGATATTATAAGCTTCTTTTCTAAAGTAAATAGTCAAATAAATTCTTAAAAGATGATTTATTCTTTAAATTGGTTTTTAAATTTTTTTAATTAAATTTATCTTTAAAATTTTTTAAATTAATTATGTTAGTCATTTCATCATTTTCATTACTAACCGCGTTAGAGTTAAAAAAATGATTTTTTTCGTTTATAAAATAAAATAATTAATTATTTTCCCAAAAAAGATTTTTCAGCTTTATATTCAGGAATATGATTTTTTTGTTGGATTAAGAGCAAGTTCTCCACACCCCCCGCAAACTCTATAATTTATATAGAGTTCGTCGTCCCCCCTCGAGCGAACTCTATGATGAGTTCGGCAGACTATATATAACGGTGGAACCAATTTTGTTTGTCCCTTTCCTCCTTTATTCTCTCTTCCAAATTTTTTCTGTTACTCTTTTCTGTTTTTTCGACATCCGTAAAGTTTAGCGTAGGCGATTTTCTCAGTTCCACGTTAGTAAATAATAGTCTATTTTTTTATCTTAATTAGAATTATTTGGTTTACTGTTTACATGTTAGATAAAATTATTAGGTATAGATCGTTTGTTAGTTAGAATAACAGATTTATTGTTTACATGTTAGTTAGTTAGACGTATTTTTAAGTGTTGTTATATTAGGTAGATTATTTTATGTCACTATTTTTTAGTATAATGATTGTGTATTGTCTATCAACATATTAAAGAATATATGAAAGTATATTATTAGATAATTTAGTCAGAGGTATTAGATTGCATTATGAATTAGAAGGTAATTAGTGGAATAATCAATTAGGTTAAGTTAGATGAGAAAGAAACGTGAGTAATAAAATTTAGAGTGGAGTTAGTTATAAATTAATTAGTTATATGACGACGTTAGTTAAATAGTGTAAGCTTAAAATTAGTAGGTGTATAAGCTATTTGTCATTTAGTTTATTTTTTAATAATATAGTGTGTGATTTATTTTACTGGATTGTGTTTCGATGGAGCAGCAGTTATTGGGTTATGAGCATGAGATTTATAGATTGGATCACGCTGAGCACATCGTTGGGAGGCTTGACCGAGTGGTATTTTGTGACTTTTTTTATTGTATTGAATAAAAAGTGAACTTGCTATTGTATTTATTCACAATATTCTTTTTTATTAAATTTTTTTCGTTTGGTAGGCGCCTCAAATCTTGCGCACCAGACAGAATTTGATGACAAGGCCGCCGGAGCAGATTAGGCCATATCTGAGACGAGTTGAATTTGAGTCCATCGCATATATGGTTGTGTTCGAGCATGATTGGTCTCTTGCCTCGGCGTTGAAAGAGAGGTGGAGGCTTGAGTCCCATACATTTTATTTACCGTGCGGGGAGATGACTATCACCCTACAGGACGTGGCCTATCAGTTGGGACTCAGGATTGACAGTGATCCTGTCAGTGGATGCATAGGTGGGTGGGCGCAGCACCATTAAGGACGGACCATTGAGGAGTTGTGTGATCAGATTCTGGGTGTTATTCCAGGCCTATAGGACAGACAGTCACAGACAAAGTGGACTGTGAAGCTCACTTGGTTCCACAACACGGTTTGTGGAGAGCTAGAGCAGGATGTCACAAAGGAGCGCCTGATGAGGTATACAAGAGGATACATCATACAGTTGATCGGTGGTATCCTCTTCCCCGATGCATCTGACTCTCGGGTCCATATCAGGTGGCTTCTCCTGCTAGAGGACATTGATGCGTGTGGCCGCTTGTCGTGGGGTTCGGCTGTGCTGGCATGGTAGTACCGCCAGAAGTGCCGGGCCACAGATCATGGTCAACACAACTTGGGAGGATGCGTCAGCTTGATTCTTTCTTGGGACTACCACCGTATTCTGTTAGTACGGCCCGATGGCTTTGATGCTCGTCGCTTTTCCCTGGTCAAGAGGTACTATAAACATTTACCAAAGTTATTCCAATCATTATTAAGTTGTTTATTAATAATAAAGGATAAAATATTATTGTTGTTGGTTGTATAGGTGGGTTCAGTACCGGCCGGACAATGCCACAGGCGAGAGCAGGCTGAGGCAGTACAGGCGTATGCTGAACGGGATAGGGATGCTGAATGTAAGTTATTAATGTTTAATTTTAAGAAATTAATGTTTAGTTAACTTTTGTACATGTTTCATATGATTATCTGAATGTCGTCGTGCATCTGTGTTCTGTGAATAGGTTGAATGGACTCCATATGCTGACCCGCAGCTGGTTGGGATTGTTCCATCGGCGATAGCAGAGGTAGATGCCTCGGCGGCGGTTGTATGTCCACTGCTTTGCTTCGCTATCGTCGAGTGGCATCAGGTGGACCGGGTAGTTCGTCAGTTCGGTGGCCTGTAGCACATTCCCACTCGGCCACTAAAAATTGACGACA
Organism: Arachis stenosperma; assembly: GCF_014773155.1. Lineage (NCBI taxonomy): Eukaryota > Viridiplantae > Streptophyta > Magnoliopsida > Fabales > Fabaceae > Arachis > Arachis stenosperma. The sequence continues at coordinate 126,424,212 of NC_080377.1, forward strand.
TGCACAGGCTGGATGGGAGATTCGGTTGCGGCGAGTGGTTCTCACAGCTACTTGGTGGTTGGCATGAGATGTGGGATGCTCGGGCCGACCATCGTCTGCCGATATATCATTATATAGACCTGCGTCCGTCCCTCCCGTATATGATATGGTACCTGCAGTGGGTGCACACAGAGTTATTCGGTCTGGGTGACCAGCACTTAGTCCCTGCTGGGGTGGTCCTAGAGGACCTGCCTATACATCATCCACTTACTCCAGACCTGCATCAGTCAGACAATGGTCACCTGCCAGAGCTCAGGCCAGCTGCCGGAGCAGGGAGAGGTAGGGGATGGGGGCGAGCCAAGGGGAGAGGCAGACGCAGCGGAGGGCGCGAGAGGCATGATCCCGACGAGGTTTCCCGCCAGAGAGACCCTGTCAGCCGGCCAGCTCACGGTGCCGAGGATGCAGGCCAGAAGGTGGGATCAGTGTCAGGACCCGTGCCTGGTGACTACTTGTCTTTGAGGTTGCCTGGGTCACATCATTCGGAGACCGGGACCAGTCATCAGGGCTCGCAGCCAGAGGCGAGCGTTCATTTTGACATTGGCACGTAGTTTCAGATACCTTTCAGCCCATCAAACCTCGGACCACAACTTGATTACCAGCCCATATTGGATACGCAAGACATGATTGATGTCACGTTGATGGTGCCAAACTGGATGACGGGCGCTCTGCAGGGCAGTGAGAACGGATTTGGAGATATATTGACGATGCCACAGCAGACCCAGCCATTCTCACAGATGCATACTATACCACCTTAGTCTGCATACTTGCCACGCCATGTTGATACTGATCAGTCTAGCGTGTCATCCTCCACTGCAGATTATGCGACGATGAGGGATCAAATGAGTACTCCAGCGCCTGGCCCGGTCCCTCCACTTGGTCGTGGTCGGCAAGATGTCAGACCACCTCCCTGTGGCACAAGTGGGTGTCTCGATCCTAGGCCCCATGGACAGCATGCTGGCCCACATAGTGGGAGGAGAGCGCAAGGTCAGTAGCATCTAGTTCTTTATGATTATTGTATGAAACTAATGTACAAAATGTCATTTCTTTGTTATACAACTTTTATAAATAGATAACTTATGATGAATACAGTGTTTATGTTTGATATTATATATCACTGTGTTATATATCACGGTGGAAGACAACTTTTTTAATGACCAATAACATTGTAGTTCATGCACTGAAATAATTTATTTAACAACATATAACATTATAGTTCATGCATACATTAATTTATTTAAAACAACTACAACTATCATCGACTAGAAGATGCCCCTCCACCACCAAGAGCGGTGCAAGTCCTCCGCGTGTGCCTACTTTGGCGACACAATCCGCACTGCTTCTCCCCGTTATGCTTAACGTCATCCATGTTGTTACGAATTCTGGAGCTCACGGGCCGACCTCTCTGCACTCTCATCGTCTGATGTTTGGGATGGATTCTGGGACCGTCATACGATGGCCAGTCATCTTCATGTCCTATCGGTCGAAACTCTGATCTGTAAATATTAAAGACCGATTCCATGTGGTACACAGGGTGAACAAACCGCTTCCAATCAAGTCTTGCATGAGAGCAAGCTGCAAGCACGTGACGACAATGAATATGAAGAGCCTGAAAATACCCACAATCACACTTGCGCTCATCAAGCAGCACCTGATAATTTTGTTGCCTGGATCCCGGAACTGCCGCTAACTCTTCAACCGTGAAGTTTGTCTTGGACTGATCAAACTGGTAAACATTCATAGTGTTCACGTGCTTCAAGTTGAATTCTATGGCCATCATTAATGTCTGTGAGAATTCAGCACTGACCTAAAGTTGGGCCAGTGCCTCAGAAACCTTCCTTGCAAAAAGTTCACCCAAACGAAAATAATTTGACTTGACAAGAGCCGTGATTGGCAAATTGCAGAAACCCGTTATAACAGCAATAATGCATTCAGAGATATTGGTCGTCATGTGACCAAATCGACGTCCCTCATCAGCATACTGTGCCCACTGTGACCGTGGCATTTCTTCAAGCCAGTTTGTAATAACTACATTTTTGCCCCTCAGATGGCCATAATAATGAGCGAACTCACAATGCGACTTCGAGTACGCTGCATTAATAAGAACCTTCTTCAAGTCTTTGTTCCAAAAGTGGGTCATGAAGTTGGCTGCAATGTGTCTTGTACAAAACGCTTGGAAGGCATGAGGCGATTTTCATAAACTCCCTTCGGCATTCAGTGCTCCATCAATGGACTTGTATCTATCTGAAATCACTAACACCCCTGGTTGTGATGTAACATGCACTCGTAAGTACGAAAGAAAGAATGACCACGCCTCCTTTGTCTCACCCTCAACAACTGCAAATGCAACGGGCAGAATGTTTGCATTGCCGTCTTGCGCTATGGCCATCAACAAAGTTCCACCATATTTACCATATATGTGGGTGCATCAATAGAGATAAGTGACTTACAATGCTTGAAGGCCTCAACACACAGTGAAAACGTCCAAAAGACTTGATGAAAAATCACTGTTGGTGGATGCAGCCTAGGGCTATGTCACTAGTTGCACCCAAGTACCTAAATGGACATACATTTGTCGACTTTTTGTACACGGCTGAATTATTTAATAGCGAATAACTAAACCAAAAATAAATCTTACCTGACAAGTACATCTGCATAGCGAATAACCAATGAGAAAGCTCGTTGTATGACTCCTCCTAATCGTCATATATTCTAGCGATGACTCTCTATTTTGCAAGCCAAACCTTTCTGTAGGACACATTGTAACCAAAGTGATTCTCCACACCTCCTTGTAAAACCCTGATGCTGATTGTTGGATTGGCTTTGACCATCGTGAAAATGTGTTGTGCAATCACTTTCGAATCCAACCAATGATGATCTTGCCCCCATCGAAGTTTGCATGCAAGTATGAGGACCAGTGTATCTCCTAGCCTCCCACCTTTCTTGCTTTCGGTAATACGAAATGAGTATACTCCAATTACAACTGGGTCCGAACTGGATACATCATGCATTGTACCTCCAATGGTCACTCTCTACTATTTTGTACTCTATATCCCTCCTGATACTGTACTGCTTAACTGCCAACATGACTTCTTCCTTGTTCTCAAATTGCTGTCCAACCTCAAACTCATTGCTTGGGTCTTCTTCAGAACCTCCTTGGGTAAACGACCAATCCGAAGTCATTGCATCGAGATTCAACCTAGTGAAATGATCCGGCCAGTCATATGGTCGAGAAATGGAAGGCTGTGTCAGAGCAATCTGTGTGTCACCGTAGTAGTTCATCTCCTCTTCCTTGTCACCATCATCAGGGATTTCGGGTGGTTCTTCGTCAGCATCGTCTCCATCATCCGGGTTGACTTCATACTGCTCTATCATCGGATCTTTGATAGCAGAACCGTCATGACTTTCAAGACCGTCATCCATTAAGTCAACGTTACGAACTTCAACATTAGACCCCTCCTAACTACCCTCAGGTGGCCTATTTAGATCCACCATCGTCCTTCTGATAGTTCGTCTAATAACTCCACTAGTCGAACTATCATCGACAGTATCCGCAGATGATCCTCGGCCGCCAAAGCCAACAAGAAACACGTATAATTCTAATAGATGAATATTGGTCCATCGGTTGTGCCACGACCTTATAAGCCGTAAGTCCTCATCGTCACGCAACCGGTACCTAATTCAAAACAATAGAAATATCGCTCACAACGATGGTCTGATAAATATACTAGTAACATAGACAAAGACAACACAGCTATAACATACCTTTTATAAAACAAATTACCATCTAACTCGATCGGATATCTGTAGTAAAAAATTTTTACCCTTTTAGATTCTTGCTATCTGAGGGCATGCAATATCACATTCTTCAAAGCTGTTAAACTGTTGACTTCCAATGTCATATACGTAATTATCGGTTGGCCCAATCTAAAGACAATTGAACCTTCTTCATCATACACTATTTCACCATAATAATGAATGAATAACAATGGAGTTTTCGACATCGTTGTGACACTGTTAACAGTGAAGAAGAAAGCAATTATAGAAATTGTGGCTGGTTGATCTCTAATAGGCCTGCTTTTATCTCCTAACTCATCATAGAGTTCGCCGGAGGTGCGACAAACTTGCTCTTAATCCCAAAAAAAAAATTGTATTCCTGAATATAAAGTTGGAAAATCTTTTCTAGGGAAATAATTAATTATTCTATTTTATAAACGAAAAAATCTGTTAAAAAATATTAGAGTTTAATTATATATAAATGAATTAATCTCCAGGTATAAGTTTTACAAGTTTTGAAATTTACTTACTCCTAAAACGTGCTTCTTATGGCACGTATGTTTCACGCTCCTCCTTAATAGATTTTTCAATCAACGCTCGCACATTCTTCTTCTTCTTATTCATTATCGTCGTCATCAACACCACCTCTTCCTCCTCCTCCTCTTTCTCTTTCTTTTTTCATTGGATTTTTTCTCTTTCTTTCTTTTTCTCTTTTCCTCTATCATCGGTTATCTCGTTGTTGAATATAATGAATAATCAAGTTCAGATTGTCAATTGAAGCAGAACAAAATTGATTATTATTTTTGAATCCAATCAAGTGGCTGGCTGAGGTGTGGTTTAATTCAGAAGAAAAAAATGTAGTATTAGAGGAAACATTTTTCTGTATTTGCAGCAAATTTGGGTGTAACATGAAGCTATTTAGGTGTAAAACGAAGATATTTGGGTGTATTTTTATTCTGATAAGTTTTGCATAATTCAAAATTTTTTTTCTCTTTCTCCCCTCATCTTCTGCTGCTGCTTTTTTTTCATCATCACCACCATCTTCTTCTTATTCATCTTTTCCTTTTTGTTTTACCTTCTCAAGTTTCTTCTTGTTTTACTCTCTTAACAAGAATAAAAATAAAAAAATCAAACAAAGAAGAAGAAGAAACACATAATGCTGCAAAATTACTTGGAAGATGATGAACTTATATTCATTTAACTAAAAGAAAGAAAGAAATAATGGAAAGAAGAAGAAGAAAAAAATGCAGCATTAGAGAAAATATTTTTCTGTACAAAAATGCTATTTGTACACCAAAATCAGCCACTAATGTATTTGTGTATAAATACATGTGTGTTTTAATTTATTTTTAATGTATATTTGTATTCCAGTATGTATTTTATACTGGTGGCTGACTTTGGTGGTTGATTTTAATGTACACGTAGCATAACTTATTTCTGTATTTGCAATAAATTTGGGTGTAAAACGAAGATATTTGGGTGTATTTTTATTCTGAAAAGTTCTGTATAATTCAGAACTCTTTCTCTTCATCCTCCGCATCTTCTTATTTCATATTTTCATAATTCTTTTTGGAAAAAAAATTAAACAAAGAAAAAAAATATATAATATTGTAAAATCGAAAGAAGAAGGAGGAGAAACACAAAGAAGAAGGAGAAGAAGAAGAAAGAAGATGAGGAGGAGAAACGCGAAGAAAAAATGACAGTTGTGATTATTTTCATTGAGGAAGAAGAAAAAGAGTCATTCATAATAGTAAAGGAGCGCTTTAAAAACGTGATGTGCGTGTTAACACGTTTTTGTAAGTGAGCATAACTTCTGTTGGATTTGACCCAACTTATAAGATTTATAAGTAAAAAAAAATTTATATACATAACATAATAACACAAAGAAGAAGGAGAAGAAGAAGAAAGATGAGGAGGAGAAAGCGAAGAAAAAATGACAGTTGTGATTATTTTCATTGAGGAAGAAGAAAAAGAGTCATCATAATAGTAAAGGAGCGCTTTAAAAACGTGATGTGCGTGTTAACACGTTTTTGTAAGTGAGCATAACTTCTGTTGGATTTGACCCAACTTATAAGATTTATAAGTAAAAAAAAATTTATATACATAACATAATTTTTTATATATATATATATATATATATATATATATATATATATATATATATATATAGCTGGTAAGATTTGTTCGACACTTGAAGTCGACTTTATCCACTGTAAATCAAATTGTCAACATGCTCTAACCAAATTAAAGTGATGAGTTAGATACTTATAAATATGAGTTGTGTTATCACCTTTATTTACCCCATTGATTTTTAATAACTTGTTACCAGTTTTACATGATATTTGCTTTCATTATATGAATTTATTTGCTCTCGGTATGATTCGTTTTATATAATATTTTACATTAAATTTTAAATTATTTAATATTTTTTTAACTTCTTTTATAGTTAAAAATAATTCATTTTATTTAGCTACGAAAATCTAAAATTTATTCTTTTTAATATTATATTTAAAAACTAACTGATCTCATATAATACTGTAACTTCTTTAAATATTAAAAGATTTCTTAAAATATATAATTATTACAACATAACTTTGTTTCTTTCAATAAATTTTAGATTATTAAATTGTTTTAAGAATGATCAACAATATAATATAAAAATAGTTTGAATTAATTTTAAAAAATATTTATTTTTTAAAATATATTATTTTAAGAAGTTTTATTTCATATTTATATAAATTTTTTAAAATACATTCTATTATCAAAAATAATTTTAATTTTATTTAAATAAAAAAATTAATTATTAATTATTTATTGATTATTAAAAATTATAAAAAAAAAAAATAAAATATAAAATTTATATTAAAATTTAATAATTATAATAAATATATTATTTATATATTATTTAATTTTAATTATTTAAATTAAATTAATGACTATAAATATATTTTTACATTCCGACAAAATGCATTTCATATATAGCTAGATAGATAGATAGATAGATAGATGAGTAATTACTAATTAGGCAACAAAGATAAATATGTTGTTTCGGAGTCTTTTCGTGTAATTAACTCTTTCGTATTGGTCAAGACGTTAAGTAATTTACGAGTTAATTGACTTTTGTTTTACGTTAAAATATTTTGTACTTTAATCTAGGGAGAAGGGAAAAGTTAAAAATGTGTGAATAAAATTAATAAAAGTTTATTCATGCATTGAGCTGTTGAAAGAAAGACGTCAAGTAATTTACGAGTTAATTGACTTTTGTTTTACGTTAAAATATTTTGTACTTTAATCTAGGGAGAAGGGAAAAGTTTAATATGTGTGAATAAAATTAATAAAAGTTTATTCATGCATTGACCTCTTGAAATAAGAAGAAGAGTAAAGAATCAATAGATTTTTAACTTTTTTTTGTGGATATTTTTGTTTTTGAAAATTAAAAAATATTGTTAAGTTTTTGACGTTTTTAAAAATTGGACGGATCAGTTTTTCCGTTCAAATGCCTCCGTTAGACTTAACAGAAAAATCTGACGTGACTCTCATAATACTTTTCACGCGTACGCGTCGCCATGAATTCTCCATTTTACAGTAAATTCTCCATTTTGCATGTTTTTTTTCCATTTCTTTCAAGTCATTTTTACTTTCAAAACTTTAAATCACTCAAACAAATATATCAAGGCATTGAATAGGAGAAAAGCAAATTAAATTTAGTAATTTAGGGTGTATTTAAGATTCACATTAGGGAAAAGAGAAGTCTGTTTGAGTGTCTTCAACATCCCATTTTTATGTTTGGCAACTTTGTAAAACTCTGAACGCAGAATTGCTTTCACCTATGAACGTATGTGAAGCAAAAAATTCTAGCTTCTGTGTTTACGTTAGAAAAGGTTGATTTTAGTTGATAAATTAGATGAAAAATTCATTCCTTTTTTTACCAACTCTACCATTTCTTTTCTTCTATAAAAATGATGCAAGTAATCATATCATTTTTGTTGTATTTTTTTTCATATGACAACTATTGTTATATTTTTTCTTCTAATGTTATATTTTTATTGCACTTTTTTATTCATATGACAACTATTGTTAATATAAATTTTTATTTTTATTAATTTTTATGATATTTTTATTATTTTTTGTTTATATAAATTCTTTTTTTATCCTTTATTATACTATATTCATGTTGTGTATAAATTTTTTATTATTTTTATTTGGTTTTATTCATATAAACTTTATTTACTTATTATAACTTTTTGTTCATATAATATATGGTGTTGGTTGTAATTATTATATATTATGTTTGTATAATTTTTTTTTTTGTTTTTATTGTACTTCTCACTGTACTTTATTTTTGTTTTTATTATACACTAATGATAAGTAATAAAAGAGTCATAAATAATAAAAATTTATAGTCTAAAATGATATTAAATTAAAGAGTACTAACGGTAGCCAGGCGACATGCACGCGTGACACACGCATACGCGTGACAAGACTTTTCCGCTGAGTCTAACGGAGACATTTGGATGGAGGGATTGATCCGTCCAATTTTTAAGGACGTCAAGGACTTAAAAATATTTTTCAATGGTTAGGGACAAAAATATCCGCAAAAAAAAAGTTCAGAGACCTATTTATCCTTTACTCTAAGAAGAATATCAGAAGATGATCAAAATTTATTATTTTTTAATTATTAATTAGTTATTAATATTTAAATATATAAAATAAATATACTAATAAATTAGTAAACTAAAAGAATTCGATTAATAGGATATTTAAAAATTCTTTAGAATTCAATTTCTATAAAAATTGAATTCAATTTTAGTGTTTGAAACAAAAATAATTAAATTAGGTTAGATGAAATTTAATTTAATTTTATTGATTTTTCTCAAAATCAATTTCAATTCAAATAAGTCCAATTTAGAATTATATTTCATTGGAGTTTTACTTAAAACTTAAAATTCTAAAATATCCTTATAATCTGATAGAGAATACTTAAAACCAATTTAGATTAATTAGTATCGTTCATATTTATATAAAATATCTGTATATTAATTATAGGATTGCATGCTTTTATTACTTTGATTCTTCTATCTCCTATATATATCCTTATGTATTGTACTTTTTTCACAGACTGAATGATATAATCTTCAGATAACTCTCTTGTTTCTAATATGGTATCAAGAGCATATATTCTTTTTTTCTCCATGAAAATTCATAAATAGTCCTCTTATTTTTCTTTTCCGACAGTGCCTTTTTGCCTTTGTTTTTTTATCTTCTCCTGACGCTTTGGTTCGTCACCGCTGCCACTGTCTTGTTCGTCTCTTTGTCAAGATTCCAACGCCACTAGACTCAGCGCCTGTTGCCATTGGACGTGCCCTCATGCGCCACCTGAAGACCGATGTCAACTTGAAGTTCTCCTCTCTCCAGACGCCTCCAGCGCCGTCGGATCAACGCCCAAATTAGTTGCGCGTCAAGCCACATGTCGAACCCAGCAAGCACACAGATTCGCTCCAGCTCGCATCTAACCCGACCTGGCCTGCCTCTCTGACCCGCTTGCCAGCTTCCTGTCTGTGTCAACGTTGTCGCGTCTCCTTCCTCTTGTCACGCGTTGCCATGTGTCCTACTCTGATGACGTGGCATCTGACGTAGCAGCTGATGTGTTAGACAGTGAGACCTTCCCTAAGGTTTTTTGGTGAGCTCTTTTCGATTCTTCTGTTTGTTTTCTCATTTTTGTCCCTGGATTTGCAGTCTTCTCTCCTCTTTTTGTTCCTTGTATCTACTATTATGGAAAACTCAGCTGTGTCTGCTTCTGTTGTTGCTGCTACTACTAAATCTACCACCTCTGCTCTTCTCAACCCTTCTTCTGTCTCTCTATCTGATATTGCATCTCTTCTTAAGCATCTTATTTCCTTTTACAGTCCTGTTGCTTTTTCGACTCCTCTAGGTAATTCTAAATTGTATTTTGACCCCAGTTTCTTTAATCACATGTCTCCTTTTTCTCATTTTTTTCATCTTTGTCTACCACTACAAATTCACCTTTTGTCAATACTGTTAATGGTTCCCTCTTGCACGTGACACACAAGGGTTCTATTTCCGAGTCAACTCTTAATCTCCCTAATACTTCTTATATTCCGAAATTGAACATTAATATTATTTCTGTTAGTCAAATTGTTGATCTCGATTTTGATGTTAATTTCTCTCTTTCTGGGTGTCATATACAGGATCGTTAGATAGGACAAATCATCGGGACTGGATGTAAGGTCGGAAGTTTGTTTGAATCCGAGAATCTTCATATTCCTTCTGTGTGAAATCTCTATGCTACTTCTTCTCCATCTATCCTTCAGTTGTGGCATCACCATCTTGCTCACAGCTCCTTGGAAAAATTGCATCCTCTTGTGTCTAAGAGTGTTTTGGGTCAAATTAATAATGATTCTTTTGATTGTATTTCTTATCAAACTGCCAAACAACTTGCTTTATCTTTTCACAATAATTCACCTCTTGCTTACTCTTTGTTTGATCTTATCCACTCTAATGTTTGGAGCCCCGCTCCCACCGCTTCTATAGGAGGAGCTCAATACTTTGCCATTTTCATTAATTATTATTCACGCTTTACTTGGGTTTATTTGATGAATAATCCGTCTAATTGTCATGAGCTACCTCAAATTTATATTAACTTTGTCACTATGATTAAAACTCAGGTTTCCAAGGTTATAAAGGTTTTACGACGCGATAATGCTATGGAATACCGTGATTCCAAAATTTTAACCTTTCTTTGAGAACAGGGTACTTTGTCTGAGTTTTTTTGCCTGGTACATCTCAACAAAATGGACAAGATGAACGCAAATCCAGTCACATTCTTGACTCTGTTCGTGCAATGCTTCTTTCTTCTTCGTGTCCTGAGCGTACTTGGGGTGAAGCTATTTTTACTACTGTTCATGTTATCAATAGACTTCCTTCTTATGTCCTTGGTAACGTTACTCCCTTTGAGCATCTTTATCATACCTCTGCAGATTATAGTTCTCTTTGAGTTTTCGATTGTGTCTGTTTTGTTCTTCTTCAACCTCATAAACATAGTAAACTTAAACCTCGGGCTCGCATGTATTGTTTCCTTAGTTATGGCACTGAAGACAAGGGTTATCGTTGTTGGGATCCTCTATCTAAATGTATTTGTATATCTCGTCATGTTGTCTTCCGGGAGCATCACATGTTTTCTGGGTTCTCCTCCTTTGTGTCCATTCTTCCTACTTAGTCACATTTTTTCACAAACCCCAATGTTGATCTTTTTTTAGTGATGATTCTACAGGTTCTATCTCGAGTCAACCTATAATGCCTCTTACTCTTCCACCTTCTCTATCTCCCAATGATTCCAGACCGGATGATGATCCTGCTTCTACCGTCATGCTTCCTCCTTCCACTCGTTTTGTTAGGGTAAGGAATCCACCTCTTCATCTTCTTGATTATCATTATTTTTCTACTATTCTTCATCAACATGAACCAAAGTCTTTTAGAGAAGCCTCCACAAATCCAAATTAGCGGTAAGCAATGCAGGAAGAAATCCAAGCACTTGAAAAAGCACACACTTGGAATTTGGTTGATCCCCCTTCTGATCAGGAAGTTGTGGATAGTAGATGGTATACAAGATCAAGACTCCCTTTGATAGTTCTATTGACCGTTATAAGGCACAATTGGCTGCTCAAGATTGTACGCAAGAGTATGGTATTGACTATGAAAAGACTTTTACTCCTGTTACTCGTCTCACAACTGTTTGAGTTTTTCTTGCCATTGTTGCGATAAAAAAATAGTCTCTCAGTCAGATGGACGTGAAGAATGCATTTCTTAATGAGAATTTGAAAAAGAAGATCTATATGAAACCACCTCCGGGTTATCCTTGTCCTTCTAGCAAAGTCTGTCTCTTTCGCAAGACACTTTATGGTCTTAAGCAAGCTCCTCGTGAATGGTTTGACAAGTTCAGCACCACTATACGTAATCTCGGCTTCACTTGTATCCCTCATGAGAATGCTCTCTTTATTCGTAAAAGTGAACGTGGAGTTATTCTTTGATTTTTGTATGTTGATGACATGATCATTATCGGTGATGATGTTGATGGTATCTCTGATCTCAAAGCCTCTCTTCACCATACTTTTGAGATGAAAGATCTTGGTTCTCTCAGTTATTTTCTTGGTTTTGAGGTCATATCTACATATGATGGTATCTATCTCTCTTAAGTTAAGTATGCTTCAGATCTTCTTGCTCACGTTGAGATTACAGATAGTCACACGAGTTTACTCCCCTTGAGCCTAATGCTCGATTTACCTCTATAGATGGTACTGTTTTGGATAATCCCACTCTTTATTCATAGTTAGTTGGAGGTCTCGTCTACTTGATTGTCACCTGACTAGATGTCGCCTATCCATTTCATGTTATTAGCCAATTCTTGTCAGCTCCTCATACTACTCACTATGCGGCAGTTCTTCGCATTCTTTGATACATCAAAGGCACCCTATTTCATGGCCTTTATTTTTCTATCCATTCATCTTTATCCCTTCAGGCGTACTCAGATACTGATTGGACTGGTGCACCCATTGATTGTCGTTCTATTACTGGTTATTGTTTGTTTCTTGGTGATTCTCATTTCTTGGTGAGCTAAGAAGCAAACATTCACTGCTTGATCAAGCACAGAAGCTGAATACCGTGCTCTCGCTGATGCCACTGCTGAGGTTGTCTTAATTCATTAGCTTCTTACAAATTTGGGTGCTCCTCGGTCATCTCCAACCAACATTTTTTGTAACAATCGCAGTGCTATTCAGATTGCACACAGTGATATATTTCATGAACGCACCAAACACATTGAAATTGATTGTTATTTTGTTCGACAATGTCTTCTTATTGATGTTGTTCACCTCATCACTGTTGGAACTCTGGATCAGACTGCTGATATCTTCATAAAGGCTCACCATCCTACTCGTTTTCGGGCTCTAGTATCCAAACTCAAGATGGTATTCTTAGCTCCCACTTGAGTTTGAGGGGAGATGTTAGAGAATAATTAGAATCAATTTGGATCAATTAGTATTGTTTAAATTTATATAGAATATATGTATATTAATTGTAGGATTGTATGCTTTTATTATTTTGATTCTTCTAACTCGTATATATACTCCTATGTATTATACCTTTTCATAGACTGAATAATATACTATTCAGATAACTCTCTTATTTCTAATATAATCTAATTACTTCATTCACTTCTTTTTAACTCACTTAATATAATATATATCTTTCTTTTTTTTTGAAAAATCTACTATGTGAATCTAAAAAAAATCTACACATATAAATTTTATGTGTTTAATTTAGATTAATAATACTAAACGTTTGTCAGTATGCTACGTCTTAATATTTTAAGTGAAGTTGTGTGAATCATGACACTAATAAAATATGGCATAATTTTGTTTCATTTTAATGACATTAATTAGTTGCTATAATTTCCTGTTAATAATAATAATTATTATCTTTTTTTTACTTGCTATATTATTAAATCACTCAATAAATTGGTTCGTTCTTAATAATTTATGTTTATTTTTTGTTGTTGGTTTGTCGTTGAAATTAACCATGAAGAACCATTTAATTTTTTTAATTAATAACAATATTATGTTATTTAAATTTAAAATTTTTAGACTAATCCAATTTTTTAAAAAGAAGGTGAACAAATTTTAGTTGAAGAAAATTTTAGTTAAAAAATACAAAATTTTTTATTATTTCATATAATTTAATAAATAAATATATTTATTATTTAAATATAATGATATATATTAATAAAAGATAAAGTTGTCTATTATAAAATTTTAATCTATCTGATAAATCTTTCCTATAATAAAATTTAATTTTATAATTTTACTAATTCATTCTAAACACTAAAATTTAATTCAATTTTAATTAGAATTTAATTTTTAATAGAATTCAATTCAATTCAATACTATTAAAAGTTTTTAAATAAGCTGTAAAAGAATTAAATTGATGGCGCATTTGAATTTTTTGAACATTTTATTTTTATATTTGGTAACTTTTTTATCCTGCAAATGCTGAAGTGATTTCTACCCTTCAACCCACGTTTACTTTTTTAGTTTTGAAATTCAAAAAATTAGGGTAGTAAACAATTATTTTTTCTTTTTTATAACAGACATTTTTCAACTAGTTCGCTTTAATACCTTCTAGTTGGTTCCCTAGCGAAATCGAAACCGTTACTAAAAGCTACAAATTCTAGGTTTTAGGTTTACTTTTTCACGTTGGACTGAAATTTATTTTCTATGTACCAATTGTGTTCTTCATTATTCACTACAAGAAAATAGAATATTTGTAACAAAAATTTTGTATCAAATTTAAAATTATTACAAAAAATAATTTTTTGTAATAATAATTAGTGACTGTTATAGAAGAATAATATTTTGTAATAAACTGTTGTTTTGTTACGAAATATTATAATATTTTGTAAAAAAAAGAAGTTGCAAAAATTAGTAATATTTTGTAATAAAATATCTTTTTATTTTAAAAACTCCAATTGTTTGTAACAAAATATTTTTTGTTTCAAAAATTTCAATTATTTTGTAATAAAAAATTAATTTATCACAAAATTTAGCTTTGTTTGTCACAAAATGTAAGTATATTTTATAACAAATATTTTTTTGAAAATGTTAAACACTTTGAGGGTAAAAAGTTTTGTTTATATAATTTTTTAGAATAATTTTATTTTGTTTCAAACATCAAAATTTTTTACATGTTGTTTATATTCATTAATTTTTATTCATAATTAGATTTTTAATGTTAACTAAAAAATGATTTGTGAAAGCATAAAAAACTTAATTAAATTATATTTATAAAAAATAATCTATCTATCTATTTTATTATATAAAAATCAGATTTTTGCACTTAATAATGAAGTTGACGTAGCATGCTTCTGAGAGTGTTTCATGAATTATTTATTTAACTCATTAAATACAAGTTATTACGATAAATTAATTATATCAATTAATTGTTTGATTAGATATTTAAATATCACATAATTTATTATGATTTATATTAATTTGATTTGGTAATATTTTCTAATTTATTTCTTTTAATGTTCTGTTAGTATTTTTAATTTATTTTTTTAATTTATTAAACCAAATTTATTGTGTGTATTAATTAACTAATTAGTCATTAAATAATAATTTTTTGAATAAAATAGACAACTGAAATATTTTTAACTAATAATTTAATCAAATAAAATCAAATCATATATATTGAGCCAAACTCAAATTATGTGAATTAAGGACTAAATTAAAATAAGATGATTTCTTACCTATTCAAATTGAATGCAATAAATACAAATTAATTTTGTTAGATAATCATAGTTGTCTGGTTTACTATATATAGATGGCCACACAAAATTATAAGAATCATGATTTTTATCGCAAATGCTATTTCAACTCTTTTTTTTTTTCCTTTTTTTTCTTTATGTATATTTTTTTTATGTATAAATGTACCCAAAATGAGAAAATACGGATGATATTTAATTGATTGTTTGTTTGATGAATATATCTCAATTTCGACATTCTACCACTATGGATGGAAGTTGACCCGTAGTAATTCAAGGTTATCAGTATATTTTTTATAGTATTAGATAGATGAATATTTGTTAAAATGAATATACTTATTGTAATGATTTTTTTTTCAATTATTAGATTTTTATGTTAAATTCTTTGAAAGTACAAGATAATAAAATAAGTTGATTTTAATATCATTAGAAGCTAAATTTAATGGTTCAAGTAAGCACTACTAATTATGTTAATAAAGTAATTTTGTAATACTAATGTGATTTACATATTAATTTTTTCGAAAAAATTCATTTCAAAATGTAAAATTAGACTCAATTACGCTAAAATTTTAAAGGTAATATAGAATTTTGTAACAAAATAAATTTAACATTCATTAAGAAAATAAATTTATATAGGGTCTTTTCTAATTATAAATAATAATAATACTTATGAAAAAATATTAATGTCAACGTTCTTATTAACTAAATCATAATATTAGGTAGTTGATAATTTCATAGACAGAATTTATTAAGTAATTACGTTAAAACTAGCAATAAACAAGCAATAAAGATTCATAAAAAAATCTATTACATATTATCAATTTTATAATTAAAATATGTCATATGTCACATTCTCATCTCTTCTATTTATTGTCTATTCTATTATATAAAAATCAGATTTTTGCACTTAATGATAGAGTTGACGTGACATGCTTTGAGAGTGTTTAGCGATTTTTTTAACTCATTAAATATAATTTATTACGATAAATTAACTATATCAACTAATTAGTATTATTAGATATTTAAGTATCACACAATTATTATAATTTATATCAATTTGATTTAGTAGTATTTTCTAATTTATCTCTTTTAATATTTTGTTAATATTTTTTAATTTATTAAATCAAATTAATTATACTAATTATCTGTATTAATTAATTAATTAGATTAGTTTATTACTTATTAAAATAATAAATCTATGAATAAAATAGGCTCTCCAGATATTTTTCACTAATAATTAAATCAAATCAAATCATACATATTGAACTAAATTCAAATAATGTGAATTAAGGATTAAACTAAAATAAGATGATTTTTTATCTATTCAAATTGAATGCAATAAATACAAATTAATTTTGTTAGATAATCATGATCTTCTGGTCTTCTATATATAGATAGCCACACAAAATTATAAGAACCATCATTTTTATCGCTTTTGCGATTTTAACTCTTCTTTTCTTTTTTTTATGTATAAATGTACTTAATTAAAATGAGAAGGTATAGATGAGTGTTTCATTAATTGTTTGTTTGACAAATATTATAGTAAAAAAATGTCTCAATTTAAGTATTTTATCGTTGTCGACAGAAGTTGAACCTGTAGTAATTCAGGGTGACCATGATAGTTTTTATAGTATTACGTAAAAAAATATTTCTTATAATGAATATATCCATTGTAATTATTTTTTTTGTCAATCTGTTATCTTTTACCAAACAAACAATATACATGTTGAATATATTATTTTCATCAGAAACTATACATAATTGATTGATAATTGTATATATAAAAATACTCTTGTCGTAACTAAATACCATATTGTTATCTTGCTAAACTTAATTCTCTTATGATTATGCCAATGTATAGTACTATCTGATGAAAATTGATTAAATTACATTTATTTCTGACAAGGTGGGTAACCTTTTAGGCCTAATCACCGTCGGAGTTTAGAAAGGTTTGAAAAGGGTTAATAATACAAATACTTTTTATTTTTAATGCCCAATAATAAATATATAAATTAAAACTAATATTGTTTCGTATAAAATCATAAAAGGTATATTATACTTAAAATATATATTCGTATTAACTGTCATTGGTTATCAATTACGCTATAACAAATCTGGTTATTAAAAATGATTAAATTAACTTAAATATACGCAATATTATTCCATGCCTTTTATTTTATTTTATCATCATAAAAAATCATACATATTATAAGAGAACATCATCTTTTTACCAACGATTATTCTATTCAATAGTTTCTATAAAGAACCAATGTTCTGAAAACCGGACCGGACCGGCCGATTCGACCGGATTAACCGAGAATCAGTCAATTAGCCGGTCCGGTTAATGCCTAAAACCTGTCTACAAAAAACCGGTAAAAAAACGGGTCAAACTGGTGGTTAACCGGTGAACCGGTCGATTTTTTGGAAGACCCAGTTCTCTCATTCACATCAAAACGGTGGCGTTTTGTTTTAAAAAAAATGAAATGCATGAAGACCCCCCAAATGCCCCCTCTCCCTTCTCGCTCACTCTCACTCTTACTCTCAACTGGCAAAATCCATAGTCTCAAAGGTGGCAGCTTTGGAGAGGAGCGGAAGAATGAGTGGAGCCCTCGGAAGCGGCGGAGGAAGGAGGAAGTGGAGCTGTGTCTGAGTTGATGTGAATGGCTTCTTCTCGTTGTTTCAGTGTCTCTCTCACTCTCAGTCTCAGCCGCCGCCACTCTTCTCCTCACTGTCTCTGTGCTCGTCGTGAAGCCCGCCTCTGTCATCGCCGTCATCGGCCGCCTCTTTCTCGTTGTCAAAATGCCTCTGTCTTCGAGCCATCTCTCTTTGTGTGTCGAGCACCACGCTCTGCGAAGTGCAAACATACCTGTGCCGAATTGGACTCTTCGCTGTCGCCGTGAGTTCTTCAATCCTTGTCGTTCCTCAACATCTTCTTCGTAGTCTTCTTTATTTTTACTGATTTTCTCTCTTTTTCACTTTAGTTTTTTATTTGTTTCCTCTGTTATGTGTGGAATGAGTCATTGATTATGTGTTAATTTTATTTATTCTGATTTCTGAGTTGCTTCACTTGTTTGTTGCTGATTTTTTTAAATTATCAGTTGATAGTGCTATGATGCATTGCTTCACTACATTGTTTATGGAAATTCATAATCTTCTACATGTTTCTGTTAATAGAATACAGTGGTAACAGAGTATAGAGAATAAAGGTTGAAAAGTAGTGATCACACTGTGGAATTCTATATTCTGTAATGTATTCTTCTAATTATCCTCCTAATTTTGATATAATTTCAGATCCTGGATTTTGAATACTGAATTGAATTTTGGTATAATTTTATAATGTTGAACAGAATTGATATAATTTTGGATTTTGAATTGTTGTAATTCTGAATTTTGCTGTAATGGCTGAGGTTTTTATTTTGCTGTAATGGCTGAAACATGAAGTTGGGTTTTAAGGGGATAGGGGATAGTTTGTTTTGCACATCTTGAGAAAATGTTGCTGCTGAGATTGGTCCATAGCTATTTCTAATTAGTAATTTGACATTAATTGAGTGAGTTTTGTCTAATTAAGTAATTATTGATATTATTATTGATTGTTGGTGATTGTTGATTGAATATGGATATAGTATTTTATGCCATGATTTCTTTTAGTTATAAATTGTAATCTTTGAATTTGAATGTAGAATTTTAATGATGAGATGAGATATAGTTTAGTTAGTGGGTGGGTTATGAAATTGTAAATTTTATTATTATATGAATGATTGAAAAAATTTAGAAGAAATTACAGAATATAGAATTCACATTGTGGAACTAAATATGATGTATTCTTAAATTTATGGTGGTAGTATATTGTATTTTTAATAATTTTATTTTATATTTAACTAAATCGGTTCGATCACGGTTCGACCACGGTTGAACCATTGAACCATTAAACTAGTTACTCGACCGGTTCAATGACCGGTCCGGTTCTCGCAACCTTGTAAAGAACAGATGGATGCTTTTGTTATTTTCAGTTCTTTAATAAATATGGATGACGCATAATAATAGTGTTTGGCAAGAATATATGAGATTTTAAAAGGTTGAAGTATAGGTTTAGTCTTTAATATATTCGTAGATAAAGTGTAGAGTAGATAAAAAGATAGCTAATAAAAGAATAAATTGTTAAAACTTCTTCAATGTTAACAGTCGTAGTGTATGATAGTTGTTTTATAACTTTTTTGGATTTGATTGTTTCTTTATTATTATACGTTGTTCTGTTTAATTTATGCTAAAAAGACTTGTGATAATCATCTTATCGTGGTAGTGTAAAAGTTGTAGGTGCTATATTTATTTTGTATGCTCTTAAATTTCATATCTTTGATGAATATTTGTGACTAAGTAATCATTAAAATAAATTGGTTTAATATCTATTATATATTTTATTTAAATTATAACAGTGAGTAATTTTTTTTCAAAGTAAATAATGCGATTTTTTCATAAAGACAGCGTTTGAATAATCGTGAAATTAGATTATACCATAGATAATGATAAATATCTTAACATTAGATCTGCTATAAAACAAATTTCTAGGAATATTATGTTATAGTATATAATTTAGTTATATTTTTTATCAATCTATATTATTTGGATTGACATATTTTTAAAAAGGTTATTCAATTTTTTTTTTAAATTATTAAATCAAATCCATTACAACTAATTAATTAGGTTGATTAAATATATAGATATCTTATAATTAAATATAATTTAATTTATATAGATACATGATTTTTATAATTTTACTATTTATTGTAATAAATTCTAAAGATAATTTTCGTAAGTTATAATTTATTTTTTTATCTACATATTCAACTTTTAAGAATAATTATTAAATTTTTATTTATAAATAGATTATTTTCTACTTTAATATATGAATTTTTTATGAATTTATTATTGCATAATTCACTTTAACAAAAATAAATTAATTTATAAAAATTTAAATATAAATATATTATCTATAAAATTATATGAAAATTCAATTATATAAAATTCAATAATTTCTTTCAAAACATACTTAAATTCGATTATATATAATCATTAGGATAAACAAACAAATATAAATTAAATATATAATTTAATTTTAATTTAAAATAAAAACTAAATAAATTGTTAAAAAAATTACAACAAATTTTGTTTTTAATTTTTTTATAAGTTTATTTAAAAGTAAAAATTTCTCTATAACCACTAACATCACCGATAAAAAATTATAAGTCTTATAAAATAAAAAATATATAAGATAAATAACATATATATGATTTTTGTATTTTTAATCGTAAACTATGGACAAATTTAAAAAAAAAAAATCTTATGGATCAACATGAAATTTTTTTATATTTTTTTTAATTTTTTAGACTTATCAATATTTAAGTTATCTATACATCACTTCTCAAAATATTATGATTTCACAAGTTATAATATATGATATTAGTTATTGTTATATATATGAAAAATGTGACTTATTTATGTATTGTTTGAATTAGAAGAATTTGTAGGAAAATAAAATGTTGGAGAAGAAAATGGATGAAAAAATCAATTTTTCATCGTTCGGATCAACAAAGAAATTGAATGGAAAACAAAAAGGTGTATGTGAAACTCATGTAAATTTTTTCTCTTCAAAGTTGCGAAAAACTGACAAAGAAGTGCAAACATGGGTAAAAGTACAAAGTTACCCTTTAAATTATAATTCATATATAATATATAAAAATATTAATGTAATTTCATTCCATCATAATTTTCTCTCTTCTTACTTTTTCTTCCATCCAAGTAAAAGAAAAATTTTCTTCTATTTTCTTTCCATTCATTTTTTCTTCATCTAAACAACACAAAAAATATATTTTTCTTTCCTCTCATTTCTTTTTTTTCTATTTTATTTTCTCTTATTTTCCATCTTATATCCAAACAATAGCTTAGTGTTTATCCATTTATTTCCTATTAATATTGTTATAACAAGGATACATGTGACTTTATAAAAAAGGATATATCCTAGATTTTAATTATCCGAGAGTTTACTGAGTGGCTGAAATAGCTCCACGTCACGAGCCAACGAATACTATCAATAGGGATGATCACAAAAATAGTAAAAATATGTATTTGCAGGAATTACTCGTGATTTAGGACTAGATGGAAACTTCTGAAATCCTCATGACCTGCCACGCAAAAATGGATGGGGACTAGGGGGTGGCAAACGGGATGAAACCCGTCGGGTCGGCCCGTGTAATCCGCCAAAAAGGGCGGGGTGATGGACTGAAAATTTGAGACCGCCAAATTTAAAAATGGATTTTGGCAGGTTTCGATGGGCCGAGGCGGGGTAGGCTTCCCTTCCGGGCTAAGCGTTTTTTTGTCAGAGTTATTTTTTTATAAATTTCAATAATGTTATTAATTTACAAGAGGATAAAAATGATAATTGAAGATATTCTAAATTATATTTTGGATTATATTTTATGTTTGATTGATTACAAATTTAAAGATGTTTAATTATATGTTTTGGACAATATTTGTTTTGCTTTGGACAATGTTAGTTTTATTATTTTGTTTTAAAAAATTTGATTTATAATTATTTTATTATATATTTATAATTATAAAGACTTTAATGTTTATAAATTTAGAAATTATAATTTTATTGAAATGGTTGTGAAATTATATATATTATTTAATATTTAATGGTTTATAAAAAAAGAGAGATTTGGCGGGTTTGATCTGTCAACCCGCCAGCCTATCGTTAGGCGGTGCGGGGTAGGAATTCAGTACCGTCTCACTAGGCAGGGTGGGGCGGTCCAATCCGCTAGATGATACGCTTTTGGCGGGTAGGACGGGCTTCCCCATTTGCCACTCATAATGAAAACACAGACATAAGTACCTGCCCCATGAAACTTATTAAATATACGTGAATATAAAATTATTAATTTATCTTAATTTAAATATGTAAATAGTATAGATTGATACTTTTTAGTATAAAAGCAATAATAAAAGTTATATAATTAAAAAATGAGATCATTATTTTCATATATTACAAAGTTTATGAAAAAAATTTTGGATAATAAATCAGTTTTCAATAGATTATACATTAGTCCGGTAAAAAAAAAATAATTAATACATTAGATATTATTATTTGCGTACTAATATAATATATATTATCGATTATTGAGTTTATAATTAATTTTGAATTTAATTTTTGGTAATTAAAATTTAAATGATTGAAATTATTAAATGCTGAATATTTTGTATCTAACCAATTTTATTTTTGTTATTGAAAATAAAAAAGATGAGTTTTTAATCAATTCTAAATTTAAATTTAGATTTGAGTAAGAAAATATAAATATTTTAAATTTTATTTCACTAACTATAATTAGTTTTAAGATAAGAAATTATTTTGTACATCATATATAGGATAGTATAGTCATTTGCTATTTTTTAACGGTGAATATTGTCAAATAAAATGGTATAAGAAATTAAAAAAAATGTATTTACTAGTTCAAGAAATATTAATTTATTTTTCAATAGAATAAATTATATATTGAATAACAAAAGTTATTATTGATTTCTCTTCATACTTATTAATACTTAACGATGGTATTTTGGTACATCATCTTACCAAGAAATATTAATCCATCTAATAAATTTTGTAATGACATAAGTTTATAATTTTATAAATTTAAAAATCATTTCATAAAAGAATATGAAGTTTCAACCACTAATAATGTTGATCATATTGTTTTGATTTCAAAAATGAATACGATACCATCAAATAAAATTGTCCCAGGTAAATTTCAACAAAGACAAAAGTCTATAAGTATTTTTATTAATGAGAAATTAATCTATTTTAAATACAAATACAATTTTTTTCTATGGATTTCCTAACTCGGCAAGTCGAGGACTAGTCCAGCACATATTGATGCTCTTTTTATTAAGGGTCTACTGTTAACTAATATATTGTTATACACACAAAGCGAGATTCGAACTCCAAATATTTATTTAAACGGATAAATGAGATGACTATTCAACCAATCCAAATTGATTGAAACAAATACTAATTATTTTTAATATTTTTAAATTATAAAATATTTATAATAATAATTACTATATATAATTTTCATTTAATTTTTTAATAAAATTTTTTTATATAATTTTATGTATCATCCGGTGCAGGACACGGGAACATACACTAGTAAATAAATAAAAGAGGAAAAAAACTAAGATAAGTTGCTGAATGTTAAAAGTACCAGGGTGAAGCAGTAAAAAAAACCCTAAGTGCTCACCCTCTACCTCGCGCCTATCTCTTCTCTGCGCCATCTACTCCACCGAGCACAATGGAGCTCCTGCGGCAAGATGAAACACCAACAAAGCCTCCGGTAGTGAACCGTCCGCCTCGTCTTCGTGCTCTGCCTCTGGTCTGGTCCGATTGCTTCTCTACCGAAAGTAAGTGCAGTTTATTTGAGTATTGTTAATTGATAATCTGTTGATGTTAGCTGAAATATTGTTGCCAATATTGTTAGTTAATTATGCTGATGTAGTTGTGGTTTAAAATATTTGTGTGTAATATGGTTGATAATCTAATTTTTGGTTATTTGGAGAGTTAATATTTGATTCTAATTTCCGTTTCTGTGTTCTATTATTTTGATTCTATTTTTTGCTATCTTTTTTAGTGATTTTGAATATGTTTTTTTCTTATATTTTTGTGTTTGTGAATTGAGTGTCTTAGGTAACTACATTATCCTCATTAACATAGAAATATTGATTAAATTTTGTTAGTAATTTTGTGTTTTCTACATTGTAGTGTCTTAGGATAGTTTATGCTCCTTTATTCATCTTGCGTTGTCCTCTGCCTCTGCAGGTCTGATTCGGCTTTTTTTTTTTTGCCTCTGTTGGTGGTATGGTCCGTGCTTCTCTACTGAAGGTAAGTAGAGTTTATTTGAGTATTGTTAACTATATTGTTAGTTGATAGTCTGCTGATATTAGCTGAAATATTGTTGCCTATGTTGTTAGTTGATTCTGCTGATGTTGTTGTGGTTGAAAATATTGGTGTGTAATATGGTTGATAATATGATTTTTGGTTATTTGGAGAGTTGATAATATTGGTGTGTAATATTGTGAACTCTTTCATAACGTGCTTTGACAATGAAAGAAACTAGACAATTAAAGGTACTCCTAAAATTGTTTATGGTTTTAATACATATTCTTAGATGATTCATATATTATTAGTATAGTTTAATTTGTATATGTTGTTACATTTTATTTGTGTCATGGCTGAGAAATGACAAATGTCCTATTATTTGGTTTTAGGGGAGATTCTCTGCCAAAATTTTTCTAAACATTTTGGACAAAAGTTAATGGAAAAAATTATAATTCGTGTTATATCTTGTTTCTAATTTTTTGTTTCGATTTTTTTTATTCACAGGAGTGCTAAAATGGTGATAACATATTACCTCAACTCAAGAATATTTTGATTCATAGAGCTACTGATTTAAGTTAGAATTTTAACTTTTGGTTGAATTTGTGCAAGAACTAATCAATGTACTCACTAATGTTAGTTTGTTTTAAAACAATTTTAGCTAAATGAAGTATGTTTAAATTAGGTATGTTTTTACATATTATATAAATGTTGACTTGCTCAATAAAGTAGTTAATATATTAGTTAATTAAAAAATTAATTTAGTAAATTATGCATGCAATTTGTATTAAAAAATTGTTACAAAATAAATATTTTGCTCCTGTAACTAAAAAATGTTATAAAAAAGTTACATTTTGTAACAAAATTTTATGATAAAAAAAAAGATATATTGTCACCAAAAATATTTTAAAGATCAAAATTTATCATTTTTGTAAGATGTTTGATTTTTTGTATCAGAAAAATTTGTTACAAAATATAACTTTAAATGGTAACAGTTTTATTTTTTGTTGTTTTGTAACGGCAACTACATTTTTTTTTACAAAATCCTTTTATTTTAAAATTTCAATTCTTTGTTACAAATATTACTTTTTCTTTTTCTTGTAGTGATTTATATATTTGTTGTTTTTTTATAATATTTTTATCCAATACTATCTTATGCATATTATTATTTTTTATAAAATTTCTATTTTTTTTGTATGAATTTTTTTATGGTTATTGTTATTTTTTTAATGGAATATTTTTTTGTTTTGTATTATGATTTTATTAATCCTATTAAAGTACTAAAGAGTATTGAAAGTACTAAAAAATATTAAAATTTATTTAAATATTTAAAATAAAATTATAAGATAACGTAAAATAACTATTTAAATTTATGTTCTTTTCTATAATTTTTCATCTAAAACTAATTTTAAATAATACAATCCAAATAATATTTAGTTTATTATAATTCATTTTGACTAAAAATTATTAAACATAAACTAGTTAATATTAATTTATTTTTTATCAAAATCACTTTTGCAAAATAAATTTTACACAAACTTTTGTTTACAAAGTTAATCCAAACATTTGCAATTAACCCAAAATAAATTATATTCGTTAGATCAGCATTAATGTATATATTCTAAGAGTACTATCTATATATATTTGTATTTTCTATTTGCAGTAAATCAGCACATTAACATGCGTGACTCAGGAAGCGATATATTAATGTAAAACATGGAGACAAGGCTGAAGTTAAGAAGAATATTCTACTACATTTTCTTATTGAAATGAAATGTTGTCTACTTGTCAATAATTTTTATTATTGTGTCGCCAAAAGATTTATACTTTTAAGATGAGACAACAAAAATTGTGATCTCCTTATTCACCCGCATTCAATGGCCTAGGTTATAATGCCTACATTATTAGTGTTATTTCTTGTGTGATATCAAAAAATGTCAACGCAATCTCGTTACTATTGTAGAAGTTGTTGAGACCGTATAAATGTTGTTCAATTGTGGCTAGTGATTTTAAGTTATGATTTTAGTTTAATGGCTAGATATTAAGTTATTGTATTGTTGAGGTGCTTTAGCCTTGAAAAATAAAATGAAAGAAATTGAGCCAAGTGTAAAGTGAGGAATCCAAATCCAATAAATGTAGGTATCAGTAATGCATGGTTAATTTCACGTTTATCTTTTGTATTTCTCGTCAAAACCAAGCTTTTTAAACATTTTTTAACGAAAAATAATTATATTCGAATATTTATAATTTTATTGAAAATAATATGCACGTGATTTTTATATATTTTTATATTAAAAACTCAAATTTAAAATATTTTAGTTGACTAATAATATTATTTTTTTATTTATCTTATCTTTAAATTGGGATGAAAATATTTATATAACTTTGAAATTAATGTTTTTAATCAAAATAAGTTAACTAGGTGAAATACTTATTCTTTTTGTAACTTGTCAAAGAAAATTTATACTAACACCTAATATAATTTATTGCAAGTTGCGAAAAATAGGATCCTTTTGGTTTTGTGTTGGAAGAGAGATAAGTACGTTTGAGTCTCTCCAACATTTTATTTTATATTAGGCAACTTGTTTTTTTTATCATTTGAAGGCAGCAGTAATTTTTATCCTTCAACTCACGATTTACTAGAAATTACAAGTTCTTACTTTTAAGTTTATTTTTTTTGGATTGAAAATTCTATATACCAATTATGTCTTTTATTATTTATATATTTGTTGTATTTTTTATAATATTTTTTCTTCAATATTCTGTCATGCATGTTATTAATTTTTATAAAAATTTTATTATTTTTTGTTTATATGAATTTTTTTTATTGTTACGGTTATTTTTCTGTATGGAATATTTTTTATTTTGTATTATAATTTTATTAATCTTATTAGAATACTAAAAATATTGAGAGTTCTAAATAAATATTAAAATTTATTTAAATATCTAAAATAAAATTATAAGATAACATAAAATAATTATTTAAATTTATATAATTTTTTGTAATTTTTTATCTAAAAATAATTTTAAATAATGTAATTCAAAAGATATTTAATTTATTATAATCTATTTTAAATAAAAATTAATAATACTAACTTATTTTTAATCAAAATTAAATTTATACAAATTTTTTTTTACAAATATTAATCCAAACATATTAGTATAGTTGGATTTTGTTCATTTTACAAATTGTAAAAAAAAATATTCATTGGTCTTTCATGTTATTTGTTATTTGTAAAAAAGCTGCTATTATCATAGGTACGTAACTTTTATCGATAATTAATATTAATTTATTATATAATTTTTTTAAATAAAAATATTTTTTTATTAAATTAATACTAAATTACTACTATCCCCTGTTTTTTGAAAAAAAATAAAACTCTAATATTTTTCTAAAATTATGATACATGTGTTCGTCGGTCAACGCCAAGCTTAATAAGCAGAGTTCAGCAGTATTTGTTCTCTTTCAATCAATGCGGGCTGGTGTTCATGTGCGAGGTGGGATCCACCACTTGACCATAGAGGTATTAATGTTCGGTTCTAAAGCAGCTCTTAGTCCCTTCAATCTCCCCCAATTTCTTCCATGTTTCTTTCTTTTCTGACACGTTGATTTTCCTTTCCCTTTAGCCTTTAGCTCAGTTTTTTCTTCGCTGTAATTAAACCTGTTCTCTTTTTTGTTTTATTGATCTCTTTTTTTTCTTTCAGTTATTTATCCCACGAAAATTAAATAATATTAACTAAATAAGCATTAATTATATATAAATATAAATAGTTTAATTTATTTTTTATATATATCTATATTTTAATATATATATTTTATATTAATAATTAATTTAATAGCTAATTTTATATATACGTAACATGATTAATTATATATAAGATAAGTACAATTCAAAATGTATCCATTTTTTTATTCGGTAAAGTTAAGAAATAATAACTCAATTAATTTATTTATTTTAATATTTATAATTTTATCTTTATTATATCAAATTTTACTTAATTATTTTAGTAACAGTTGAAAAATGAAAAATAAAATAAACAACCGTTAAAAAATACAAAATAATCCTTGATTCAATCTTAAATTAATTTTCTATTGTCTTCGAAAATATATTTGTTTTTATTTTATCTATATCCTTTGCCTACAATAATTCATAGTTTTTTCATTGATTTTCTTCTAAAATAACGCATTTGATATCAAATGTGATATTCCATTTCAACATTACACTCCACAAATTATAAGAATGTAATTTTTCTCATTCATTCATAATCATAAATAAGGGAAACAAGTGTCAAACTCAATATTACTTGAAAATAATAAAATATTGTCAAATCACTTTAACTCTACCGATAAAAATTTGATTTGTGCTTGATTCACTTAATTAACTAAGCAATACTTATATTTAGTCTTGTATGTAATTATACACTATACATTTGTGTTCCATTACTTTTAATAGGTTATTTTACCTAATTTCCTCATATATGAGGATGAGAGGGTGTAGAACAATGCCAACGCTAATTAAGATGAGAATTTCTTTATAAATAGAGTGAAATTTGTTGTTTATATGAGTTTTTTTTATTATTTATATTTTTTGTATGAAAATTTTTTTTGCTTTATATTATAATTTTATTAATTTTATTAGAGTACTAAAGAGTACTGAGAGTACTAAAAAATATTAAAATTTTTTAAATATTTAAAATAAAATTATAAAATAATATAAAATAATTATTTAAATTCATATCTTTTCTATAATTTTTTTTATCTAAAAGTAATTTTAAATAATATAATCTAAACAATATTTAATTTACTATATAATCCATCTTAAATAAAAATTATCACATATAAATTTTGTTAATATTAATTCACTTTTAATTAAAATTAATTTTATAAAATTAATTTTATATAAATTTCTATTTACAAATATTAATCCAAACATATTAGTATAATTGGCTTTTGTTCATTTTGCAAATTATAAAAAAAAAATTCATCAGTCTTTAATGTTATTTGTCAATTGTAAAAAATTGCTATTATTATAGGTACTAAATTTCAATCATAACTAATGTTAATGTATTATATAACTTTTTTATATAAAAACTAATTTTTGATTAAATCAAACCAAATTATTAACGATCTCCTTGTATTTTGAAAAAAAACATATTCAAGCTCTACTATTTTTCTAAAATTATGATACATTTCTTGGTCCATGAACACGAAGCTTAATAACTAGGGTTTGGCAGTATTTGTTCTGTTTCAATGAATGTGGGCTGGTCTTCACGTGGGAGGTGAGATCCACCGCTTGACTATAGAGGCATGAACGTACAGTTTTAAAACAGCTCTTATTCCCTTCCATCTCCCCCAATTCCTTCCATGTTTCTTCTTTTTTTGACACGTTGATTTTCCTTTCTCTTCTAGTTTTAGCTCAATTTTTTTTTTCATTAACTAAATCTGTTTTTTTTTTATTTATCTATCAAATATGGAGGGCAATGCACAATTAATGCATATTTAATTAATCTTATCTAATGGTGTGGGACGAAGAATTTAAATCCCTACTATCATTATAAGAGGTTGAGTGGTGACTATGGTTGAAAAAATGTTAAAGGTTAGTATTTATATATAAATATATATAATTTAATTTATTTTTTATGTGTATTTTATTTTAATATATATTTTATACTAATAATTAACTTTAATAACTAATTTTAATGTATATGTAATATGATTAATTATTTATAAGACAAGCACAGTTCAAAATGTATCTACTTTTTTATTCGATAAAGTTAAAAAATAATAACTCAGTTAATTTATTTATTTTAATATTTATAATTTTATACGTATATAATATTTATAATTATATATTTACTATATCAAATTTTACTTAATTATTTTAGTAACAGTTGAGAAATAGAAAATAAAATAAACAACAGTTAAAAAATATAAAATAAACTTTAAACCATCTTGAGTTGATTTTCTATTGTCTTCAAAAAGATATTTATTTTTTATTTTATTCATATCCCTTACTTACAATTCATAATTTTTTTCATTGATTATTCTCTTCTAAAATAACGTATTTGATATCAAATGCGATATTCTATTTCAACATTTGGGTCCACAAATTATACGAATGCAATTTTTTTCATTCATCGTAATCATAAATAAGGACAAACTCGTAATATTAATTGAAAATAATAAAATATCGTCAAGCCACTTTAACCCTACTGATAAAAATTTGATTTATGATTGTTTCACTTGAATTAACTAAACAATATTTATATTTAGTCTTGTATGTAATTATATATCTATCCATATACATTTGTATTCCATTATTTTTAATATGTTATTGTATCTAATTTCTCCATATATGAGGATGAGAGGGTATAGAACAATGCCAACACTAATTAAGATGAGAATTTCTTTATAAATAGGGTGGAAATTTTAAATTCATGCGCAAGGGTAAACATAATTTCCATTTTAACGTTTCTAGTAATTCTTTTTCATATCTACGTGACCTAAAGAAAGGTGACAAATAATTAATGCCGTGTTTTTGTTTTCCTCGGAGAAAACTGATTCCTAATCTTTTCATCGTATGTCATTGATTGTTTAATATATACTAAGTATGAAGTTTATTTAGCTGAAAACAGATTTTTATAAAAGTTTAGAAAATTATCTATAATATTTTTTTTATGTATATCACTAGACCAACCGTCATATATCTGTAAAATTGTTAAATTTTTTTGCCTACAACCACAAAATTGATGCCACCGTTTACCTTATTACCCAACCCGCTACCTTAATTTCATTAACAATATTATGAGCCTATGAAGAGAAATCAAATTAAATAAAAGGTGAGAGTGAAAGTAAAAGTGAAAGTGATACAAGCATAAAATATCTAATGTTCCAAATCAATCATTACTTTTTATTTGCGGTGTATCGCCACATATATTAGGCATATTAATTAATAAATTTCGTTAAAATGTATCCTAAAAATATAAATAAAAAATATTATAAAAAATATTTTATAAAAATTGTTAAAAGAAAAATAAATATTTTTATATTTTTAATACATTAAATATATTAAAAATATTAAAACAATTTATTATTATATTTTTAAAAATTATTTTTAAGATATAAATTAAGTAAAATTTTAATTAATTGCACTTAAATTTCTTTTTTTTTCTTTGTGATTAATGCACTACAATATGGTAACGTTTGTTTTTAAAGATAAAATAAAATATGACAGAACATGACAAAACATGACATTGAGACAAAAATAATAGGATGAAGACATTAAAAATTATTGTTTGTGTATTGTATTTGAATACGTGTACAAGACACTAATGTAATGTACAATATTATGTTTGGATACATATGGATAAGACTAAAATATTATATGAAATGACTAAAATAATCATATGATTCCAAATTTTCTGCATAAAATACAAACTAATTTAATAGAAAATGAGAATAGAACTTGAAAAAAATGTTTGAAGGGGCCAAAAATTTTAATAAAAAATTATATAATAATATTTATATTAAAATAAAATTTATAAATATAATTATTTTATTTTTAAATCTATTATTAATATGTAGGAATACATATGATTAATATTAACAAAAAATTAAATCCGAGTTTGATTAATAAAAAATTCCCTTTAGGTTAATAAGCTAAATTAATTTTAAATAAAAAATTAATTTAAAAAAATCCATTTTTACATGAAAAAAAAAACTAGTTTTTGCACATAAAAATCTATTTTTATTTAGAAAGCGAAATTTTTTTATCTAAAATTGATTTTTCTTTTTAAAAAATTGATTATTTTTAATTATATAAAATCAATTACAATTTATAAATTACTTTTTAGTATTTTAAAAGATCAATTTTATCTTTGATCATATTTATCTTTCAAAAATTTTAAGATTAATTATTTTTATTATAAATCAAATAATATAATATAAAATTAAAATAATATTGAAGTAAAAACGATAACAAAGGAATGAATTATCTAACCTAATAACAAATTCTATAAAAAAAGAGTACTTGAAAAACAAAGGAGTACATTTCTGAAAACAATACAAGTTAGAAAAAATAAAAAAAATAACTGTGGAATAATAAAAAATATTTATAAACAAAATGAAAAAAAATTCTTAAAAAAATTTGTGTCACTCCTCTAAATTCTGTGTTTATCATTGTTCTTCGTAAAATAGTGAATATAAAAATATAAAAAATTGTCTCAAAAATAATAGATTTAATATCTATATTTTTATTTCTAAACACTTTTTAAAATTGTGTTGTTCATATTTTTATATCTTATTTCCGAAAACAGACGCTACCATTTGAGATTGCACCACTTTTAACTTACGTGGCTGTGACGTGTTACATGTAACGAAAAGTCAGCAACTAGATGATAAACTTTCGAGTTAGTATCACGGTGTTACTAGTTCCCTTGCTGACATAGATAACTCTTTTTCTGATGTGTGGTGCCACTTACCGGTTTCTCAGACACGCGTTCAAGCACGTGACACTCACGCAATCTAATGGTCCTTTTCCTTCTTGACTTCTTCATACTAGTGCAAGTACTCTTTATTGGTTTTTGTTGCAATGCGCCCCACCATAACTTTTCCGGTGAGTTCTAGCCTGGGGCTGGCAGAATGAGCCTCCCCATGAGGCTGGTACCGTCTGACACGGTTTTTAGGTTGTTTTGGTTTTTGTTTTATTTTTTTTATTAAAAATAATATTTATACAAAGATCCTAAACAATTTTTTTTATATAAAGTACCCCTTTTTTGTTTTACAAATATTAGTGGATCGAATGGACCTCATAAAAACTAGTCTAATATATTTTTACTGAATAAATAATAGAGTCATAGTTTGTCCAAAAAAATAATAGAGTCATAGTAAATTTATTATTTTAAGTAAATGAAAACATCAGTCCAAAAAAAATTCCCATTTTCAAAAAATATTAAAATTTCAGAAAATTAAAAGTGCTACCCAATTATTACATGTTCAAAATAGTTTCAGCACATAAATATAATCACACTCCTACAACAATTTTACTGAAAACAAATTCAACTATTACATTGTTACCGACTAATCTTCTACAATAAATTTTTTTGATTTAAATTTTTTTAATTTTATTTTTTCAAATAATAATTTTATAAATATTAATAACTTAATTATATTAGCATTTAACTATTTTATCAGTTGTTGTACTTTTATTCAATTTTTAATACAATTCGTAATCATTAGATTTTAATTATGTGAAATAAGAATTTGTAATTACATTTTTAATAGTAATTAAAAGTACTCAAAATTATATTACCTGCTATTAGCATTAGTATTATTATTGCTGTTATTTAACACTGTAGCTTGGCACTTTCTCTTCATGAGAAGAAGAAGGGACATCAAAAAAGGCCACCAAAATAATGGTCTGCATTAAGGGGAGTTATAAAATTCCAAGGCCTGCATTAAAAAAAAGAAAAAAAACAAACAAATAGTTTAGTCCATAAAGCCCAAAAACTGGTATATACAAATATTTTTGAAATTGGCATCTCAACCTTTATTATTTATACAATACACCATGTGTTGGGGGAGAATAATAATTTCTATACAACACCGGAATTGTCTTTGTTCGGTTACAAAGTCATAAAATAATACACATACCTTTACACGTGTAGCACCCTAACAGTGGACAACAATCCACTCCGTACCAGCCTCATGGAAAGGCTCATTCTGCCAGCCCCAGACTAGAACTCACCAACTTCTCCTTCGTTCGAAATGGGAGTAACAAATTTTTAATATGGTTCAGAAGTTCACTAAAGTAATTTTTAAAATATATGTTAAGATTATTATTCAAATTTTTTAATTTTTATTTGGTATATCTAAATTTTATATTTTAAGGAATACATGATAAATTTTTTAATTTTTATTTGGTGTATCTAAATTTTATATTTTAACAAATGTATGATAAATATGTTAGAAATTTAAGTTTTATATAATTTTTATAACCTATTAAAAGCCAACAAAATAAAAATACTAATAATTTTGGTGCTTCATCTCATATCTAACATCTCTCTCCGTGTCGTAATAGCGGTTAACAATAATCAATTAAAAATTAATAATTTTTTTATATTTTTTAATATGCAAGAGGTAAAAATGTTGGAATAACTAAATTTATATTCGGTCTAGTTTAATGTGTCACAAAATAATTTTATTCTATTTTAAAAGTCTAAATTTATTAATAAATCAAATTCAGCATCACAAATTAATCAAATTAACATATAAGACCAACCTAAGTTTAAGAATGCCAATATAGAGGAATAGAGATGGCAACCCTCCCTTTTTTATCCCATATAACCACAAATTTCTTCTCATTTTCTATGATAGAAAAATATTTATCTCCGTCATATTTTCTATGGAAAAATATGATTTTACTGAATTAAAAAAAAATCCTTAATTTCATAAGGCGTCACTTTACGACCCATAATATTAAGTTCAGTATTGTTAAAGGTCAAAACTTATTCTTAGGCACGTAAAAAAGGTTGTCACAAATGTTAGAAAAAAAGAAAAGAGAAAGTATAAAGAGCCAATGAAATATTTGTATAATATGGATAATAAAGTTTTAAGAAGTATTAGAAATACAAGCATTAGTGTTATCTTTTTTCATTAGTGTAAGTTTTTGAGATGAGTGACATCATAACATAGTATCGTAGCTCTAAATATAAAAAAGTAAAAGTTCAATTTTAACCTTAAAATCAACTAAAATTTTTGGAATGAGTGGTTCGATTTATTTATTTTGAAAATTTCGTACCACCATAATTCTTATTGAGCAAGTACTTTTTTATATTCTTTGCACAAACGAAATTGCAAATGTTTCAAGTAATAGTTAACTCTATTAGGCAATGAATTTACAATACAAAGTCTAAAGAGAATTCTTTTTCTTTTAAAAATTTTCAAAAACGGAATTGTTCTGGTCGCAAGAAAATAGAACCGTCTTTTTTCTTTGTTGCTTATGGTATTTTGAAATAATTAAAGACAAAAGGGGGCGTGATCAAATTTGAGTATAGGAAGGTGCTTAACAAAGTTATTTAAAAATTAGATTTGTCAATCTAAATTTCTAATAGCACGATCTAGCCTAACCACCAAATTACCTCTCTTTCAAGTAAAAGGTCAGCTCATAGAACTTAGATCAACCAAATCACAGTTGAAGACGCAGTCCTAAAAATAGTACCACCATATCTTTTATGGTCATAAAAAATAGCATTAAAATCACTTAAACACCAGAGTTTTAATGTTATCTTCCAAATGCCTCAAATTATTTCACAGAACTGACAGAAGTTTTCTGTTCACTTTTTGGATACTATCGTATATAGCTTTGAGTAACAAAAGAGCAGAATTATTATAAAATACCAAAAGATGAATGAATTGTCTATTATGACCTAAAATGTCAACCTTTCAAATACTCAAATCCAATAAAACTCAGATACCGCCAGAATGGTCACTAGCCTGCCTCTTCGACAAAGAAACTATCGAAATCTAACTTATTCTTAACTTCCTTTTTCCAATCCCACTTAGATGAGTTTCAAAACAGAACAGAAAATTTGCATCAAATTTACGTCTTAAGTTTCTAATTAACGAAAAAAATCATTTAATACCAATACCTCTACAATTCCAACTGATAATATTAAATATTCATAAGGGAGATATAAAAGGGAAGGTAATGAAAAACTTGGATATCATTTTTGAGCATTCAACCTTTATTTTAAGGTGAAAACTCAGGTGCAGTCGACTTCACGTGAAGTTGATAGTTGAGAGTCGTTAAAAAAAATTTAATTAAATTAGTCAAATCATCTAACTGCTATCAGTTATCAACGTTAAGTCAACTGCACCTAACTTTTGACCTTATTTCAGACCAAATGGTTCTAGAAAAAAAGCTCACTGCCATCTTATATAAGTGATTCATAAATTAATTAGTATTAATTTTTTATAACTAAAAATAATTGTAAAATAATTAATTAATAGAATATACCAATTAAATAATAGTATAAATAAAAAATTTAATTCATAATTTCACAAAATAATTTTTAAAAAGATAATTATACATGTAATAAAAGTACAGTATTCACAAAAATATACAGTAAGTACTAAATCATGTAAATAAAAATTAATTTTTTTAATTTATTCTCATTTTTTTTAAATTAAAAAATAATAAAATAATTTATTTTTAATAAAAACTGAATTTTTTTATATTTAAAAATTATTGAACTTTTTATTATTTATTCAAATAATATTATTTTAACTAAATAAATTTTATCTTTATAATTAACTCAAATATTAGAATATTATCGTTATTTTTATAATTTTTTTTTATTTAAATTTATTTTTTTATATTTTTAGATTTAATTTCATAAATATGTGTTAGGATATTTAAAAATGATACTATATATTAATAAATTTATTTAAAAAATTAATTTATTTAAGATAGAATAGTCATAACATGTTCATGCTACAAAAAATATTATTTATGATAAAAGGTTAAATTTTAGCCATTGTAATAATATTTCGTAATAAATAAATGATACACTCAATTTATTTTTATCATAATTTAGTATTAATAGTTAAAATTTAGTGGTTAAACTCTATCTTTATGGTAGTGAATCTTCGAATTCAACCTTTGAAATTAGAATTACCGATAAGAATCAAACTCTAACATTTTTGTGTTGTCATTGTCTTCTTGATATCATCGGTCTTTCGGATTGGAATTATCTTTTGCTATATCATTATCCAGATCAAGTTCTGGAATTTCTTTAAGTCAAGAAATCCAAAGAGAGTCAGAAGGTGAATCTTTTACATAATTTTTGTATTCACACTTTCATTAGGATTTCCCATCTCCGAAGTATCCATAGACTCTATCGGTTGATTAAGATCAATCTCATCGCGTGTTTTAATTATTTTTTGTACTACGCTTAACTAATCCTTCTCTTGTGATAAAACTCTAAAAGAGCATTCCATGTTATTAACTTTTGTTAAGGGAAAAAATTGTTTAAAACGGGTCTAAACGGACTAAACTAGTCTAGTAGTTATTAGATTTGATTTGTACATGTAAGAATGTTCTTATTGTTAATTATTAGTTCTTAATTAATTAGCGAAAGGCCATTTTTTTAAAAATTTGTTTTTCTCCAATAATCACAAGTATTTATTAGCGATAAATGTTATTTATTATTGAATTTTTTTGTGACTATTTATTATTGGATTTGAGTTAATGTTAGTTAATTTTTTATTTTTTTAAATTAAAATTATTAATTTTTTAACTTCTTTTTTTAACAGTCATGAGGATAAGTTTAATTTTTTAAATGAGTAAGAAGAAATAAGAATGGTATACTTAATTAGTAAACTTGTTAATATGTTGTCTAAACTCTTACTAAATTTAAAAAATCTCTTCCTAGTTTTGACTAATGTTGTTAGAGAAACACCATTAAGTGTCTGAATAAACCGAAGACTATAGTCCACGTAGGTGCAACATGTGGACTCCACTAAGTAGTTGGTAATCATGCAGGCAACACGAGAATAACACGAGCAACCGTTACATTGTGCCAACGTGGCATGGAGAGAATTTCCATGCGTCAGTTGCGGGTCCTACTTATCTGACATGGCACACCCCCTTTAACTGAGAACGGAAGGAGAAGTGTGTGACCCTCTTCTCAGAACGTGCTCTCACTCGCCCGACGAGGCTTTCCGACTTGAATTAGTGGCTGGTTATAATTTAAAGTCTTTCCCTAGTTTCCAGGCTAGTCATACCACATTCTTATTTTGTTATTTGACTTAATTCAATTTAAGTACCACTATAATATGGATTAATTGTAC
The DNA here is from genome assembly GCF_014773155.1 of Arachis stenosperma. NCBI lineage: Eukaryota > Viridiplantae > Streptophyta > Magnoliopsida > Fabales > Fabaceae > Arachis > Arachis stenosperma. Next base: position 126,462,132 of record NC_080377.1, read on the forward strand.
ATTATTAATTATTTTAATTAAATAATTATATAAAATATTTTAAAAATTACATAAAAAATTAAATAACAATATATTGGTGTTTTTTTTGGTGTCTATATATTAGTGTTTAATTTTAATGTATTAATAATATAAAATATTTTACACAATAATTTAATTACATAATTATTTTTACTGATATAATATTATATAATAAAATATATGTGTTTTATATTGATATTGTATTAAAATTAAATTTATTATATTATATTAATATAAACATTTGTCACTAAAAAATTATGAATTTAATTTGATATATCATCTCTATAAAATATATACATTTAATTACATAATATTATATATTTATACTAAAAAAATAATTATATTTTATATTAAATATGCAAATAATTATTTAAAAAATAAATATAATTAGATAATTATATAAAAAATTTATAGTACATCAAAATTAAAAAATATTATATACACACAAAAATTAATTATTATATATTTTTATATTAATACATATATTATTTTATTTATTTTTAATGTATATTTTATATTTTAATATATATTATATACAAATAAAATAATTTAATAACTAATTTTTAGTGTACAACTAACATAATTACAAAACTAAACTCATAAATCATTACATGGAAATATATAATTCTATTTAATGTTCACAAAAAACTTTTTAAGTATTCTAATTAATTAGGGGTAATTTTATATTTAGAAAAATGTATAGGGGCATTTTGGGAATGTGAAAGTATTTTTATAAGGAGCGGGCAGAGGCAGAGACAGGTCCATGTATCTGCGAAGAACGACAAAGAAAACACATCAACTCTCCCTCTGACTCTCTCACTCTCACTCACTCTTTGCCTTCCTCCTCTCTCCAATGGCGACCAAGAACCACGCCGATGACCCCACGGACACCGAGAAGGCCGCCAACGGAGGAGACCCTCCGTACGAAAGATGCCCCATCGAGGAGGTGGCTCTTGTGGTGCCGGAGACCGACGACCCTTCTCTTCCGGTGATGACTTTCAGAGCCTGGTTTCTTGGGATAACCTCATGCGTGCTCCTCATCTTCCTCAACACCTTCTTCACCTTCAGGACTCAGCCTCTCACCATCTCCGCCATCCTCATGCAAATCCTTGTTCTTCCCATAGGAAGGTTCATGGCTGCCACTCTCCCCACAGACCAGTACAACTTTCTTGGCTGGCGCTTCTCGTTGAATCCTGGCCCTTTCAACATGAAGGAACACGTCATCATCACCATCTTCGCCAACTGTGGTGTTTCCACTGGTGGCGGAGATGCTTACTCCATTGGTGCCATCACTGTTATGAAGGCTTATTACAAACAATCATTGACCTTTCTCTGTGCTCTCCTCATTGTCTTAACTACCCAGGTTTTTAATCTTTTCCTTCTTCCTCATTTTCAATCACTGGAGCTCTTACTTGCTCATTTTTGTTTGAATGGAGATGCCAGGATGTAATCCTAATTGTTTATCTTCTTTTTCTTTGTTTTGTTTTGTTTTGTTTTTTTTTTCCCCTTATATAAATGAAATCTGTCTTCAAAATCTGTCCTTTTTTAATCGTCGACAATAAAATATGTTCTCCTGTATTTGTTTATTTACATACACAATCCTATCTTCAAATTGCTGGTTTTTTTTAATAGATGCAAAAAGTGTGACAGATTAGTCGAATTTTCAATAGTAAAAGTCCTTCTCTTTTGGATTTGTTTATTATTATTATTATTATTATATCTTTGAAGCAAATATTCTGGTCTTATTTGTCTCAATCTGCTGTGGAAAGTTTTTCTTTTTAAAAAGTGAAATGTTCTAAATTGCGTTGCAGGTCTTGGGGTATGGATGGGCTGGGATTTTGAGGAGGTATCTGGTTGATCCTGTTGATATGTGGTGGCCAGCAAACCTTGCTCAAGTCTCTCTCTTTAGGTTCATTTCCTGCTCTCTTTCTTTCTTCCATCCTTCCATGTTACGGTTTCATAAGGACCTTGGTAGTGTGCTAATATTCTCTATTCAATATTCATTATGAATTCACCAATTTACAAAACCATGGACCACCCTTTGGTTGAGGAAGAACTCCACAGAAGTTTGCATTTCTTGCATTTTTAGAATTTGAGACATCACAAATTAACTTTAGAATGACTTGAAACAATTAAGGAAATATTTGTTTCGTTTGATATCAACCCAATTGGAGCCGTGACATTTCTTCCAAGTGCTAACTGAATAAGGAAATAATCAAATGATAACACGAATCAATTTTGTCATTGACTTGGAATTCTTATCACTAGCATATGATGGGAAACGCAAACATATTCTTTAGCCTTAGTGGACTCAACCGGGCAGTTGTAAGTAACAAGCGTCACACTTGGGCTCTTTTAGATGCCTTACGCCTGTGGAGTAAGGCATCTTCACTGCTGATGCTGAAAGGCTTATGCTATTAGTTCTGTTTTATTTTGTTACATTGGTGCAATATTTTCTTGAGGAGAGACATAACATTGAAAAGGTTAAAAAGTTCAAGTGGAAGATTTGTTAATATTATACTCTCAATGTTTAAAATTGACTTCTCTAGATTTTGCATATAGGCAATGATTTAGAATCTTGTCAAAATGAATCTATGCAACAGAAAAGTCCAATAATTAGTAGTCATATTTGCTTATGCATTATTCCCTTTGTAATGTTTTTCTGATTGCATCAGTACCTTTGTGCTACAGGGCACTCCATGAAAAGGACCACAAAACAAAAGGACTCTCAAGGATGCAGTTTTTCCTCATTGCCATGGGAGTGAGCTTCTTGTATTATATTCTCCCTGGATATCTGCTTATGGTATTGACATTCTTCTCATGGGTGTGCTGGGCATGGCCACATAGCATCACAGCGCAGCAAGTTGGATCGGCTTATCATGGACTCGGCATTGGTGCCTTCAGTTTTGATTGGGCTGGCATTTCAGCTTACCATGGCAGCCCTCTTGTTACTCCATGGTCTTCCATTGTTAATGTTGGAATTGGATTCATCATGTTCATCTACATAATCGTGCCCATATGTTACTGGAAGTTTAATACTTTTGATGCGCAGAAGTTCCCTATATTTTCTAATCAGTTGTTCACGGCCACCGGACAGAAGTATGACACCACCAAGATCTTAACCAAAAACTATGATCTTGACATAGATGCATACAACAAATATGGCAAGTTATACCTCAGCCCTCTGTTTGCACTATCAATTGGATCAGGTTTTGCAAGATTTACAGCAACCCTCACTCATGTTGCGCTGTTTTATGGCAGGTAGGCTGCTATCATAGCCTTTCACAAATTGTTCTCTCTTATATTTATATTAATGAATCACTTCGATAGATGGTTGGATTGATCTTCCATAAATTTCCTTTTCCCAGTGACATTTGGAGGCAGAGCAAATCAGCAATGAATAATGTGAAATTGGATGTCCATGGTAGACTCATGAAAGCTTATAAGCAAGTACCCGAATGGTGGTTCCTGATTTTGTTATTTGGGAGCATAGCACTATCCCTGCTGATGTCTTTTGTGTGGAAAACGGATGTGCAACTTCCGTGGTGGGGAATGATCTTTGCTTTTGCTCTAGCTATTATTGTGACCCTCCCCATTGGTGTCATCCAGGCAACAACCAACCAGGTATTTCTAACATCTCTATCATCTCAATGTCCCTCCATTAATGCAAAGTGGGAATCCATGAGCATTCAAGCTTTAACATGAATTTTTCCCTTGTTACTTAACAGCAACCTGGATATGACATTATAGCACAATTCATGATTGGTTATGTCCTTCCCGGAAAACCAATTGCAAACTTGCTCTTCAAGATTTATGGAAGAATCAGCACTGTCCATGCTCTATCTTTCTTGTCAGATCTCAAACTCGGACAGTACATGAAAATTCCTCCAAGATGCATGTATACGGCTCAGGTACGAGTCTCCTACTTTGCGTCCTTTTTCTTTTCTATAAATTTTCTTTACTCTTATTACTCACTTTTTTCTTTTGCCCTTCCAAAATAGCTGGTGGGAACTATAATTTCTGCTATAGTAAACCTTGGAGTGGCTTGGTGGATGTTGGATAACATCAAGGAACTATGCATGGATGACAAGGCCCACCATGACAGTCCTTGGACTTGCCCCAAATACAGAGTAACCTTTGATGCGTCGGTTATATGGGGTCTGATCGGACCAAGGCGCCTGTTCGGTCCCGGCGGGCTGTACCGAAACCTGGTGTGGCTATTCCTGATTGGAGCCGTGTTGCCGGTTCCTGTTTGGGTGTTGAGCAAAATCTTCCCTGACAAGAAGTGGATTCCCCTGATAAACATCCCTGTTATATCTTATGGCTTTGCCGGGATGCCACCTGCAACTCCCACCAACATTTCAAGCTGGCTAATCACAGGAATGATCTTCAATTTCTTTGTGTTCCGCTACCACAAACGATGGTGGCAGAAGTACAACTATGTTCTATCTGCAGCACTGGATGCAGGCACTGCTTTCATGGGCGTTCTTATCTTCTTTGCCCTGCAGAATGCAGGCCATAACCTGAAATGGTGGGGATCTGAGCTTGACCATTGTCCATTGGCTACTTGCCCAACTGCACCAGGAATTGTAGTTGACGGTTGTCCAGTATTCTAATAGATATGCACAAACAACAAAGGGTTAAGCCTTTCCTTTTTATTGCTTCTGTTTGGGGTTGGGGTTGGGAAGAACCTAGCTAGTTAGGCTTTTAATGACAGGGTGAAAGGAATAACCAATTGCTTAGCAAATTATGTACATGTACATGCATGCATGCATGCTTATTATCGTGTGAGGTTTTTCTATATAGTACCTCTCTCATGTCCCTTGTAACTTGTAAAAGATATAAGATACTGCATGGGTTTCACCATATTAAATGGATGGATGCACAGTTGTATCTTATCTTGTGAGTCGTGACACATGTTTGGACTTTTAGCATCAATATGCACTCATCGGTTAGCACCTAAAACGAAATAGAAATGGAATTTGAAGACCAAGGATATTTATGAACAGAAGTGTGTGGTCATGACTGGTGGAAATTCAAATTCATAGCTTTTGCAGAAAGAGACTCGTGAATAGTGCATGATAGAGGAGAGGAATCTAATACCAAAGGGAATAGGATGCATATAACCAATGAAAGATAACACAGGTGGCCTTGAAGTCAAGCCAACACCAAGTTCAACGAGTTTCCTATTCCATCCATCAAGGCCAAAAGTTGATGAGGACCAAATGCTTTCTATCTCCAATTACTCACCCCTTATCTGCAAAGGAGAGGTTCCACTTAGCTGTGAAAACCTCACTTTGATGTTTCCATGACTATGATACGAATCGAAAGATTAACAAGAAGTTAAGGATTGTCATAGAAAAAAAAAAGATAATATTAAAATTGAAAATAGAAAATAAAAAATGAGAAACAAGAAATATAGATTAAAATTGAATAGAAACAGAATCATTATTTTTTTTTCTAATTTTTTTATATAAAAAGAAAACAATTCACCTAACTTAACTTGTCACTCAACCTCATTTATTTACATCAAGATTTTATCACAATTAAATAGTGTTTTGGCACTCTTCTAATTTTTTTATCACATCTAATTTTTCTATCACAGTTATAGTAATTTAGGAAGTATTTATTACCTCTTATTAAGTTAAAATAAAACAAAATTCTAAATATACTATTATAAAGTCAAATCTAGTAATTAAATAAACAAAATTAAAATACATGAAATTAAAACTAACTTGAGTTAGTCTAATAATTAGTTCACTAGTTTGCTTAAGATTCGAATCTTGCCTTATACAAGCAGCAATCCATTGGTCTATGACAAACTCTTAAATGAAGCTCAATTCCACAACAGATTAGTACTTGACCTCTTAGGCCGAAAGATACCATGGAAAACAAAAAAAATACATAAAATTAAATTGAAGATTCTAATTATTAAAAATATAAACTCAAACTTACTAGGTGAACAATGAGAGATGCGAACAACGTAAACAGCGGTTCGCATTTCAGGCCCATTATCCATCCAATTTCACTTTCACCCTAAATCCACCACTTTGACCTAATTACACCCCCTTCTAACCCAAACTCCCTTTTCACCGCAGCACGCAGTCGTCCCCCTCGCGGCGAGAAATCTCCTAAGATTCCCGCTGTCACCAACCCTGAGTGCAGATAAGTCATTTCGTATTAAGAACAAATATCCCATTTGCATGAAAAATAAACATCCGCATGTGCGATGGAGAATGAAGCTAGACTACTTGCAGCGGCACGATGAAGGCGAGGGAGCAGAGGCAGTCACCGCAGGGCGATGGAGGTGTGTCGATGCCTGTGGATACACGAGGAAGCCGAAACACATGCGGTGGTTTGCAAGAGACCGCGAAGGGTTGTGGGGAGGAGGGGAGGGGCGCGGTGCGGGTATGAGAGAAAGGGTTTGTGGTTGTTGAAAGTCAAATTCAAAATAAGGATTATATTTAACTAATTCAAAATTTGATTTTTAAAATTAAAATTAACTTTTCGTTTCTAACTAATTGTTTTAAAAAAACGCTGTTTCTGATATCTTTATGGATTAATCTCTACATACAAGGGTTTTGCGCTTACAAGCTTTTTAAGTCTGAAGAGAACGAAACCCCTAAACGCGCTGCTTATGTTACGTGCCTCTTTAATAGACTTTTAAATCAATCCAAATCAATTAACATGCGAATATATAACTTCCATTTTTCAAAAGATTTCGTTTCTTTTTTCGAGTTTCTTACCAAATTTGTTTGATCTCCTTCGTGCGTTCTCTCTTTGCCTTTTCATTCGTTGTTTTACCTGCGTTATCACTGGTTTCTTCTTCGTTATTTACATGCGTTTCTCTCTCTATATTCTTGCTTCGTTTTTTTCAATTATAGAAATACACCCAAACGATTACAGAAATGATTACAGAAATACACGCAAATGGTTACAGAAATACATCCAAAGGATTTAAGAAATACACCCAAAATAGGGGGGAGACAATATATTTCTTCTTGAAATCTTTTAATGTTTTGCTGGTTAAGGATGTGGTACATGGCAGAAACAATTTAGAAAAAAACCTAAAAGAACAGTAAAATAGTACTTTGAATAATATTTCTTCATTTTTTCTGGTAATTTTTTATGAAGATTTGTATCTTTTCTTCTACTCTTTGCAAGGAGTTAGAACGTTTCTTCAGAATCGTAGTTTGTTTCGAATGTTGCTTGAATCTTGATGGTTGTGGAAGGGTGATTAAGGCGCGTGCGTTGGACGCTCAATTCTAAAGAAGCGGTGCGCGTGTTTTTTTTTTTATTTGGGCCAACTTATATAGCTTGTAAACCAAAAAGACTTGTATGTATAGCAGACCTCTATTTTTATAAACTAATAACTATTAAATAATATTTAAACTCTTTATATTAACAAACATTTGAAACCCGTTTCATAGATTGACAAAGGCATTCCTAATAACATGCTCGATCACCGATCAAAAGGACCATATAACCAATGAAAACGTATTCTCGGTCGATATCGGCTACAATGTAAAACTGATTTTCCAAGTTCCAACTACGTGTTCGTGGTCGTGGACATAAGAATAAATTAAAGAACATGTAATAAATTATTTTCCTTCTTTTTTAATGTGCAACAAAAATTCTTAGAGAAACGCATCACCATCACCATATATGTAAGGATGCCGATTTAAATAGTCTGACAAATCACCATCAAGCAACTGCATAATATGTGATACAATATCTACATTCTTATATTGGCCCTTATCGAGGACTAAGCATTTCTCTCTTATAGGTGTATGATACTTTACTTTAAGCTTCTATTGAAGACTATACTCCATGTCATTCATGTTTTACCTCGGCAGAGACTTGTACAGCACCACAGTGACGTACTTGGCAAGAAACCGATGCGTTGTGCCAAGCGCAACCACTGAAGGAGTGCTCTTTCTTTTCTGCATGTAAAGATGATTGAGCACTCCATGTTGAGGTCTTGACATAGGAGGTTGCGTTTCCATATTTGTCACTGGAACATTTAGCAATGTCATTTGCAAGTGTGGGGGAACCAATGGTGGTTCCTTTGCATAATCATCAGAACTAAGCTGTAAACTGCTATAACTTGAGTCTGGTGATTGAGGAGGTTCAAAACTAGAGATGCTTTCAATGTCCTCAGGAACATAATCCTGCATATATCAAACAAAATAATGTGTCTTGATTTAGACATACCACTGCCAGAAATTGTAAACCTTTACTGCAACCATTTCTGAGTTACTACTATAGTGCCATGAAAATAATTGAAAAATATGGAGCTGCATAAAATTGGAATAACAACAATTTGTGTAACGACAGAAACTATAACAGAAACCATTCCATCCACGTTAAAAGGTTAGCTAGCCAGGGATCATAACTTATGCTTAGTTACATTTTAAAAAGAAAAATACGAAGCAACATGTTATTGATATAAGATAATTAACCAATTCTCTTAGTCATAGGTAGTGACAACTGTTTGTGGTATAGCATCATAAATCATGTATTCTGTTCAAGGCCGTTCAATGTTAAATACAATGCTGTTATGTATTATTGAGGGGGGAAAAAAGGTAAATGAACAAATGATTCATAGTCCCTCATGGAACAAAATTGCACAAATCCTAGGTTACTGAATCTGAAAAATGAAAAGGCTAGCCCTTTTACAACTTGATCGCAAGGCATTTACTTTGTGAAATGTGCACATGCCATTAATTATCATGTTATCGAAACAAAGCTCCACTTTACCATAAATTTGATATTAACAATGTTTTCTATGCAGATGGTGATCGTTATATACCAAGTTTGACTGCAATTTATCAATAATAATACCTGCAAGTCTAAGATATTGTAAGCATTCCCTGCATCATCTTGTGTCCATGGCGAGTCCGGAGTGTACCTCCACCGTCCATCCACAATAAATCTATATTGGTAAACACCAGAAGGCAGTACCTTCATTATTGTGAAGTCTTTCCCTGACCTCTGCAATGGTATTCTGATCAACAAGGAACATCAGAATCTGACTAAGTTACAACAGCCTTTGAAGAAAAACATGATGATACCAGAGTTTCCAAACCTTGTTTTCCAACTATCCCATGACCCTTCCACAGCTACTTCTTTCCCACCATAACTCCAGGTAATCATTGTTGGAATTCCGAGTTCACTGTACATGTCTTCATACCCTGAGGTAGATTGCAACCAGGATTGACTTGGAATATGCATCTCATCTGGTCTCTGTAGTGGAACCACCGGAGCCTATGAAAAGAAAAGGAAATGATTGTCAAATGATGAAACATAGATTCTCAAGAACAATATATAAAACAAGGACCACACCAATAACATGAACCTGTACTCAAAAGGAACAAAATCAAGAACAAAGTTTAGAAGAGGGTAGAAACCAAATGGTACAACAGCATAAATTATAGATAATGAAAACTGCGAAAGCTCAAGTATCACAATCAGTACTGTCCCCAACTTGGGCAAGGAAGGGACAGAACAATTTATTCTTGATTCGGACAAGAATCTAGAAAGCTGTTTATAACACTGTCCTTAAAAAAACAATTCCAATAGACCAATACCATAAGCAACTTGCTTCCCACTCAGCATATTTTAATTTGGTTCCATACAGTGATATTGGCCGATTGCCAATACCAAGTCTTAGGTCCATAGGTTAGCATGTCATGGACCTCACCTCCTCTCTTGTTCCAGTGATCAAATTACCCAAAAATCACCACCACATGGTGAAGGAATTAGTGGAACTGTAAAGTATTAAATGAAATAACCAAATAAAAAGAGCTTTAGAAGTTAGAAACTTGGTTATCGACACCAGGACTTGCATCAAACAGGTGGTATGCGCAGAAAACAAAGTCTGTCTGAGCTTAGTGCAAAATTTAGGTCCCAAATTGTAACGAGTGGGAAGGAAAACATTGAATGAAAACCTGTGTGAATTGCTAATAAATGATATGGACAATCTACATGATTTGAAAAAGGGTTTTAGATAAATCCCAATAATAAAGAATTAAAGGGAAAAAAAGGGAACTTACTTGAGGAGCGAAGATGAAGGGAGAGTGGGTAGCTCTGGGGCTTGTGGGTGGAGATTGACCCATCAATTCGGTAGGAGGTGTGGGAAGAGTACCCGAAGAAGAAGCTTCATCGTCTTCGTCGTCTTCTTCTGAATGAGTAGCACCGTTATTATTATGATTATTGACATTCACATTCCCCATGGTGGGAAGAGAAGAATCGATGTGATGAGTGATGAGTAATATACTAATACGAGAATGTGATTATTATTCTGCGAATAAAAATGGAACTTTAAAAGAAGCACTTGGAGAGTGGGAAAAAAGGAGTAATAATTAGAAAAATTCTCCGACGAGTTAGGAACATGGCGATCATTGTGGTGACGTCATCACATCATGTACTGGTATGGTATACTATGCATCTGTTGGTGTCGGGATCCATTGGAGCCACTGCTAAGGGGGCAGCTGGTAGTTTTCCCTCTCCTCCCTCACATCACCATTCACCACACCTCCTTTCTTTTTATAGCAATTTTCCTCCAATAATTTCATCTTTCACAAATTTAATTATCAAATTAGTTTTTAAATTTTTATTTTATTATACAAATTAATTATCACATTGTTAGTTTACATAGAGTGATTTATCTAATATTTTATTAAAATTTAACGTTAAAATTGATATATCTAACTAAATAAAAAATTAAATATTAATTTGGTGATTAAAATTTTTTGAAAATTAAGTTATTTGACTACAAATTTTTTAAGAATCGATTTGGAATATTATTTTTTTTATTTTATATATAAAAAGTAATTTTTCATTTTTGATAAAAATATACAAAAAATAATATCTATATACATATATATACAACGTTATTTATTTTAATTTAAATTTCCATCTTTATATTTGAATCGTTATTTTGATTAAACATATTCTTGTTTTTTTTGGTAAGATTATACATATTCTTTTGAAGAAGAAAGATCTATCTCTAGTGTTGTATTGTATTCATCACCCAAATATATAAATGATCAACTTTACTTGTGAAATAAAATAAAAAATAAAAGGTTTTTTTTTTTACATGAATAAAAAGGGTTAATAAGATGTGTTGTCCTGAATTTAGAAAAGGCTATATGTATGGGGCGAGGCAGCAGTCCAGGATCCAAATCCCGTAGGTCCATGGGATTATGATTGGATCTATATTGGGCTATGCTTATAGATCCATGCTTTCTTCCTTGCTTCTTTGTTTCATTACTTTTTTATGCAAATATGCTTACTTTATTGACTCTTAATTGATCGCAACGTCACCTCGCATGACATTCTTCTTCAAATAAAGCGCTTCACGGACGGAAACTGTCCAGAAATTAATTTCTATATAGAATGGAAATTGATATAATCCACTAATATTGGTCATTGGTGGGAGATATGTGTCTGTCCTAGCAGCAGTTTTTTTGCCATTTGTGAAAAACATGAACTGATGGAAAGTTTTTCTCAATTTGTAAAATGGGTTTAAAAAAATAATTATACTTTTCACAATTTGAGAAAAAAAAAAAAACTTCTAGATCAATAGTTACTTTTCACCATCTGCGAATTGTGTGAGCTATGTTTGCAAGTTGCGAAAAGAAATATATCTAAGCGCTCATGCATCGTATCTGATCTGTATATCTGCAGTGTTTATCCGAATTCGATTAAAAAATTACGGATATAAATCTGATCTGCAACAGTTTCGGATCGGATCGGATCGGGATCCACACATTGATCGGATCGGGTTTTGGATTTTGTGTTAGTAACCACATATCCACGTATTCTCAAAAGTAAAAAAAATAAATAAATATTCTTTTTATGTTTTATTTCAACTAATAATTATCATATATGTTGTATTATTTTAATTTATTATTTAATAAAAATATATTTAATATTACTTTAAGAATAAACATATTTAAAAGAATAGAAATAATAAATTTTATTGATATTATTTTAATAAAAATAAATTTTAAAAAATATTTTTGTGTTTTGTGGATATATCTGATATCCGATTCGATCCGATTTGCAAATGTGTGGATCAGATCAGATCGGATCCAATCTTAAAAACTACGGATATCGTAAAAATATATCAATTTCAAATTCATATTAAATTTTCTTACCCGGTATGCACAGCCATTGTATTGTATTGCACGAGGATTTCTACAATAAAAGAAATTGTCCTAATCTTATGGTATTTATAGAGTAAATGAATAAAAAAAATACATGAAACTTTAAGATAGACAAATATACATTCTAATTGATCGAAATATTTATTGTATTCCCAACAGATGAGTAAGGATAGAAAAAAAAAAACATATTATTAGTGGGCTTCTTGTCGTTAAATTTAGTGTCTACCAAATTGGATAGAATGAATAGGTGATAAAGTGGACTCTCTGGTAAGATTTAAGTGAAAATAATCTAATTTAACAAATTAAAAAAAAATTAAAAGTTCCCAATAAAATTGGGTATTCCAATTTCTAAATAAACTCTATCTCTTAATTCAATTGTAGTGGCTTGCAAAATCGATAGATTAGAGGTAAAACTCAGTCCAGGTTCAAAATTAAATCAAAACTAATATATGAGGAGAATAACTTTAGTGATATCGGTGGATCTTCTGTTGGAGGTGTGACGAAGAGAAACAAAAAAAAAAACATCTTTTTAATAATGATAAATGCTACCATAACATGGATGCTATACTACTAAAGTTACGAACAGTAAAAAATTCAGATAGATGGTTCTTACAACACTGGCATTATAAAATATGTATACACTAACTGTTGTGCCTTCATTGTTAATAGAAATTTTGGTTGATGCTGATTCATTCTCTATAGAAAGACAATGCAAATATCAATGAAGAGAGAAATAGCAATGATACCAATATAAAGGTGATGTTGAAGTTGATTGTTAGAATAAATTTAGAAATTAATAACTAAAAGACATTGATAATTAGTTTGTACATTGATTTGGGATTTTGGGTTTGATGAGTTTGTATAACTTGTTAAAGTGATGTATAATTAGGGCACCCAATTTTATTTAAAATTTTTCTTTTTATTTGTCAAATTTGATTATTTTCACATAAAACTTACTAAAGAATCTATTTTGTCACGCTACACAGTTACGTAGGCACTAAACTTAGAGAAATTCTCCATATACAAGCATTTTTTTATACAAGTCTTTACAAGTTATTATATTAACGCGCTTGAACGTTGCTGCACGTTCTTCTTCCTCTTCCTCTTCTTCTTTTTTTCTTTCGTTTCTTACTTTCTCTTTCTCCTTCTTCAACCGTTACTGCACAATTTCACTGCATCGTCTTCTTCTTCTTGCTGCACATTCTTCTTCCTCTTCCTCCTCTTCTTCTTCTTCTTTTCTTTCGTTTTTTGCCTTCTCTTTCTCCTTCTTCATTTACGTGCTTTTCTCTTTGTTTTCTTTTTTCGTTATTCTTGATTTCCATTATTTTTTGATATCAAGCTCTGAAATCATTTTTGAAGAAGAAGAAGCAGCAGAATATGAGGAGGAGAAAGAGAAAGAGTTCTGAATTATGCATAAAGTGTCCTTTGGGTGTATTTTCTATAATCGTTTGGGTGTATTTTCTGTAATCGTTTGGGTGTATTTCTGAAGTTTCATTATTTTCAAAACGATTTCAAAGCTTGATTTCAGAAACCATGAAAATCGAAAAAAAAGAAGTAAGAATACCAGTAATAAACGAGTAAAACAACTAATGAAAAGGCAAAGAGAATAACGAAGAAATATCGTTTGGGTGTATTTTCTATAATCGTTTGGGTGTATTTTCTATAATCGTTTGGGTGTATTTCTGAAGTTCTATTATTTTCAAAACGATTTCAAAGTTTGATTTCAAAAACCATGAAAATCGAAAAAAAAGAAGCAAGAATACCAGTAATAAATGCAAGTAAAACAACTAATGAAAATGCAAAGAGAATAACGAAAAAATATCGTTTGGGTGTATTTTCTATAATCGTTTGGGTGTATTTTCTATAATCGTTTGGGTGTATTTCTGAAGTTTCATTATCTTCAAAACGATTTCAAAGCTTGATTTCAGAAACCATGAAAATCGAAAAAAACGAAGCAAGAATACCAGTAATAAACGCAAATAAAACAACTAATGAAAAGGCAAAGAGAATAACGAAGAAATACATGGAGGAGGAGGAAGAAGAAGAAGAAGGAGAAGAAGAGGAAGATGAAGAGGAAGAGGAAGATGAGTTGTTCATAATCCACGGTGAGTGAAGAAGAAGAAGAAGAAGAAGAAGAAGAAGAAGAGGAAGAGGAAAAGGAAAAGGAAGATGAAGATGAGTTGTTCATAATTCACGGTGAGTGAAGAAGAAGAAGAAGAAGAAGAAGAAGAAGAGGAAGAGGAAGAGGAAGAGGAAGAGGAAGAGGAAGAGGAAGAGGAGTCGTTCATAATTCACGGTGAGTGTAGCGCTTTGGAAATTAAATAACGCATTAAAAGACTCTAATGTGTAGCAACTTGTAAAACTTGTAAGTCAAAAAGACTTGTATGTGTAGCAAGCCTCCTAAACTTAATAGAAATAGAACTTCACTAATGATGTGTCTCTTTTGTTCATTATTACCAATTTTTGGGGCGTATATCGAGTATTTTGATTAATTAAAATGTATATTTGTCCATCTTAAACTCTTTCATATGTATTTTTGTCCATTTATTTGATATTTATGGCATAAAAATAATACAATGTAACAATTAATTTATAAAGTAGCCTCATTTATCTCTTTCATATGTTGACCTTACTTAGTTACAATCTTTTTTTCAAGTAATCAAATAATGCAAAGCATAATCAATAGAGTAATTGGATTAATCAACAAGTATCATATAAAACTGCATTTAGAAGGGAGATTAAAATTGAGAGACAAAGATTGAGAGATAAAAATTGTGAGACTAAAATTAAATTAAATTTTTATATTATATTTGATATAAAATATATTAGATTGAGTTATATTTAAGTATTATGTTTAGTTTAAGATAAATATAAATATTAAGAGTTAAATTTGTAGAAATTAATAAAAAAATTAAAATTTTGTAATTCGATACTAAAACTTATTTTAAACCACCAAACACAATATAAAATTTTAATCTCTCAATTTTTATTTCAATATCTAAAAATAAATACTCCTTAAAAGTATTTGTAACCCACCTGATATATGACTATAATATAACAGAGATTTTTTCAATGTTTACAAAAATATTGTCGAATTTATCGAAATCCGAGTTGATTGAGGTGGGATCTATTCTTTTATATTTGATTTTAACAAGTGAAATATAGACTAATCATACCTATATATTATAGTAATGTGTCTTTGATATGTTGTTGCTGACTATAAGATTTTTAAAAATCTCTCTAACTTTTCGGTTGTTAGTTTTTTTTACAGGAATGTTAAAGTCAGTAATTTTTATATTTTGTAATTATTAATTGATTATTAATAATATTTTTAATGGTGTAAAATTAAATTAAATAATATATAATCATTCAATTTTTTTTAATGGTTAAATGTTGACTAATTTTTTAAAAAATTAATAGCTTCTTAGACTTTTCTTTTTTTTTTATTTGGTTGAGCTGTGCTCTGCCTTAATAATGTTAGTTGAACTTCTTGGGCTTCATTAAGGTGAATACTCCATTAACTAGTTTATCTTTGTTGAACAATTTTAGGACACTATAATTTTTTTGGCTAAAAAATTTTGATATAGATACAAAATGAATAATATATTTTAACATGATAATTTTTGGTGTTTTTTAAAATTATAGGAGTACACAAATCAAACCTTTCGATTTGTGTTTAAAAAGTTGAAAAAAATTCAGAATACACAAATCGAAAGTCGGAGGTCCGATTTGTGTTAAAAAAATTTGAAAAAACTCAGAGTACACAAATCGGACCATACGAGTTGTTTGATTTTAAAATTTTGCTTACAAAATAGCATGGTCCAATTTGAGAATGGGCAAATATGAATTTTGGAAGCTAAAAAACGGAGCCTCCGAGTTGTTTATTGTTTTTAATTTTTTTACTGATGGAGAACTCGCATGGTCCGAATTCTGTTCTACTGACACCACATGGCTGTGAAGCACCTGTATTCCCCCACATCCAAATCCAACACCACTTTTGTTTCCATATTCAAATAAAAAAGTGCTAATTCAAGACCAAAATATTTAAAAAAAAAAACAAAACTCTCAAATATGAGGCAGGCACGTATATATATTTTACAAATACAACAACAACAAGAAGGGTGCCATTTTTGTACCATGTATGGGAGGGTTCTGTAAAAGACATGCAATGCAACCCAATAACTGTGACTAAAGCGCCATCCTATAGGGTGCTCTCTCTTAGCTTACTAGTTACTAATATAACATACAAATAATAAATGTGAATGATTATAATATAAGTAAGTAATAACGAAGGCTTCAATTGCTGTGTTTGAATGGTGCGTGATGGAGCCTAATGTCTCCGGCAGAGTAGGTACGGATGCCATTCCCAAAGGAAGTGAGGCTGAGTTGCTGCTTCTTCTTCTGTCTCTTGTTCATCACACCACACATTGATCCCTTTGGAATCTCATTTATTTTCACTCTGCATATCTTTTCCAAGTTAGGAATTGCGTGCAAGTAGGAAGGCAGCTCCACCATGAAATCTCCAAACTCATCCGTCACGCCTACTGCTACCGCCGTCGTTCTGCCTCTCCGCTTCCTCCCATTGCTGTGGCAGTTCACAACCACAGAAGCCCCTGCATATATATGAATCTTAGAATTAGCATTAACAAATTATAGATAGCTACTTACTTAAAGATAGATGTATGTTTTCGTGTAAAGTTATACAGGTGATCGCCAAAATATGAATAAATACACGTTATATTAAATAATTCAATCAAAATATCAAATAGGTGAGAAAGATGATACCATGTCCGTACAAGAATGGATCTTTTCAATTGTTCAAAAAAATTGAGAGTATAAAGTGTGATATCTAATTTTTTATTGTCTTTTTTATATTTATTTTTTATCTTATTTATAAAATTAATGATGAAATATCACACTTTACTTATTTAATTATTAAAAAAATTAAAAGGATCAATCTTTTGTTTGTACAAAATTATTGAACCACTAAAATATTGAAAAATAAAAATTTTTTGGAGCAAGTAATATTTAATATTTTTTATTATTTAATCAGTATAAATATTAAATTATTTTTAATAAATAAATTTTATTAATTTATATATATAAATTTTAAAAATATATAAATATAAACTATATTAATTTATTTATAAAATTTTAGTAAATATAAATATAAATTATATATTTTTTTAAGTAAATTTTTTAAATTATTATTAATTAAGTACTAACTAAAAATAATAGTATTTACTAATTACGTAAGATTATTCTTAAAAAATTTTTAGGAGCCTTATTATTAGCTATTACCATCCTTGTCAACTTAAAAGTCATATGGCTGGCTTGCAATATATAACTTGATTTTGACCTCTTTTATGAGGTATTAATATATGATAATTCATATTTTATATATATTCAGCAATATAATGTGCTATGGGTCCATGACATTGATCAAAATCAAATATATAGCAGAAGGTGTTCTTTTCTCCTCAATGCAAAACATGCATGTGTTGTTCATATATTATTATTTTTTATCCATTGTCTTTGACGAATTATCTCTTTTAATTACATATTTTACTTACTGCTGGCATGTAATGATTATCTTATGAAGATCGAGAGGAAAGCTTCTCAATTTTAAAGATTATCCCTATATTTGATGATATATCTTGGCACGCTATTATTTAATTAATTTGAGATTGAGTGCCATATCATTTTTCGTTATTAAACATGGTAGATATAACATAGTTGGCAAAATGTAGCATTCAATAAATATAAAGGAAAACGAAAATACAAATAGACATACGACGTATAAAATGTAAATATATATGCAAGGTGCATATTAAAGCCTTAATTTTTAAAAATAACTTATAAAAATTAATTTTAAAAAATAACCTTTTTATAAATTACAATATTTATATTTAGTAAATTAAATTAAAAATACTTTCAATAAACATAAATAATAATAAATATATTTTATAAAATAATTTTTAAAATTTAAAAATACTATAATATAATAGACATTAATATAAAAATTAAATTTAAATATTAATTAATGTATGAAATTATATTAAACATTTTAATTTTAATAAGCATAAGTTAATTTTAAAAAATTAATTCTTAAGTACTTTTAAAAGCATCCATTTATTTTAAAAACTACAAACATAAGTTAAATATTTTATCTTTTTAATTTAACAAACATAAAATAAAACAAAAATTTTACCAAATCGGATAAAAAATAATGGAATATTGTAACAAGAGACTCTCCCTTTATCATTACTATTTCACTTCTTTCTCTTAGCACTTAGCAGCAAGCATGTTAATAATAACTTAATAGTTAATAGTATCTATGTTAACATATAACATACTATATACGTACAACTACTTATTTTTTTTGGTTAGAGACATCAATACATACTATATTATTACATTATTTAATTAGTTAAATTATAGAGCTTTAACAACTATATCTAGCACGCCTGAACCTATCATGAAAAGCAATCAACTACTAAAATGACCACACACACATAGTGAAATACTAATCTATATTTTACAAAATCATAAACTATTCATTCTTTATCATGAAAAGCAATCATTAACATTTTGAGTGTATAGCACCACAGTTTATTGGGAGTGAAATTTATCATCACTTTAAAATAACCTTTTATTTTTTATTATATATCTGTTTCTCATTAGTTATAATTAACTAATTAATTATATCCCTTGATGCCACTATCATGATAATAATAACAATAGAGAATTTTCCCTTAGATTGTTGGCTTTTCATGCATTATTCAAAATTAAATGGCACCATATATCTTTATTTCTTTTTCATTTGTATTGCAATCAATCATAGACATCTCAGCAGCCAGCAATAATAATAATAATATTCTCCAATGCGATTCATCAGTAAACATGAAACAAAAAGCTTTATCTTTAAATCGTTAATTATTTCCCGAAGTAGAAATTTTACCAACTTGGCGGTAAATCAAGACCTCTCTTTTGTTTGTCACCAAACAATGGAACACCAACTGCCGAATTCGTCTATCATGGAAAATAATAGTATAACGGTCCTTCTTCTTCAATTCTTCTTATTCTTTTTCTTTTCCATTTCCATTTTTTAAACCGTAGATAGCAAGCTAAGAAGAACCCTACCCGCCCTATCTATGTAATACTTATTCTTTTCACCTTAATTTGATTCAATCAATATATAAAATAATGAAAAAATAATAAAAACTTATGTGCAGTTATTTTTTATGTGAAGTTGATAATGAAAAATTGTTAAATAACAAACTTCTTCCGACAAATTATCTAATAATTTTTAACTATTAACGAAGACAACTACATATAAATTTTTACCTAATGAAAAACATATGTAAGGACAGGAGGATCCTAATATATAACCTTTTTTATTTGATATATAATGTATGTATTAATGTGGAATATAATATAAAAAACAAACTTGATTAATTGAAAGTAAAGGGTACCTGGTATTGGCCATGCATGAGGTTGGTATTGATCTGGAATAGTGGGCTGACAATTAAGGGAGCCAGTGATGAGGACAGTGGAAAGCTTCTCCTCTCCATAGCCATTCATTTGCACTACTTCATCTCTGCTTGAAAACTCAAACAAAGGGTTGTTATTAATATCTTCTCCATTAGATGATCCAACCATGAAGAGGAACAGGATCAGCATAGAAATAAGGGTGTGGCAGCAGCACCGAAGAATAATATCAATGCAGCAGCTCATCGTCTTCAATTTGCGGTTCTTGTTTTGTGTTTGTTTTTTGTTTACGTAAAGATATATAGGAATATGGAGATCCAACACACATTTGAAATGAGGCACTTCTTCCTTCGCTTTTAAATAACACACTTCATTCCACCTATGCCCTCTCTAGTTTCCTAAAACTTCACTTTTGCCTTCCTCTAGGTTTGACCCTTTTTAATTATAATAATAATAATAATAATAATAATTTAATTTGTGTTACTATCTGTGAAATGACAAATTTATTATTTATACACCATATAATGTGCCAATCAAAGCTAAAACAAATCATGGTGGCATGGTGCTGAAAATCCAACCAATAATTAAATTTATAAAACTAAAAATTTAAAGAATTAAAAATTTAACTCAATCTGAGATAATAATATAATATATTTATATATAAATATATATGTTTTTTAAATTTTTTTATATTTTATTATTTTAAACTAATTAATTATTAAAAAATAAATCAATTTAATCGATTAAATGATCTTTTGATTGATTTTTCAATGTTTAATTAATTTATTACGATTTATTTTTATTTTAAAATAAATTGGTTTGATGGCTGATTTTCAATTAATCTAGTCAAATCGATTTGATCTAGCTCTCAAAATTATGCTGGAAATCAATAAAACCTAATTTATCTACAAATTCGACTTGGTTGTAGGTTAGTTAATAGGAGGACGAGGACAAATAATTATGGCGATTGTTGATGTACTAAAGAGTTATTACAAATTATATATTTCTTGTCATTTTATTTTTATCCTTCATTAATTTCCCGTTCGATCAATAATAATAGTATAATTTACCATGTTCACTCTATATAGTACTGCTGATAGTTATAGCTAAAAGCTAATAATGCTATTCATTGATGTTTGTTCTTGAAGGGCAACATAGGCACATAAAAAATTCAAATTAAATTTGAGAGGGTAAATTGGGTATTTCAGACAAAGGAATGCAAGCAACAGAAGTAAAAGAAGTTGGGAGTTAGAAAGGGAAGTTAAGGTATATTAGGTTGGTAGCCTACTCTTATCGTCTACGTATTCATCAGCTCTAAATTTCTTAATAATTTAATACAAATTAAGTTTAAGAGAAGCAAGACACTAAAGCAAGGGACAAGTGTCACATTCACAAAACAATAATATAATAATATTACTGGTGGCTAATCTTAGAGGTTCTCTCCACTTTTGATGTGTTATTTTTTCAAGCCTGTCCCAACGGTTTTTCCTCCATATATGCAACACAATTCTTGTGTAACTACTTTCCCTAAGTTAGTCCCCAACCCCAACTTCCATTTTCAAAACCAAACTAGAACCCTTGTTTAACTTTCCAAAATGTCAAAACTCCTTAAAACGCCTCCTTTTTAGAGTTCAACTTACTTGTACAATTTGAAAGATAAAAATTGGTTTTTTCAATCGGTAATTTCAAACATTTGGGAAAACATAGCATTATTATTAATGTTTAAGCCCGTCAGCAACGCTTAAAATTTAATATATATTGTAATGATTGATATTCACATGATAACGCTCTTGTTAAGATAGACATATTTGCGCCACGTCAAATATTTAAAGACATATAATTGCGGTCTTTATTTTTTGAATCCCTTCACTTTCAGGTTGCCTTCGTAAGTCGTAACTAAATGAGTCCTTTTTGTCACAACGGTAATAACTTCAGAGCAGAATAATGCTTCATATTAAGGGGTAAATATGGATGAAACAGGGGCTTTATGTACAAATTTCACATATGATATGGGCCTCGTATTGCAGTCTTTTTCTTCTTTCTTTCTTTCGGCCATGAGTGCGAGTTCTATCCAAATTTCAAATCATTTTGTTGGTCAAGAAAAGAAGAAAAAATATTGGGTGGACGGGAATTGAACCCGACGTGAATCGAACACGCAACCTTCTGATCTGGAGTCAGACGCGCTACCATTGCGCCACGGATCCACCGGTTGCAAAGATATGCATGCTTAAAAATGAGCCCATCATTACAATTAATTAGAGCAAATTTATGGAAGGTTAATGTATTCTGTTCTAAATTAATTAGTGGTTGTACATACATTGGAATTGGCAATCATTTTTTAAATAAGGGTTTAGTTAATATTTAGGAAGGTTTTAATTTTTTTTATTTAATAGATACAAAATAAATATATTAAAATTTAAATTTTTTATATTTTTAATAAAAATTTAATTTATAATTTTAACCTATATTCTTAGGACACGTGATAAATAAATCTTTTAAATAAAAGATTAAAATTGACATGAGTTATTATATGAAAAAAATTATAGATAGCATAGTTACAAATCAAAGAGCATATTATTTGAATTTGGCCATTTTTTTTGTGACGGAACTAACACAAAGAAAAAAGATCTAAAAAAAAGTAGTATTTTTCTCTAATAATAATATCTAAATTATTAGGGGGGCAATAACCACTCTAGGTACACCTGCTTGTTTAAAGTAGTAGTTTTAGCCATTAAATCAGCCGCTCTGTTTACTGCGCACTGGATGAGCATTAAAGTAGCTGTCCAAGCAGATCAGAGTCATTCCTAATCATACTGGTTGTGCCTCACAAAATAAGAATAAACGCATCAAGATTATCAGTTTCACATATGACCTCTTTACATTCGCAATCCCAAGCCATAACAAGCCCTCTCCAAATAGCATAAAGCTCACAATAGAGAATACTAAAAAGAGGTATACTGGCAGAACAACTTTTTATCCAAATTCACATGTTGTCTCTAATAATACATCCAAAGCCAGCTAATTGCTCATTTTCAAAAATGTTTGCATCGCAGTTCACTTTACAGACATTCATTGGAGGTGGTTCCCAGTTATATTGCAAAGAGGAATGAATAATATATTTTTGGGTGGTAACAACATTAGAGAAATCTCGAGCAACATGTTTAACTAAGTGAACAATTTTCTCCTTACTCCATGGATCATCTTGATGGAAGATGTCATTATTCCTATCCCTCCAAATCCACCAAAAAGTCGCTGCAAAGAGAAACTCATTTTTGTTGAGGTTAGAACGAATCCAAGATACAAAATCCAAACTAGAGTCCTCAGCGGTCATTTCCAAGTTTAAGCTAATCCAAATCTGACGAGCTTTTTGGCAAGTCCTAAAGCAATGGTTAACATCCTCTAGAGCAAGATAACATCTCTGACAAAAATCAGAAGTAGAAAGACCTCTTTGAAACTGGTAACTAGCTGTGGGAACTCCATTATTGAGACAAACCAGAGCAGACACTTTATCTTTGATGGTTTCAGTGGCTAAGAGAAGGGGGGGTTGAATCTTAGCTCCCTTTTTCTTGATTACACTTTCTGGTCTTTGAGGAGACTTTTCTGTTTTTGTCTCGTCCCTAGCCACGAGACTTTTTACTTTTGTCTCGTCACTTGGCACGAGACATTTTTTATTTTAGCTCCTGTGCAGCAGAAACAGAAATGAAGAAGTAGAGAGAGAAGATTACACCCAGATATATCCTGGTTCAGCTGCTAAGTGCAATGCAACCTACATCCAGTCTCCATCACAACAATGATGGAATTTCACTATAATCATCCAGATTACAAATTGTAAAGTGCTAACCCAACTTACAAGGGGATTCCCACAGAATCATGAAACACAACATAGATGTACAAAGGAACTCTAAGGACATCTATGGCTTTTTCTTTTAATTTTGCACTCTCTGCCTTTTTCCGCTCTATGACTTTTTGATACAAACCTCACTGTTTGCCTTTTTTCTATGAGACTCAAGACATGACAAAATTAAACAGAAAAATTACAAAACAGAATACATTGAAGGAGAAGAAAATCTGTAAGCTTAGGTAGCTATGAGACTTCTGTGCCTTGCACTCTCAAACTTTCTCCTTGAATCAAACCGTGACTGTTCACCCCTTTTATAGAGAAGAGAAGCCTTCACAGTTGAAACAAAACCAAGCTTAACTTCCTTTCCTTCAAAACAGAACCGGTTCGGCCACAGAGAGAGAAGAGGAAACTCATGCAAAACCCAACATGCAAGTACCTCTATTTCTTTCTTGGTCATCACTTTTCATCAATCCGAGCGCTCCATCCTTGGCTTGCTCTCCAAGATAGATTTCTGGCCCTTGATGCTTCATGATGATGATGACTTCATCTGCTCCAATCTCTGCCTCTTCCATCACTTCGCCATTCTAACTACTTCCTGTGGTGGTTGAGCAGAATCAGAGACAAGCCATGCCTCCAAGAATCTCCTCCTTGCTGGCCGAATCTCCTTCTTTCTTTTTGAGTATGAAGGATCCGAGATTACCTCACCAAATCTTACTACTTTTGGTGATAATCTCAGCCACAGCATACTTTTCTTTTGTTATGTTTTCTTGCCATCATCATGATGGTCTTGATACTAGCTCCTTCTTCTTCTTGTTGGTAGCTTGCTAATGCTTCCATGTTTCCTGATGGAAATGATCGAGAGAGAGAAAAAAGAAAGTGTAGAGAAAGAGAAAAGAAAAGCAAAGCTATGAGTGATATCAAGATAAATTAAATTAGGTGCAACTCTCCATGCTTTGTGTAGTAGCGTGTAAGCTACCATTAATTACCATCATATCACTTTGACCTTTTCTCTTTCATATTTCCAAGTGATGGTTTCAGTGGCTAAGAGAAGGGGGGGTTGAATCTTAGTCCCCTTTTTAAAGCTACCACTTGCTGACCTTCAGAAGAGACTTCTCTGTTTTTGCTCGTCACTGGACACGAGCAACTTGGTTTTGTCTCGTCCCTTGCCACGAGACTTTTTGTTTTGTCTCGTCACTTGGCACGAGATAATTCTGGCTTTTGCTCCTGTGTAGTTGAAAACAGAAATGGAGTAGAAAGAGAAGAAGATTGCACCAAGATGTATCCTGGTTCGGCTGCTAAGTGCAGTGCAGCCTACATCCAGTCTCCATCACAAACATGATGGAATTTCACTATAATCAATCTGATTACAACTTGTAAAGTGCTAACCCAACTTACAAGGGGATTCCCACAGAATCATGATACACAACATAGATGAACAAAGGACCTCTAAGACATCTATGGCTTTTTCTTTTAATTTTGCACTCTCTGCCTTTTTCCGCTCTTATGGCTTTTTCATTACAAACCTCACTGTTTGCCTTTTACCATGAGACTCAAGACATGACAAAATTAAACAGAAAAATACTAAACAGAATACATTGAAGGAGAAGAGAAATCTGTTAGCTCAGGTAGCTCTGAGAACTCTGTGCCTTGCACTCTCAAATTTTCTCCTTGCTTCAAACAGTGGTTGTTCCCCCTTTTTAAAGAAGAGGAAAGCCTCCACACTTGAAGCCAAAACCGAACCAACTTTCTTCCTCCTTCAACAAACACAGAACCGGTTCGGCCACTCAGAGAGATAAGAGATAACCATGCATTAACCAACATGCAATTACCTCTAATCCTTTCTTGATCATCACCCTTCATCAATCCGGGCTCTCCATCCTTGGCTTCCTCTCCAAGATGGATTTCTGGCCCTTGATGCCTCATGATGATAATGACTTCATCTGCTTCAACCTCTGCCTTCAACCATCACTTCGCCACTCTAGCTACTCCCTGTGGTGGTTGATCAGAATCAAAGACAAGCCATGCTTCAAGAATCTCTCCCCTTGGCCGAATCTTCAACTTCCCTTTTTGAGCATGAAAGGCTCAAGATTACCTCACCAAATCTAACCACATTTGGTAGTAATCTCAGCCACAGCTCATCTTTCTTTTGGTATGTTTTCTTGCCATCATTAGCTTGATGGTCTTAGGCGCATGCAGCATCTTCCTTTCGGTGTTGAAGAACATTTGTTCCATTGTTTCCTGGACAAGGACCGAATAGGGAAGAAGAAAGAGATGAGAGAGAATGAAAAGAATCTGAAGAAAAGCAATGCAAAGAGGTTAAACAAAATGAATAGCTTGCTTTTACTTCCCTAACATAGAGTGGCGTGTAAGTCATAATAACCATCAATCACTTCAGCTGAATTTTTCTCTCTCATGTTCCCCATGCATTAATTAACAATGTAATAGATTTTGAAATCCATCACATGGTTAATACTTGGTTCCGTTGGAAGCACTTGGCTTTCATTTCTCTTTGGTTTCGGACCAAGCTTGGAAGCATTCACCACTTGTGAGACTTGGGCTTGTAGTGTTGAGATTAAAGCTGGCCCAATTGGTTAACATTTGCTTTCCTGATGAGTTGTGTAGCGGATCAATCATAGGAAGCAAACAAGAAAGCATTTGGTTGGGCTTGCAACATTAATATTTATTCTGGCCCATTAATATAAAATTTCAGCCTCATAGTATAAAGCATGCAACAAGGCTAATTATTGGGCTTAAGTCAGAAGCACATTTTTCGGCCCATCATAAAATCTGCACAACAAAATTATTAATTAAACATATATGAATTAGGATTAAATTAATAATTTTGTATTTGAATATTTCAATAATGTTTGTTCATCATCAAAATTAAATAAGGGTTTTCCAAACTCATCAATCTCCCCCTTGATGACAAACATTATTAAAATTGAAATGGAAAAAAATTTAAAGATTGAGTAAGGACTACTCCCTTTGATTCTGAATTTCTCCCCCTTTCAAAATGTCACATGGCTCCCCCTTAATATATGCTATTTTACCAAGGGAAGCATAAACCTGTAACATTTAAATCAAGCTTCAAGTAACAATGTTATTTAGCAAATTTTATAATGCTAAATTGCTTGATTTATGAGCAGTTTTAATTGATAATCAAAACTCATTTGATATCATAAACTGATTTACTGCTCAAACATACAAAAGGTATCCAAATATTTTTCAAATATTTTCCTGTTTAGGATATCATAGCAAAACAACATGATAAAAAATATTTGAAGAACAAAACAAGGCAGTTTTGATATTTTTACACAAATTAAAGGAACTGCCAAAAATAAATTTTCAATCCAACAAGTTTATCAATGATGAATCAACAGCCAGGCATCAAAATAAATCAGACATCATTATAAACCAAATGCCAAATAGACTAATCATGATAAACAAATGCAGTTCAAACAGCAATGACCATGTTAAAATAAATGCAATAACAACATGCATTCTTTGAACAAGGGTAATCATGAATTTTCAAAACTGAAAATTTCAACCCCTGTTCCCCTGTTTTTCCAGCCCCTGTTTCGTTCCAATTTCAATTTTGGAACCTAAATTTCCTCCCCCTTTTGTCATCAAAGGGGCACCTGCACAAACCATGATAAACATAACAAAAAATCAAGATAAAATAGCAAAAGTGTATCAAAGCATCCTAGAGATTATCCTAAAGCAGTGAGTATCAAGTCATGCTTATACAAAAAACAGATTGAGCCTAATGGAGCCAATATCAAACAGAATAAACACAAATGCTAATCATCAGATAAATGAAAGTCTTCTTCCTCAGCGCCTCCTTCACTATCATCTCCTAAATCCTTAGTAAGATGTTCCAGCATCAGGTTGACTCTTTCTTTGCAGTTTTTCCAGGCTTTCTCATTCTCATAAGCTTGCTTGCGGGCCTCTTTGTGAGATCGAAACATCATATCTGCCATGTTTGAGAATTCTCCCAAAATCTGTTGGAAGGATCTGATTGTTTTGGTAGATTCTGGCCTGCCTTCATGTTCACTATCCGATGAAATTTTTCGTCCTTTGGTTTCCTTGGTTGCTCCTCCTCCTCGGATTGTAGACACCTCGTTTTCTACCTTCTCATTTAACAAATCAACTTTAAAGTACTCAAAGATTCTAGTTAAAAACATACCATAAGGCAGGTTAGCCTTTCTGGTGCTTCTAACAGAATCCCACATGTGCCTAATCATGATGTAACCAAAGGAAATAGGGGTAGAGGTAACCAAAGCAAACAGAATGAGACAGTCAGAAAATGTTACTCGGTTGTGTGAGCCACTTTGGGGAGTCAGAATATGAGTGATGATGCGGTGAAGCAAGGAATTGACCGGTCCAAGAGCTTTGTGAGTTGGAGTGGTTCCATGCAATCCGGAAAGGTTTGTGCAAATGTGCTGAAGAACAGTTTTGTGAGAAATGCCGACTTGTGTGTTCCATTTCTCCACCATGTATGCTCGCGGTCCTTCATCCTTGAAGCCCAGGGCCGCTCCAATTGTCTCAGCATCAAGGGCTATTTGAACCCTTTTGACATAGGAATGAAGGGTGCCATTAATGAGTCGCATATTAGCATAGAATTCGCGAACAAGACCTGGGTACACCGGCTTTTTGATAAGGAGCAGAGGCTTCCAGTTGAGAAGATCAAACAGAGAGGGAATGTTGGTGCTCTTGAGATTTTCGAGACTAACAAGGTAGGTAGTACACAGATGACGTTTCTCCATAACCTCTTTGTGAAACTCGAAAGAGGTGCATGAGTTAAATCTGCTTGGATCAAAATGAGAGTGAGACTTGCCATACTTGTCTCGGAATTCCATGGATTCCAAGTTTGGTGGTTCAGTGGTGTCATTGAGTGCAAACCCTTGATTCTTTTGTGAGCCTTTTCCGGGAGTAGACTTCTTCGGTGATGAGGGTGGAGGTGAAGGAGTGGGAGAAGTGTGAGACTCTTGCTCTTCTTCTTCAACTACGGGCTTCTTGTTCTTGCCTCGGCCTGAACTTTTGTGGGCAATCACCTTTTTTCTCATGGTGGTTGTTTGTTTGGATGGTGGTGAAAGAGAAGATGATGAGGTTGAATGAATGTGAATGTGAGTGTGGGTTTGAGGTGTTGATGGTTTTTGAGATAAAAGAATTCTTTCACTCTTTCTTGGCGCGGTTTTCTTTTTCAACTTGGGACAATCAGATTTGAAATGCCCCATTTCCTTGCAATTGAAACAGGATACCTTGCTGATGAGCGGATAATTTGTACACTTTTTGGCATTGTTTTTAGTATGTTTTTGGTAGTTTTAGTTGAGTTATTAGTATATTTTTATTAGTTTTTAGTTAAAATTCACTTTTCTGGACTTTACTATGAGTTTGTGTGTTTTTCTGTGATTTCAGGTATTTTCTGGCTGAAATTGAGGGACCTGAGCAAAAATCTGATTCAGAGACTGAAAAGGACTGCAGATGCTGTTGGATTCTGACCTCCCTGCACTCGAAGTGGATTTTCTGGAGCTACAGAAGCCCAATTGGCGCGCTCTCAACGGCGTTGGAAAGTAGACATCCTGGGCTTTCCAGCAATATATGATAGTCCATACTTTGCCCAAGATTTGATGGCCCAAACCGGCGTTCAAAGTCACCTCAAGAATTTCCAGCGTTAAACGCCGGAACTGGCACCTAATTGGGAGTTAAACGCCCAAACTGGCACTAAAGCTGGCGTTTAACTCCAAGGAGAGTCTCTACACGAAATTGCTTCATTTCTCAGCCCAAGCACACACCAAGTGGGCCCGGAAGTGGATTTTTATGTCATTTACTCATTTCTGTAAACCTTAGGCTACTAGTTATCTATAAGTAGGACCTTTTACTATTGTATTAGAGGACTTTGGTAGCTATCTTCGTTTTATGCTATCTTAGATCATTGGGAGGCTGGCCATTCGGCCATGCCTAGACCTTATGCTTATGTATTTTCAACGGTGGAGTTTCTACACACCATAGATTAAGGTGTGGAGCTCTGCTGTACCTCGAGTATTAATGCAATTACTATTGTTCTTCTATTCAATTCCGCTTGTTCTTTGTCCAATATATCACTTGTTCTTCAACTTGATGAAGGTGATGATTGACGCCCATCATCATTCTCACCCATGAACAAAGTGACTGACAACCACTCTTGTTCTACAAGCATCTGAGGCTTAGTGAATATCTCTTGGATTCCTGATAACACGATGCATGGTTGATCGCCTGACAACCGAGTGCTCGCCTGACAAACGAGCCAGCCATTCCGTGAGATCAGAGTCTTCGTGGTATAGGCAAGAACTGATGGCGGCATTCAAGAGAATCCGGAAGGTCTAACCTTGTCTGTGGTATTCTGAGTAGGATTCAATGATTGAATGACTGTGACGTGCTTCAAACTCCTAGCAGGCTAGGGCGTTAGTGACAGACGCAAAAGTATCAATGGATATTATTCCGGCCTGAACGAGAACCGACAGATGATTAGCCTATGCTGTGACAGAGCATCAGGGACGTATTTTCACTGAGAGGATGGGAGGTAGCTGCTGACAACAGTGAAACCCTACACGAGCTTGCCATGGAAAGGAGTAAGAAGGATTGGATGAAGACTGTAGGAAAGCAGAGAGACGGAAGGGAAGGCATCTTCATACGCTTGTCTGAAGCTCTTACACCAATGATATACATAAGTATCTCTATCTTTATCTTTATGCTTTATTCGTTCATCACTATACCCATTTGAGTCTGCCTGACTGAGATTTACAAGATGACCATAGCTTGCTTCATACCACCAATCTCCGTGGGATCGACCCTTACTCGCGTAAGGTTTATTACTTGGACGACCCAGTGCACTTGCTGGTTAGTTGTGCGAAGTTGTGTTTATGCCATGGTATTGAGCACCAAGTCTTTGGAGCCATTACTAGGGATTGTTTATGTTTTGAAAAGTATTGATCACAATTTCGTGCACCAAGTTTTTGGCGCCGTTGCCGGGGATTGTTCTTGTGTATGGACAACTGACGGTTCATCTTGTTGCTTAGATTAGGCATTTATTTTTTCGAAATTCTTGAAGGTGAATTCTAGAGTTTCATGATGATTTGTTGAAATCTGGCTGGATGTGAAGCCATGTCTAATCTTATTGGACCGAGGTTTCAACTGATCATCACAATAGCTTGTTGATCTCTATCAATGCTGCTATTGGAGCAATGATCTGCTAAGGCTTGGCTGGCCTTTGGCCATGTCTAGTGTTTTGGACCGAAGCTTTCTTTGAAAGCTTGGCTGGCTGTGAAGCCATGTCTAATTCCTGGACCGGAGTCTTAGACTAGCATTGCACTGATTCCTGGAATTCTCATTAAGAATTTTGATATCTTTTTCCACTTAATTTTCGAAAAACACAAAAAAAATTTTTTAAAATCATAAAATCCAAAAATATTTCTTGTTTGAGTCTAGAGTCTCATCTTAAGTTTGGTGTCAAATGCATGTTTTTTGTTATATTTTTCGAATCCATGCATGTATTTCTTTGTTTTGATCTTTGAATTCTATTTGACTTGAGCATCTTGGTGTTTCATATAGTGTTAGTAGTATACAAACTGCTAAGTTTGGTGTCTTGCATGCATTATTATTTCATTCTTGTTGCATTTTAATTATTAAAAAATCCAAAAATATTTTTAATTTGTGTCTTTCCAAGTCAATCATACAAAGAATTGAAGATTCAGAACATACTGCAGAGGAATTACACAGAAAAAGCTGAGCAGTAAAAAATGCCCAGTGAAGAAGACAGACTGGCGTTTAAACGCCAGCCAGGGTACCTGGTTGGGCGTTTAACGCCCAAAGAGGTAGCATTTTGGGCGTTAAACGCCAGAATGTATACCATTCTGGGCGTTTAACGCCAGGATGGTGCTAGGGGGAAGATTTTGTTTTCAAAATCAAATTTTTTCAAGTTTTCAAAGTTTTTCAAAATCAAATCTTTTTCAAATCATATCTTTTCAATCAAATGTTTTCAAAATCAATTTCTTTCCTTTTTCAAAGATTCTTGCTAACAATTAATGATTTGATTGAACATCTCAAATTTGTTGCCTTTTCTGTTGAGAAAGGATTAATGTTTGAATCATATCTTTTCTTGTTAGGCAAGTCACTAATTTTTTTAAAATCAAATCTTTTTTTTAAATTGTTTTCAAATCATATCTTTTCAAATTGTTTTCAAATCATATCTTCTCAATCACATCTTTTTAATCACATCTTTTTCAAATTAAGTTTTCAATCAAATCCCTTTAACTTCTAATTTCAAATCTTTTTCAAAAATCACTTGATTTCTTTTCCACTCTTATTTTCGAAAATCAATTAAGTGTTTTTCAAAAATGTTTTCAACATCTTCTAATTAATTTTCGAAAATTACTCCCCTCCTTCTCACATCCTTCTATTTATGGAGTACCACTCCTTCTCAATGCACAATTCGAACCTTATCTAATTAAAGTTCGAATTCTTCTTCTCCTTCTTCTTTCTATTTTTCTTTTTCCTCTGACACCTCAAGGAATCTCTATACTGTGACATAGAGGATTTCACGGTTTCTTGTTCTCTTCTCTTTCATATGAGCAGGAACAAAGACAAAGGCATTCTTGTTGAAGCTGATCCTGAACCCGAAAGGACCTTGAAGAGAAAGCTAAGAGAAGCCAAAGCACAACTCTCTGTAGAGGACCTGACCGAATTCTTCAAAGAAGAAGAAGACATGGCAGCCGAAAACAACAACATGCCAACAATGCAAGGAAGGTGCTGGGTGACTTTACTGCACCTACTCCCGACTTCTATGGGAGAAGCATCTCTATCCCTGCCATTGGAGCAAACAACTTTGAGCTTAAACCTCAATTAGTTTCTCTAATGCAACAGAATTGCAAGTTCCATGGACTTCCAATGGAAGATCCTCATCAGTTCTTAGCTGAATTCTTGCAAATCTGTGACACAGTCAAGACTAATGGGGTAGACCCTGAGGTCTATAGACTGATGCTATTCCCTTTTGCTGTAAGAGACAGAGCTAGAATATGGTTGGACTCTCAACCTAAAGAAAGCCTGGACTCTTGGGAAAAGCTAGTCAATGCCTTCTTGGCAAAGTTCTTTCCACCACAAAGATGGAGTAAGCTTAGAGTGGAAGTCCAAACCTTCAGACAGAAGGATGGAGAATCCCTCTATGAAGCTTGGGAAAGATACAAACAATTAATCAGAAAATGTCCCTCAGACATGCTTTCTGAATGGAGCATCATAGGTATTTTCTATGATGGTCTCTCTGAACTATCTAAGATGTCCTTGGATAGCTCTGTTGGAGGATCTCTTCATCTGAAGAAGATGCCTACAGAGGCTCAAGAGCTAATTGAAATGGTTGCAAATAACCAATTCATGTACACTTCTGAAAGGAATCCTGTGAACAATAGGACTAATCAGAAGAAAGGAGTTCTTGAGATTGACACTCTGAACGCCATTTTGGCTCAGAATAAAATATTGACTCAACAAGTCAATTTGATTTCTCAAAGTCTGTCTGGAATGCAAAATGCACCAAACAGTACTAAGGATGCTTCATCTGAGGAAGAAGCTTATGATCCTGAGAACCCTTCAATGGAAGAGGTGAATTACCTAGGAGAACCCTATGGAAACACCTATAACTCTTCATGGAGAAATCACCCAAATCTCTCATGGAAGAATCAAGAGAGACCTCAACAAGGTTTCAATAACAATGGTGGAAGAAACAGGTTTAACAATAGCAAACCCTTTCCATCATCTTCTCAGCAACAGACAGAGAGTGCTAAGCAGAACCCCTCTGACTTAGCAACCATGGTCTCTGATCTAATCAAAACCACTCAAAGTTTCATGAATGAAACAAGGTCCTCCATCAGAAATTTGGAAGGACAAGTGGGACAGCTGAGCAAGAAAGTTACTGAACTCCCTCCTAGTACTCTCCCAAGCAATACAGAAGAAAATCCAAAAGGAGAGTGCAAAGCCATAAACATGGCCGAATTTGGAGAGGAAAGAGAGGAAGTGGACGCCACTGAGGAAGGCCTCAATGGGCGTGCACTAACCTCCACTGAGTTCCCCAATGAGGAACCATGGGAATCTGAGGCTCAAAATGAGACCATAGAGATTCCATTAGACTTACTTCTGCCTTTCATGAGCTCTGATGAATATTCTCCCTCTGAAGAGGATGAGTATGTCACTGAAGAGCAAGTTGCTAAATACCTTGGAGCAATCATGAAGCTAAATGACAAGTTATTCGTAAATGAGACTTGGGAGGATGAACCTCCTTTGCTCACCAAAGAACTGGATGACTTGTCTAGGCAGAAATTACCTCAAAAGAGACAAGACCCTGGGAAGTTTTCCATCCCTTGCACCATAGGCACCATGACCTTCAAGAAGGCCTTGTGTGACTTAGGGTCAAGTGTGAACCTCATGCCTCTCTCTGTAATGGAGAAGCTAGGGATCTTTGAGGTACAAGCTGCAAGAATCTCATTGGAGATGGCAGACAATTCAAGAAAACAAGCTCATGGACTCGTAGAGAATGTTTTGGTAAAAGTTAAAGACCATTACATCCCTACTGATTTCATAGTCCTAGAGACTGGGAAGTGCATGGATGAAACCATCATCCTTGGCAGACCCTTCCTAGCCACAGCAAAGGCTGTGATTGATGTTGATAGAGGTGAACTAATCATTCAAGTGAATGAAGAATCCTTTGTGTTTAAGGCTCAAGGATATCCCTCTGTCACCATGGAGATGAAGCTTGAAGAGCTTCCCTCAAATCAGAGACAAATAGAGCCCCCAAAGTCAAACTCTAAGTTTGGTGTTGGGAGGCCACAACCAAACTCTAAGTTTGGTGTTGAACCCCCACATTCAAACTCTAAGTTTGGTGTTGGAAGGTTCCCACATTGCTCTGATCATTTGTAAGGCTCATTGAGAGCCCTCTGTCAAGCTACTGACATTAAAGAAGCGCTTGTTGGGAGGCAACCCAATGATTATATTTTATATATTTTCTTTTGTTATTTTATGTTTTTTGTAGGTTGATGATCATAAGAATTTACAAAATCAATGAAAAAAGCAAAAACAAAATGAAAAACAGGAAGAAAAATAGCACACCCTGGAGGAAGATGTTGCTGGCGTTCAAACGCCAGTAAGCCTAGCAGTTGGGCGTTTAACGCCCAGTCTGGCACCATTCTGGGCGTTTAACGCCAGAAAGGGGCACCAGACTGGCGTTAAACGCCAGAAAAGGGCTAGAACCTGGCGTTAAATGCCAGGAATGGGCACCAGCCCGGCGTTTAACGCCAGAAATGGCTCAAAACGTGAATTTTGATGCCATTTGGTGCAGGGATGACTTTTCCTTGACACCACAGGATCTGTGGACCCCACAGGACCCCACCACCACTCTCTCTCTTCTCCCCCCATTCACCAATCACCTCAATACCTCTTCCCCAAAAACCCTTCAGCTATCAAATCCCATCTTTCTCTTCACCACTCCATCCATCCTTCATAATCCCCACCAACCTCACCCTTCAAATTCAAACCACTTTACCTCCCAAACCCACCCATACATGGCCGAACTCCTTCTCCCTCTCTCCTATAAATACCCTTCTTCCCTTCTTCATTTCACACATCCTAAACACCACTTCTCCCCCTCTTGGCCGAATACACCACCATCTCCCTCTCCCTCATTCTTCTCTTCTACTCTCTTCTTTCTTCTTTGCTCGAGGGCGAGCAAACATTTAAGTTTGGTGTGGTAAAAGCGTTGCTTTTTCGTTTTTCCATAACCATTATGGCATCCAAGGCCGGAGAAACCTCTAAAAAGAGGAAAGGGAAAGCAAAAGCTTCCACCTCCGAGTCATGGGAGATGGATAGATTCATCTCAAGGGTGCATCAAGACCACTTCTATGAAGTTGTGGCCTTGAAGAAGGTGATCCCCGAGGTCCCTTTTCACTCAAAAAGGGTGAATATCCGGAGATCCACCATGAGATCCGAGAAGGTTGGGAATACTTACCAACCCCATTCAACAAGTCGGAATCTTGATGGTTCAAGAGTTCTATGCCAATGCATGGATCACCAAGAACCATGATCAAAATGTGAACCCGGATCCAAAGAATTATCTTACTATGGTTCGGGGGAAATACTTGGATTTTAGTCCGGAAAGTATGAGGATAGCGTTCAACTTGCCTATGATGCAAGGAGATGAACATCCTTACACAAGAAGGGTCAACTTTGATCAAAGGTTGGACCAAGTCCTCACAGTTATATGTGAAGAGGGCGCACAATGGAAGAGAGATTCAAGAGGCAAGCCGTCCAATTGAGAAGGCATGACCTCAAGCCGTGGCTAGAGGATGGTTAGAGTTCATTCAACGCTCAATCATTAGCCCAAGAACTCTATAAAGTGGCGGACAAGTCTTCCACCTTAGCAAGGCTAGCCTTTCCTCATCTCATTTGTCACCTCTGTTATTCAGTTGGAGTTGACATAGAAGGAGATACCCCCATTGATGAGGACAAGCCCATCACCAAGAAAAGGATGGAGCACACAAGAGACCCCTCTCATCAAGAGATCCCTGAGATGCCTCAAGGGATGCACTTTCCTCCACGAGACTATTGGGAGCAAGTAAACACTTCCCTAGGAGAACTAAGTTCCAACATGGGACAACTAAGGGTGGAGCACCAAGAACACTCCATTCTCCTCCATGAAATTAGAGAAGACCAAAGAATCATGAGAGAGGAGCAACAAAGACAAGGAAGAGACATTGAGGAGCTCAAGCACTCCATAGGATCTTCAAGAGGAAGAAAGAGCCGCCATCACTAAGGTGGACCCGTTCTTTAATTTCCTTGTTCTTTAATCTTCTGTTTTTCGAATTTTAGTGCTTATGTTTGTCTATGTTGGTGTCTTATGATCATTAGTGTCTTAGTGTCTATGCCTTAAAGTTATGGATGTCCTATGAATCCATCACCTCTCTTAATAAAAACGTGCTTAATTGAAAAGGAGAAGAATTGCATGAATTTTAAATTTTATAACAGTTTAATTGTATTGATGTGGTGGCAACACTTTTATTCTCTGAATGTATGCTTAAACAGTGCATATGTCTTTTGAAGTTGTGGTTCATGAATGTTGGCTCTTGAAAGAATGATGAAAAAGGAGACATGTTACTGAGGATCTGAAAAATCATAAAAATGATTCTTGAAGCAAGAAAAAGCAGTGAATACAAAAAAAAAAAGAAAGAAAGCAAGCAAAAAAAAAAAACCGAAAAAGAAAAGAAAAAGAAAGAGAAAAAAAAAAGAGAAAGCAAGAAATAAAGTTGTGATCCAAGGCAATAAGAGTGTGCTTAAGAACCCTGGACACCTCTAGTTGGGGACTTTAGCAAAGCTGAGTCACAATCTAAAAAGGTTCACCCAATTATGTGTCTGTGGCATGTATGTATCCGGTGGTAATACTGGAAGACAGAGTGCTTTGGGCCACGGCCAAGACTCAATAAGTAGCTGTGTTCAAGAATCATCATACTTAACTAGGAGAATCAATAACACTATCTGGATTCTGAGTTCCTAAAGAAGCCAATCATTCTGGATTCCAAAGGATAGAGTGAGATGCCAAAACTATTCAGAGGCAAAAAGCTAAAAGCCCCGCTCATCTAATTAATACTGATCTTCATAGATGTTTTTGGAGTTCATTGCATATTCTCTTCTTTTTATCTTATTTGATCTTCAGTTGCTTGGGACAAGCAACAATTTAAGTTTGGTGTTGTGATGAGCGGATAATTTGTACACTTTTTGGCATTGTTTTTAGTATTGTACACTTTTTGGCATTGTTTTTAGTATATTTTTGGTAGTTTTAGTTGAGTTATTAGTATATTTTTATTAGTTTTTAGTTAAAATTCACTTTCTGGACTTTACTATGAGTTTGTGTGTTTTCTGTGATTTCAGGTATTTTCTGGCTGAAATTGAGGGACTGACAAAAAATCTGATTCAGAGACTGAAAAGGACTGCAGATGCTGTTGGATTCTGACCTCCCTGCACTCGAAGTGGATTTTCTGGAGCTACAGAAGCCCAATTGGCGCGCTCTCAACGGCGTGGAAAGTAGACATCCTGGGCTTTCCAGCAATATATGATAGTTCATACTTTGCCCAGATTTGATGGCCCAAACGGCGTTCAAAGTCACCTCAAGAATTTCCAGCGTTAAACGCCGGAACTGGCACCTAATTGGGAGTTAAACGCCCAAACTGGCACTAAAGCTGGCGTTAACTCCAAGGAGTCTACACGAAATTGCTTCATTGCTCAGCCCAAGCACACACCAAGTGGCCCGGAAGTGGATTTTTATGTCATTTACTCATTTCTGTAAACCTTGGCTACTAGTTATCTATAAGTAGGACCTTTTACTATTGTATTAGAGGACTTTGGTAGCTATCTTCGTTTATGCTATCTTAGATCATTGGGAGGCTGGCCATTCGGCCATGCCTAGACCTTATGCTTATGTATTTCAACGGTGGAGTTTCTACACACCATAGATTAAGGTGTGGAGCTCTGCTGTACCTCGAGTATTAATGCAATTACTATGTTCTTCTATTCAATTCCGCTTGTTCTTTGTCCAAGATATCACTTGTTCTTCAACTTGATGAAGGTGATGATTGACGCCCATCATCATTCTCACCCATGAACAAAGTGACTGACAACCACTCTTGTTCTACAAGCATCTGAGGCTTAGTGAATATCTCTTGGATTGATAACGATGCATGGTGATCGCCTGACAACCGAGTGCTCGCCTGACAAACGAGCCAGCCATTCCGTGAGATCAGAGTCTTCGTGGTATAGGCAAGAAATGATGGCGGCATTCAAGAGAATCCGGAAGGTCTAACCTTGTCTGGTATTCTGAGTAGATTCAATGATGAATGACTGTGACGTGCTTCAAACTCCTAGCAGGCTAGGGCGTTAGTGACAGACGCAAAAGTATTAATGGATATTATTCCGGCCTGAACGAGAACCGACAGATGATTAGCCTATGCTGTGACAGAGCATCAGGGACGTATTTTCACTGAGAGGATGGGAGGTAGCTGCTGACAACAGTGAAACCCTACACGAGCTTGCCATGGAAAGGAGTAAGAAGGATTGGATGAAGACTGTAGGAAAGCAGAGACGGAAGGGAAGGCATCTTCATACGCTTGTCTGAAGCTCTTACACATGATATACAAAGTATCTCTATCTTTATCTTTATGCTTTATTCGTTCATCACTATACCCATTTGAGTCTGCCTGACTGAGATTTACAAGATGACCATAGCTTGCTTCATACCACCAATCTCCGTGGGATCGACCCTTACTCGCGTAAGGTTTATTACTTGGACGACCCAGTGCACTTGCTGGTTAGTTGTGCAAAGTTGTGTTTATGCCATGGTATTGAGCACCAAGTCTTTGGAGCCATTACTAGGGATTGTTTATGTTTTGAAAATTATTGATCACAATTTCGTGCACCACTTGCTAAGATCTTTCTTTGTCCTCCTGGAGCTGCTACCTTTGCTTTTGAGCTTTGCCATTTTCCTGAATTTTTTTGCAAACAACACAAACTCATTTTCAGAAGAGTTATCACTGGATTCATCATCCAGAGGGTTAGTCACAGAAGAAAATGCAATTCCTTTCTTTTTTGAATCCTTTTTCAAATAGGAGTTTTCAAAGGCAAGTAAGTTTCCTCTCAAATCATCAAGTGTCTTGTCCTCCTGGAGCTGCTACCTTTGCTTTTGAGCTTTGCCATTTTCCTGAATTTTTTTGCAAACACAAACTCATTTTCAGAAGAGTTATCACTGGATTCATCATCCAGAGGTTAGTCACAGAAGAAAATGCAATTCCTTCTTTTTTGAATCCTTTTTCAAATAGGAGTTTTCAAAGGCAAGTAAGTTTCCTCTCAAATCATCAAGTGTCATGGAATCTAAGTTACTACTATCAGAAATGATTAAGGCTTTTGTTCCCACTCTTTTGTGAGACACCAACACTCTTCTTCACTAGCACAGATTCTGAATGTGTGATTCCAAGAGCATCTAAGCCAACAGTGATGGCATTGAACCGTTCGAACAGTTCATCGATGACTCTCCTTCCTCATTGTAAACATTTCATATTCCCTGTTCACATGTCTGTCCGAGTCTTCTTTCTACTCCTTGAGCATTTGTGGTAGTTGGAAATTTAGGACCTTCCAAGATGATCTTCCAAAGTCTGTAATCCACGGCTTGAACAAATCTTCATCCCTCCCTTCCAATAGGTATAATTTTTCCCATTGAAGAGGGGAGGTCGTTGCTTGATTGACCCTTCAGCCAGATTGTATGATAACACATTTGTGCCACTGTTTTTGCCATGAGGATCTTTACTCCAAGCTGCAAAGCTTGATCTCTTTGAGACCAAGCTCTGATACCAATTGATGGTTCAGTGGCTAGAGAAGGGGGGTTGAATCTTAGCCCCCTTTTTAAAGCTACCACTTGCTGACCTTCAGAAGAGACTTCTCTGTTTTTGCTCGTCACTGGACACGAGCAACTTGGTTTTGTCTCGTCCCTTGCCACGAGACTTTTTGCTTTGTCTCGTCACTTGGCACGAGATAATTCTGGCTTTTGCTCCTGTGTAGTTGAAAACAGGAATGGAGTAGAAAGAGAAGAAGATTGCACCAAGATGTATCCTGGTTCGGCTGCTAAGTGCAGTGCAGCCTACATCCAGTCTCCATCACAAACATGATGGAATTTCACTATAATCAATCTGATTACAACTTGTAAAGTGCTAACCCAACTTACAAGGGGATTCCCACAGAATCATGATACACAACATAGATGAACAAAGGACCTCTAAGACATCTATGGATTTTTCTTTTAATTTTGCACTCTCTGCCTTTTTTCGCTCTTATGGCTTTTTCATTACAAACCTCACTGTTTGCCTTTTACCATGAGACTCAAGACATGACAAAATTAAACAGAA